>NC_134855.1:97230137-97540971 GCF_049852395.1 Peromyscus maniculatus bairdii | reverse complement strand
AGAACACTGAGTGGAGCTGGAGAAACACCCGCCCCCCTGACACAGGTTTTCTCTGTGTAACAGTCCTAGGTGTCCTGGAACTCACTCTGTAGACCAGGCTGGCCTCAAACTCACAGAGATCCACCTGCCTCTGTCTCCCAAGTGCTGGATTAAAGGTGTGCACCACCATTGCCCGGCTGAGAAACACTTTTTTTTAGGGTAAGAGTACATGCTACTCTTGCCATGGACCTGGGTTTGGTTCCCAGCACCCATATCAAGCAGCTCACAACCACCTGTAACTCTAGATCCAGGGGGTCCAATGCCCTTTCCTGTCCTCAGGTACCTGCAGGCGTATAATCACACACGTATTATGAGCATTACAGTTCAGATGGAAAGGTATCCTGGCAGTCAGGATCCAACTAATAATACCGCAACACACTGCACAACAAACCTCATACAAGAGATTTATTGAGAGGGAAAAAAACAGCTCAGCTGTCTCTGCTCAGGTGAGAAACAGCAGGGAACTGAACAGAAGGCAGGGTTTAGATAGTGTTTTTTGTGGAGGGTGGTAGAACTTTTCAGGGTGAAGCTTTCCAGGGTGTGGTTTGGTGAGATTTCAAGTCCAGAGCTTGGGCTTTTTACTCTGTGGGGTAGAGGCAGGGTCCAGCCAATAGGACAGAGTGTTCTGTGGGTGGAACCTGGCAGTTGGAACTCCTCAGGGGAGGGACCTGACCACTCGTGAGGCCTACGCATATACTTGGGTGCACACACATACACATAAAATAAATAAGCCATTAAAAACATTGACTGGTCTGCGCTCCCGCTGGCCTAGCGAGCAGGCAGAACGACGCCGGCGAATTCGTGGACCTGTACGTGCCGCGGAAATGCTCCGCGAGCAACCGCATTACTGGTGCTAAGGACCACGCATCCATCCAGATGAACATGGCCGAGGTTGACAGGGTCACAGGCCGGTTTAATGGCCAGTTTAAAAATCTATGCTATCTGTGGGGCTATTCGAAGGATGAGTGAATCAGATGACTCTATTCTCCGATTGGCTAAGGCTGATTGAATTGTCTCAAAGAACTTTTGACCAGAAGAGATTGGGGAATATTTGCTATAAATAAAAGTGAGAAAGTAAAATCTAGAATTATAAAAAAAATAAAAATAAAAATAAATAAAAATAAAAATAAATAAAAATAAAAATAAAAAACATTGACTGGGGGCTGGAAAGATGGCTGAGTGGTTGAGAGCACTGACTGCTCTTCCAGAGGACCCGGGTTCAATTCCCAGCACCCACATGGCAGCTCACAACTGTCTTTAACTCCAGTTCCTGGCCTTCTGACACCCTCGCACAGACATACATGCGGGTGAAACACCAATGAACATAAAATAAAAATAAATTATTTTTTTAAAAATTGGCTCATTTGAGGCCATTCTGGTATGGTGGTTTGAACAAAAATGGCCCAGGTTCATATATTTGAATATTTGGTCCCTTGTTGTACTCAGAGTCCCCCAAAGACCACCAAGAGACCGAATACGATGCAAAAGCAAAGAGTCTTTGTATTGTTACGAGTTAACTAGAGACTCTCCGTCTGACGCAGGAGCAGGGCAGGAGAGACCCCGAGTAGCAATGGGGCAGGGTTTTTAAAGCAAGGGGGGCTCTTGGGGTCTACAGACTACATAGGAACAGACTCAGGATTGGTTTATGCGAGTGGCAATCATGTTAGTAACTTTTAATTGGCTAGGGTTGTGAAGGCCTAGACTTAACTTTACAGGCTCAGGAACAGGCTCAGGAATGGGCCATGACAACTCAAATGGATACAGAGCAGTATCCTCCTGCAGACATCTTGTCTGGTTTATGAACCTTGGAGACTTCTAGATAATCCTTCTGAGCAGTCCAGATAATCCTGTTCAGCAGGTTGTGGTTTCGCGCCCAAAGTCTAGACCAATGGTTTCAAAAAATCACCTTGCCCTTTCTACCCAATCCCAAATTGCCAATTCCCAGCTTGTGGTTTTCCCTATAAAAACCCTCTACACCTGGGCTCGTGGCCGCCACCACATTTCCTTCCATCTGCCGTGGATGAACCAGGTTGAACCTGAATAAAAGGACCCTTATGTGTTTGCATCGGAAACCGGCTCCTTGGTGGTCTCTGGGGGTTTGTGAAATGGGTACAACAGGGTTTGTTGGAGATTATAGTTATTCATTTTGGGCAAGCCTGGACAAGTCCCAGGCTTTGTCCTTGAGCTGCCATGGAGGGTGGCTGGCCTAGCACGTACTGACTGTGTTGGCTGACCCAGTGACCCAGGCTCTGACCTTGACCCCATGCACGAAGCTCTAAGTTAGTGAGGGGTCACAAACAGTAAACAATTGGCTGAAGTTTGAGCAGTCAGAGTACGTGCAGAAAGGGAGCTACTGCAAGGGCTGTGGAAGCCTGGCTTTCATTTTTATTTAAATTGCAGAATTGTCTAATTCCATGAGAAACTACTAGGGCTATTATTGGAATTTCATTGAGTTTATAAATCAAATTATGAATAATTAATATCTCAATAAGATTGAAAGCTGAGTACAGTGTTACAGGCCAGTACTTGAGAGACTTAAGGATTTCTGTGAGTCTGAGGCTAGTGAGTCTAGCCTGGGCTATAGTGTAAAACCCTATCTTATAAGACAAAAATAAATAAATAAAATCATAGTAATAAAAATAGTAATGAATCTTCTGGTCCATTAATACAAATTTACAACACATATATTTAGCAAAGGATAACAAAATATATATTTTTTTAAAAAAACCTATGACTCAATAATAACAAATCAAGTCCCATCCTTTAATTTTGAAGGGACAATAAAGTCTTGTGCAGTCTGGGTTGCTCTGAAATTCAATACATAGCTAAGGATGACAATGAACTTCTCAATCTCCTACTCACCTCTCCTCAGCACTGGATATGCCATCACATCTGGTTGCCTGGGATCCAACCCAGGACCTTGTGTGTGCTAGGCGAGCAGTCTACCGACCGAGCCACGCTTCTAGCCCCAATATTTTTTACATAAGCAAAAGACTTGAACTGATGTCTCTTTTAAAAGTCATACAGATGGCTAGCGATCACATGAAAGCCTTCATAATGCTACTAATTGTCAGGGAAAAACAAAACCACAATGAAATACCACTTCACATCCTCCAGAATGTCTAAAATTAAAAAAGACTGACAAGTGCTGAGGAGGACTTGGGACGACTGAAACTCTCGGCTTCTAAAAGTGGAGACTGCCTTGGGAAAACAGTTGGGTGATTTCCTATAAACTCCAGGTCTACAGACTCTGCTGGAACGGGCTGCTGCCATCAGTAAGTCTACCTGTTTCCTCATGTCCCCTTTCTCGTTCTCGGGGTTTCACTCTCCATTCCAAAGGAACAGACCATCACGAAGAGAGTCTGACCTCTGGTCCACATCCAAACACTAAGTAGAAACTGGAGCACAGCTCGGCTGCAGGGTGTCCACCGACGGTGGGTGAATGGGTAAGCCCTAGGCTGATCCCTAGCACTGAAAACAACAAAAAAGACACCAAACTGTCTGTTTCAACCTCAATCTTCTGGAAAATGTCCTCTGCCCTAACCTAGTTCTCAAGTAAACTTCCCCTGCTGCCTCGGAGATTTAAAGGGACTGGTGTGTTGGCTCAGCCGTTAAGAGCACTGGCTGCTCTTACAGCAGACCGGGTTCAGTTCCCAGCACCCACATGGCTCACAGTCATCCATAACTCCAGTTCCAGAGGATCTGAACCTTCTTCTGGAGTCCAAGCACACCATGTATGCGTGTGGTGCAGACATACTCACACTACACATAAAATTAATCAATCTAAAAAATGTAACATTAAATTAATTCTACACTTTGTAAAAAGTTTAAAAAAGAAAAACTTGAGTTATTAGTTCAGCCCTCTTTCTAGGCTAGCATTTTTTTTTTTTTTAAAGATTTATTTGTTATGTATACAGTGTTCTGCCTGCATGCCAGAAGAGGGCACCAGATCTCATTACAGATGGTTGGGAGCCACCATGTGGCTGCTGGGAATTGAACTCAGGTCCTCTAGCAAAAACAGCCAGTGCTCTTAACCGCTGAGCCATCTCTCCAGCCCCATGGTAGCATTCTTTTTTTTTTTTTTTTTTTGGTTTTTCGAGACAGGGTTTCTCTGTGTAGCTTTGCGCCTTTCCTGGAGCTCACTTGGTAGCCCAGGCTGGCCTCGAACTCACAGAGATCCACCTGGCTCTGCCTCCCAAGTGCTGGGATTAAAGGCGTGCGCCACCGACGCCCGGCTCCATGGTAGCATTCTTAATATAGTTTAGCCACTTCCTCTTCTTCCTCTCCTTTTAGTTTAGACAAAAGCTGGCTACATACTGATCTGGAATTTATGATCCTCCTGTCTCAGCCTCCTGAGTACTGGGATCAGAGGAGAGAGGAGGGAAGGCAGGGGAAGGATGGGAGAGGACCTACTGATCCATTTTGCTGGATTATCATCATCAACAACACAGGCTGGTGAGATGGCTCAGTGGTAATGTCGCAGGATATTTGATCACACTATGAACCGTGAGATTTCGTTATTTACTGGAAAAATTGTTTCTAGTTGTGGTGTGGCTCAGCTCTAGCACACACCTTTAATCCAAGAGCTTTCTGCTTGAATATTGTAAACAGGATTAAATCAAGTCAACCATAGGTCAAGAGGCAGAGGAAGCAACCAGTTAACAGGAAGTGAACATAGGATTATTAGGAAAAACCGTAGAGTAAAGGGAGTCAGGAGGACGGATAGAAAGACGCACAGGAAGTAGAAGGGAGGAGGGACATTCAGTTTGAGGAGAGGTGTTTGAGACAGCACAGGAGAAGGGGAGAGGCTTCTGGAAGTAGGCTGAGGAGGGTCATCTGAGTGCTTTCTCTGCCTCTCTGAGCTAGCAGGCTTTCCCCCAGCCATCTGTCTCCCCAGTCTTTAATTGCTAAAGTCGAATGGTTAAGATTTTGTTAAAAACAACAGGTAAAGGAGCCTGATGACCTGAGTTTGATCCTAGAACACGCATGGTGGAAGGAGAGAACCTACATACTTAATGAGTACTCTGTGACATGTGGCATGTTCCTGCATGCATGTTCACACACTCACCACATGCACTCAGATAAGTAAAGTTAGAAAGAAAAAAAACAAACAAACAAAAAAAAAAAACTTTTTTAAGTGAATAGGGAGGCCATGGCAGGAGGATCCCCAAAAGCTCCAGGGTAGCCCGATCTACATAGTGAGTTTGAAGCCAGCTGGTCTACAGAGTGAATTCCAGGCCAGTCAGGGTCACCTAGTGAGACCCTGTCTCAAACATTTAATTAAAGAGTGCTGTGAGGCCAGCAAGATGGCTCAGCCAATAAAACCACTTTGGAAGGAGAGAACAGACTCTAAAAAGTTGCCCTCCGGTTCCCATACAGGTGCCATGGTGGATTCATGTTTGTGCGGGGCGCGCGCGGGGACACACACACACACACACACACACACACACACACACACACACATTAATTCCGTTTTTTGTTTGTTTGTTTGTTTTTGCTTTTTTTTTAGTTTTTCGAGACAGAGTTTCTCTGTGTAGTCCTGGAACTCACTCTGTAGACCAGACTGGCCTTTAACGCACAGAGATCTGCCTGCCTCTGTCTTCCAAGTACTGGGATTAAAGGCGTGCACCACCACTGCCCAATTATGAAATAAATCTTTTTCTTTTTAAGTTTTTTAAAGGGCTAGGGGGCCGGAGAGACAGTTCAGCAGTTAATAATGTTGACTGCCCTCTCAAAGACCTAAGTTCAGTTTAGAGCACCAATGTTGGGCTGCTCACATGGCCGTTAACTTCAGCTCAAAGAGAATCAGACATTTCCGGGCTCAGAGAGCAGCCACACTCACATGCACGTACCAACTCCACACACACATAATTAAAAATAAATACGTAGTTTAAAAGGAGGGACCTGGGGATATGTCCTAGTTGTTACAATACGTACTTAGCATGAACTATGCCCTGGGTTTGATCTCCAACACTCTATCAGCTGGGCACAGTAGCACATGTACCCAGTACTCAAAAGGTAGAGGTAGAAGTTTCAGAAGTTCAGAGTCTCCTTCAATTACATAGCAATTCAAGGCCAGACTAGGATGTATAACATCCTGACTCAAACAAGCAAGCAAACAAACATGAACCAAGGCCAGCCAGACACTAAACGATTGTGTGACAAAGCCTTGCTTGGGGAGACACAGCACAAGTAACCAATACTCTGTCCTCCACAAGCATCTGCGTTCACGTTCATGTTCCCCTAACACAGAGAGACATACACATAATTAAAAATTCATAAAATCACCAAGCATGGTGCCACACATCTTTAATCCTGGAATTTGGAAAGCAGAGGCAGTTAGGCTTCCATGAGTTCAAGGTCAGCCTGGTCTACATACTGAGTTCCAGGACAGCCAATGCTGTGTAAAGAGACCCTGCCTCATAAAATAAAATAAAATAAAATAAAATAAAATAAAATAAAATAAAATAAAGACACAGTTTTGCCTTAGGGCATGAACCCCAAAGCAGTTTCAGGCTGGATCAGCCTTTCTAGTCTTCATATCAGGCACATGGGAATACACATTGATAGAACTATCTAAGTTTGATTGTTACTGGGGCAGAGGAATTTACACTATTGTTCAGAGATTGCATATGTGTAGCCCAATGGACATGAGGGTTCTAGAGGGTTCCGGGGTTGTTAGGTGAGTTATGTGGAGGGGAGCATGTGTGCATACTAAGGTCAGGGACCTAGGTTGTCAAGTGCATTACTACAAAAGGGAGGTTATATATAACCAAAACCAGATAGGATCCCAAACTAAATTATCTCCTATGCTTACCTGATTCATAAGGACCTGAATTATAATCCTCAGCACTCATGTGAAAGTATAGAAACTCATGTTTCCATAACCCCAGTGCCAAACATGCAGATCCCAGGGGCTAGATAACCAGCTAGTCTAGCCAAAACCAGTAAGCACAAGGCTCAGTAGGAGAGCTTGTCTCAAAAATTAAGATGGAGGGCCATGGGCTGGAGAGATGGCTCAGTGTTTGGGAGCAGTGGCTGCTCTTCTGGTAGACCGGGTTCAATTCCCAGCACCCACACGGCAGCTCACAACTGTCCCATTTCCAAGGGAAAAAAGACTATTGGGCTGTCTCTCTCCAGTTCATTAAAATATTAAAAAAAAAAAAAAAAGATGGAGGGCCAGGCATGGCAATGCAGGCCTTTAGTCTGAGCGCTTGGGAGGCAGGTGGATCTCTGTGAGTTCAAGGCCAGCTAAGTCTACATAGTGAGTTTTAGTCCAGCTGGGCCTACTTAGTGAGACCTTGTCTCTTAAAAAGAAAAAGACACCCGTTATCAACATCTGTTCTCCACGAATGCATGCCCCCATTCCCTGTCCCCCCCCACACCACTTTACCTTTCATCTACAGCTTTATCCCACTAACCCTTTAAATTTTTACTAAGTCTGTGATGGCACTGACCAAAAGAATCCACTAGAAATTGCTAAGCATGGTGGCAAAAACCTGTGATACTTGAAAGGCTGAGGCAGACAGATTGGAAGTTGGAGCTACATAACAGGAATTTATCTCAAAATAAATAAATAATAAATAAATAAATAAATAAATAAATAAATAAATAAATAAGTAAGTAAAACAAAAACAGCCAGCAGAAATGGCACTGTATCAGCTGTAGGTTTTGTGTGTGTGTGTGTGTGTGTGTGTGTGTGTGTGTGTGTGTGTGTGTATGTGTGTGTGTGTGTGTTCACACACACGCACAGGAGTTAGCAACACCATCTGATCCTCCTGCTTTTGCTTCCCAACTGCTGAGATTACAGTTGTGAGCCACTGTGTCTGATTTTTTTTCAGCCCTGAGAATCTAACCCAGGACTTCATGCATTCTAGGGCAGCGCTCTACCAATTGAGCCACATCCCTAACCTTGGATTTCTATATGTCAATAGATTACCAAAACATAATAATAGATACTGGTTGTAGCCTTGGGAAAGAGGCCAGATCAGCCCTAGAAGGGCATGAGGAAACTTTCAGAGGGAATGAAAATGGTTTATACTTTGACCAGGGTAACAGTTATGAGAATATTTGCCATAACAAAACTCTGAACTGAAGATTTAAAATGTATATGCTGTATAGAATTTATACAACTTTATTTTGTACTTTTGGGCATTCTTGGTATTTATGGAGCAGATGCCAAGCAGCTCGGGTGTAGGACCTAATCAGCAACATCAGTGTGTATTCCAGGCCCAGCATTTGGCTTCAGCTCCATCACGGGTTTGACATAGCAGTTGTCATATATCTTTACGATCTTGTCCCTCCTCATGAGAGGCAGGTGGTCCCTTTCTCCTTATTCTTCAGGAATGAACACGACGTTGCTGGAGTCTTGCTCCTTCCATTCTGGGAAGCCCTTCTCTGAAGCAAGCTGGGGTAGCTTGGCCAGTTTTAAAAGTTCCTCTTTGTCTTCCTGCATCATTTTAATGTCTTGCTCAGGAAGAGAATCAGTCTGAACTGGGGTCATGGTTGGACTCTTGTTCCTTCTCAGCACAGATATTGTGGTCTTCATGACTGTTATTGGTAGTCATACCAACTAGGCTGGGTCAGGGATCTCTAGGCAGCTAGTCATAGATCCTTTGTTAAAAAAAAGAAAAGAAAAGAATCTTGATAACAGCTTACTATTAGGTAGAGAATAAAGACCAGGCTCCATAACTGTGTGATAAACTCTTTACAAAACATCACCAGTCCCAGCTTCCCACTGAAACTAAGCAAAATGATTTCCAATTTCACAAGGGCCCAGGCTCCAAGAGGCTGTGCTGTCTTCTCAGCATGTCACCCATTTCAGGCTGCTAAAGTCTCAATCATCACAACGCCCACCTTTACCCACCTCTGTGCTGAGCCTTAGTCACCCTCTAAGCTGGCTCCAAGAACACTTTGTGAATACTCTTATTAGAATACTTACCACACATTGTTTTGTAAGTTTTTGTTTACGTATTTCTCTTTTTCACTGACTTCCTTCAGGAAAGAAACAACTTCTGATTCATCTTCCTATCACTACCAAGCGCTGGGCGGGGAGTAGATTCTCAGTAAACAGAAAGTGAGTTGCAATGAATTAATCAGGCTCTCTTTGGATTTTCCTGATACTTTGTGGTAATTATTACCTGTGTCCTGGAATATGGCGTGTCTTAGATCTGGGCCCACTGTCTTCTGACCTCTGCTTCTCTCGTATTTTCTTTCTTCCATTCCTTTGGTCATCTCTGGAGGTTTGCAAACTCAAGGCTGTAACCAGTTCCCCCTCTGCAGATATCTGTAAAAACTACACATTATCAGAAACAAGTTATGGACCTGAGGATGTAGCCCAGTGATGCTTACCTAGCGTGCCCGAGGCCCTGGATTCAATCCAAACACTGACCCCCTGTCTCAGTCACTGTTCTATTGCTGTGAAGAGACACCATGACCACAGCAACTCTTAAGAAAGAAAGCATTTGGGTGGGCTTGCTTACAGTTTCAGAAGTTTAGTTTATTTACATCATACTAGGGACCATGGTAGCCTACAGACAGGTACTAGAATAGTAAAGAGCTACATCCTGATCCACAGACACACAGAGGGAGAAATTGGGCCTGGTGTGGGCTTTTGAAATCTCAAAGCCTACTCACAGTGACACACTTCCTCCAACAAGGTACTTCCTAATCCTTCTAATCCTTTCAAATAGTGTCACTCCCTGATGACTAAGCACTCAAATAATGAGCCTATGTGGGCCGTTCTTATTCAAACCACCACACTCAACTCCCTGACCCCCATAAGTTTATAGCTATATCATAATTCAAAAAAAAAAAAAAACCACACACATTTAGTTCAACTTCAAAAGTCCCAATAGTCTATCACAGTCTCAACACTATTTAAAAGTCTCAAGTTCAGGGTTTCTTCTGAGACTCAATCAATCTCTTAACTGTAAACCTCTATAAAATCAAAATCAAGAAGTGTATCACATACTTCCAACATACAGTGTCACAGAACATACATTACCATTACCAAAGGGAGGAAAAGGAACATGGTGAAGAAATATTGACCCAAAACCAGCTGGGCAAACTCCAAACTCTGCATCTCCACATCTGATGTCCAAACACTCTTTAGATCTCCAGCTCCCTTCAGCTTCGTTGACTGCAACACACTTCTCTCTCTTGGGCTGGCTCCATGCCTGCTCTGCCACTCTCTCGTTGACAAGTATCCCACAACTCTGGCATGTCCAACATTTTGGGTCTCCAGTGAAATCCAGGCTTCTCCTTCACAGCTCCACACATGGCCTCCACACAAGTGCATCCTTGACACGCTCCTGGCCTCAGCAGCTTTTCTTAGCTGAAGAGAGAGAGATTCTGCAACCCCTTTCTTGTGTCCTTGACCCTAAAGCCAGAACCATGTGGCTGAAGCTACAAGGTTCTGCAGCTTGCTGGGGCTGGAACTTGGCCCCCTTATTCAGTCACACTTGCATCAGATTTCTGGTGTTGATGGTTTGCTTCACTGCTTAAACTTTTCTCTGATTCCTTTTTACAAGTTAGAAACTCAGCTGGGCCGGGCGGTGGTGGCACACGCCTTTAGTCCCAGCACTTGGGAGACAGAGCCAGGTGGACCTTTGTAAGTATGAGGCCAGCCTGGGCTACAGAGTGAGTTCCAGGAAAAGCACAAAGCTACACAATGAAACCCTGTCTTGAAAAACCAAAAAGAAAGAAAGAAAGAAAGGAAGGAAGGAAGGAAGGAAGGAAGGAAGGAAGGAAGAAAGAAAGAAAGAAAGAAAGAAAGAAAGAAAGAAAGAAAGAAAGAAAGAAAGAAAGAAAGAAAGAAAGAAACTCAGCTGGGTGGGGTCTTGCCCTGAGGTCGCCACTCTCTTTAGTCCACTTAGCATCAGGCTTTTCTTTAAACTTTTTATCTCCCTAAGCACTGGACTTAGCTCCTTTACACTTCCTGGTGCTCCTTTTTCCCTCAAACCGTACATTTTGCACATTTTCTTGCTCTGTTTGCTCTTTTTTATTGTAGATCTGCATGAGTGACCACTAAAAACCACATGACACAGTCAATACTAAGCTGTCTTGCAGTCTCCTCTGCCAAAACTCCACAATTTAGCTTCGGGCAAATTTTTACCACAAGGGCAGAAAACAGCCACATTCTTCGACAGAATATCCCTAGAGTGGTGTCTGGGCTATTTACTAATATTCTTCCCATCTGAAACTTCCTAAGCTGGGCTCACATTGCTCTCAACACTACTGTCCTTGTTCCCGATAGGTTGGCCCACTAAGCCCCACTTAAAGCATTTGACCAATTTTTTTAGTCCAAAGTCCCAAAATCTTCCATATTCCTCCAACAAACAGCATGGTGAGGCCTGTCGGAACAATACCCAACTCCTGGTACCAAAGTCTGTCTTTGTCACTATTCTTATGAAAGAAAGGATTTAACTGGGCGCTCGCTTGCCGTTCAGAGGTTTTGTCCAGATCATCATGGCGGGGAGCATGGCAGCATGCAGGCAGATGTTGGAGCTGTAGCCAAGAGCTACATCTCGAGGTAGAGAAACAGAGAGCCTGGGCCTAGCAAGGGCCTTTGAAACCTCGAAGCCCATCCCAATGACACACCTCCTCCAACAAAGCCACGCCTACTAAGCCTTCTTCTACTTTCAGACAGTGCCACTACCTGGTGACTACAAATTCAAATAATGAGCCTATGGGGGGCCATTCTTATCCAAACAATCACACCCCTAAAGTTATATAATGCTAGTATAAGTTTATTGAGTACTAAAAACACAACACTGAAGTCTGAACACAAGAACCAGAAGGACTTGAGAATCTGAAGAACACTGAGTCCAGGATATAGGACAGAGTAAAGGATTCAAATGTCTCCATGAAACTGCCCATGGGCCCGAAAGAACAGATACATCATCAAATGGTGGAGTCTGAAGGAGAAAACCAGTAAGTTTTGTCTTAGCTATGTAAGGCAGGGGGTGTCGAGTGCTTGATTAACATGCACAAAGGCCAAATTCTATCCCTAACACTGAGGTTGGAAATAAGTAAAAATTACAGTTCATAGTAAATGCTATAAAGAAATACATCATGTCAGGCTGGAGAGAGGGCTCAGCGGCTAAAAGCACCGGCTGCTTTAGAGTGTAGTGACAGTTCCTCCATACCTCACCCGAGAGTGGTAGGAAAGCGATGGAGACTGGGAGTTCACTAGACAAAGAAACTCTTACAGTAGAGGAGAGGCCACCATACTGACCATTAGGAAACAGGTGAAGAGATCAGAAACCAGAAAGCTGTTATGGAAGAGGCATTTCATCCCAACACCCAGGAGACAGAGATGAGCTGATCTCTGTGAACCCCAGGTTGTCCTGGTCTACATAGTGAAACCGTGTCTTAAAAAACAAACACAAACATTAGAAATCAAGAGAAGTCCTTGTGGTGGAGCGAGAGAAAGTGGCCCCCAAAGGGAGTGGCACTATTAGGAGGTGTGGCCTTGTTGGAGGAAGTGTGTCACCGTGGAGAAGGGCTTTGAGGGCTCTTATGTGCTCAGGATACCACCCAGTGTCACACTCCACTCCCTTTTACCTTCTGATAAAGATGTCACCAGCACCATGTCTGCCTGCACACTGCCATGCTCCCCACCATGATGATAATGGACTGAACCTCTGAACTGTAAGCAAGCCACCCCAATTAAATGTTTTGTTGTTGTTTTTGTTTTTTGGGGGTTTTTTTTGTTTTTTTTTTTGGTTTTTCAAGACAGCGTTTCTCTGTGTAACTTTGCGCCTTTCCTAGAACTCACTTGGTAGTCCAGGCTGGCCTCAAACTCACAGAGATCCGCCTGCCTCTGCTTCCTGAGTGCTGGGATCAAAGGTGTGCACCACCACTGCCCGGCTAAATGTTTTTCTTTATAAAGGTTGCCGTGGTCATGGCATCTCTTCACAGCAGTAGAAACCCCAACTTCTTAGACAGTCCTTTGGACAGGTATGATGAGAAACGTATGTAATTCCAGCATTCAGAAGGCAGAGATGGGAGGATTGGGTGTTCTGGACCAGCCTGGGATATGTGAGATGTTGTCTCCTAAAAGGAGGACTAGAAGGCTGGAGGACTGGAGCTCATACTACACTTGCAGAGGACAGAGATGGATTCCCAAAACCCTCATCAGATATGGTGTTAACGGTTTCCTCAGAGACCGAAACATTCCATCCTGCAGGGAAGCTGTTCCTTGTACTGGTCTGTTTTATGTCAACTTGACACAAGCCATAATTATGAGAGAAAGGAGCCTCAACTGAGAAAGAGACCGACCGAGGCACCGAGAAAGGACACTGTCTGACCTGTGTGCTCCAGGTTCCCAGCTTTGTGGCTGTCACTCATGCTGGGGTGGCCTTGGTGCTGCAGCTGTCTTTGATTCATTTCTGCTCCTGTAAGTCACCCTTTACCTATATTTCTTTAAATAACCCCAATAAAACCCATTGGTTCACCAAGTTGGACTTTGATGTCATCTGTACTTTGGTCATGGTGGGTTCCCTGTCTGGGTGTGTAGATGTGTGTGTGCTGTGTCTCCCCCAGGAAAAGCTTTGTCACACATCAGGTGGCTCAGAACTCCCGGAAACGCCAGCCCCAGGGACTCCAGCGCCCTCTTCCTGCCTCCGCAGGCACCTGCACTCGCGTGCACACACCTAAAAGCTTCTTTTTAAGAAGGAAAACGAGTCTTCCCTTAACCAATGCTTTATTTTAAAGGTTCATTGATTTTATTTTATGTGTATGAGTGTTTTGCTAACTTGTATGTCTGTACAATCATGTGAGTGCTTGGCATCTGAGGAGGTCAGAAGATCCCCTGGAAATGGAGTTAGGGATGGCTGTGAGCCACCATGTGAGTGCTGAGAACTGAACCTGGGTCCTCTGCAAGAATAAGTGCTCTTAACTGCTGAGCCGTCTCTCCAAAACCACACACATACATCATTTAAAATAAAACAAATCTTTTGAAAAAGAGGGTGCTGGAGGCTGGGAGAAGGCTCAGTGGGTAAAGGGCCTGATTCTTTTTTTTTTTTTTTTTTTTTTTTTTTTCTTTTTTCTTTTGGTTTTTCGAGACAGGGTTTCTCTGTGTAGCTTTGCGCCTTTCCTGGAACTCACTTGGTAGCCCAGGCTGGCCTCGAACTCACAGAGATCCGCCTGCCTCTGCCTCCCAAATGCTGGGATTAAAGGCGTGCGCCACCACCGCCGGGCAGGGCTTGCTTCTTAAACATGCGCACCTAAATTTGGATTCCCCAGCACTCATCCAAAAATAAAAGAAAAAAAGCCAGGTGTAGCTTTCAAGGCCGGAGGCAGGCAGACCTTATCTCGGGGGGGGGGGGGGGGGGGAGGGCAGGAAAAAGAAAAAGAAAAAGGAAAGAACCCTGCAGAGCTGGAGATAGATGACCACAAGCCCCTGGGAGTGGGGGTTGGGGAAGAGCCAGATGGCGGAGGAGTAATCCAAGAGTGAGTCACGAATCCACGGAAGCGCACAGTGCTGGGCGAGAAAGGGAAGGAAAATGGGACAGTAGCTGAAAGATGTGAGGTCATGTCACACAGAGGCCTTTTCCAAACAGGCGTCTGGGAGGGAGAGAGGAGGCCCAGAGCAAAGGAACCAGGGGACCACACGGAAGCCAAACGACTCAGAAGACAGTTTTCCGGGGAGATGAGAGGAACGAGAGCGAGGCGCAGATGGACCACGGAGACTCCAGAATAGGATCTTTCCTCAGAGTGTTCGAGTCGTGACAAGCCAGGCGGAAGGCTTCCTCTTAGGTGAAGAATCTGGAGAAGGGAGTTCCAGTCCAGCTTCACCCATGTCTTCCCAGTCATAGGAAGAAACCTAACATGTAACAAACATCGTGGCGCCAACCTGAGCTATTTAAATTTTGCTTTCTTTCCTTGTGAGACAGGGTCTCACTGGCTCTGGCTGTCCTGGAACTTACTATGAAGACCAGGCGGGGGAGTTCAAGATCAGTCTCTGCCTCTTAAGTGCTGGGATTAAAGGCACCGAGCCACCACACTGGGCCTCAGGTGCTTGTTTATAATGACCTTAGAACTGAGTCTTAGCCAGGCATGGTAGAGCATGCCTATAATCGGAAGGACTTGGGAGGTGCAGACAGGGTGATGAGGAGTTTAAGTTGATCCTAGGCCACATATGGAGTTCAAGCCTAGCCTGGGCTACATGAAACTTAGTTGCAAATAAACAAATTAATAAATAGAGCTGGATCTCAACCTCAGAGCTGGGGAGGTGGCTCGGTGGATAAAGAACCTGAGTTTGGATCCCCAGGACCCTAGTCAAAACACACACCTGTAACCTCAGTAATGGTGGCACAGAGACAAGCAAGTCCCTAGGACTTGCTGCCAGGCAGTCTAGCAGAAAAGGCAAGCTCCTCCGGGTTCAGTGACAGAGCCCTGTCTCAGGAAGAAAGGTAGAGATTGTTAGAAGAAGACATTGGACTTCAACATCTGGCCTCCATGTGTGTGGGCACAGGCATGCACCCCCCACCCCTGACACACACACATACACACCACACACACACATACACACACCACACATACACATACATACACACACACCACACACATATACACACATACACACACACACCACACACATATACACACACACCACACATACGCACACACCACACACATATACACACATACACACACACACCACACACATATACACACACACCACACATACACACACACCACACACATATACACACACACACCACACATACACACACACATACATACATACACACACACACACATACACACACTCACATGAGAGGAAGGAAAGGAGAGAAGGAAATGGTTCTCCACTTGTAAAAAGCAAAAAGAATAGTTTCTAAGAAAAAAATAGTAATACAATACACAGTGAGGGCCAGTTTAAAAAAAAATTAGTTAATTTAAATAAAGTGAGTTGAAAAGGAACAGAGCAGGGTTGGAGAGATGGCTCAGCAGTTAGGAACACCAGCTGCTCTTCCTGAGAAAGGGGGGTCTTGAGTCCCAGCACCCACATGGAAGCTCACAATCATCTCTGTAGCTGCAGTTCCGGGGGATCGGATGCCCTCCTCTGGCTCCCATAGGCGCTGTGCACAAGCGGTTCACAGATACCCAGGCAAAACAGCCTTACACATAAAATAATGAGAGAAAAAGAAAGGGTTTCTCTCCCAGGTTGTTCTTGTAGCCCGGCCCATAGGCAGCAAACTTATCTTTCCCAAACCAGATCCAACCTTCGTGTGTTGGCACACACCTGTAATACCAGCGCCTTAGAGGCTGAGTCAGGCTACCTCGATTTCCAGGCCAGCCTGGGCTACAAAGCAAGACCCTGTCTCAAAAACAAACAAAGAAACCCAAATCGTCTAAAGAAGACTCTTGAAATATTCCATAATTATTTACGTCACTAAGGAACAGAAGGCTTTACAAGTAAGAAGCCAAATTGCTCTATTCTCTTTCTCAAATGTCAGTGGTATGTTGGCAAAGATTCCTAGAGGAGTGAGAACGGAAAAGCAGCCACACTAAAGAGTCAAAAATGCTCCTCATATAGACGCATCAATCAAAAAAACAAAAAACTGAAAAGAAAAATTGCATTCAGAATAGTTTACAGGCAAATTTGCATCATCACTATAACTTCCTCCAGTAATACATGTTAACATTTTTCACATTAAAATATGGTGATGAACAAGCAACTTAGCAATAACTCTCTCAAGGTATTCCAGTTTATTTGTACATATACAGCGGGACTGGTGAGGTTTCATGACTCGAAAGGATAAGTCCTGGCTCGGATACCATGCTGGGCAGCCTGGATGTTCATCTAAACCACCAGTCCAGAATCAAACTTAGACATGTAACAATCCATTGTTGTTGAGATGTGAACAAGGAGCAAACAGCACAGAATGGCGTCAGTTTAAGGATGTGTCATGTGAATCCGCCTACAGACAACTCTGGGAGCTGTTCCTGAAACGGGAGGAGGCTGTCGCCACCTCTCCTGGTGGCACAGGCACCATGTGCTGCAGAAGTCATTTTCTTTTGTGTGTTCCATACGTTGCCTCCTTCTCCCTCTTCTCTTCTCCACCCTGGGAGAGGAACTTGATCCTCACACTAACCTCAGTGATGCTCGGATCAAGGAGGGAAGTGGGGAGCATTTTACAACCGCCCGTAAATCTAGGAGCTGGAGCACTACTCCGGCAGGCATGCCCTGAGTCCTCCAGGTGGGTGTGGAGGGAAGCCTGGTTCCCCACAGACTGAGGAGCCCACAGAAGTCCATCCGGACTGACGGTTGCATCCTGTTAAACTCTTCCTTCTCTGCAACAGACTTTCAGAGGAGCGACAACGGGTAACGCCAGGTCCTCTTCTCGAAAGAGAAGTCTGCAGTTTCTCTCATGGAGCTGAACAAAGGCCGGTAAGATCTCAAGAATGCCTGATACTGAAGAAGTGATGTTAGGGCCACAGAGTTGGCTTAGTGGCTAAATGTTCTTAGTTTTTTGTTTTGTTTTATTTTGTTTTGTTTTTGTTTTTGAGACAGGGTTTCTCTGTGTAGCTTTGCACCTTTCCTAGAACTTGCTTTGGAGACCAGGCTGGCCTCGAACTCACAGAGATCCGCCTGCCTCTGCCTCCTGAGTGCTGGAATTAAAGGTGTGCGCCACAACCGCCCGGCTGTGGCTAAATGTTCTTGCTGCCAACCCTGACAACTTGAGTTTGATTCCTGGGACACATGTGAAAGGAGAAATCCAATTCTTGCAGGTTGTCCTCTGACCTTCACACACTCTGATCTCACATGCATGTCCATACACAATAAATAAACATATAAAAAAAATCTGGCCAGGCGGTGGTGGCGCACGCCTTTAATCCCAGCACTCGGGAGGCAGAGCCAGGTGGATCCCTGTGAGTTCGAGGCCAGCCTGGGCTACCAAGTGAGTTCCAGGAAAGGCACAAAGCTACACAGAGAAACCCTATCTCAAAAAAACCAAAACAAACAAATAAACATATAAAAAATTCAAATGTAGTAAAATCTTTAAATAAAGAAAAATTTAAGTCAATTTAAACTGTGAAAGGCATTGCATTGGAAGCTCTGCAGCCCCAAGCTCTGGGGCGTCTCAACGTCATTACACAGTCTGTCCTAACAAAGCAAGGTGCTCCCTGTCACCCTATCACTGTTTCTAGTCACAGGCAGACACCATATAACCACACAAGCAAGTGGACCGCAGAGTGAACATGACCTCAAGCTGTCTGCAATTCTTTTCAAGAAGGTTCTCTATAATCCTGAAGGTTCACCTGTATTCTGAAGACACTTTAGAGTTCTACAAGTCTAAATCCAGACTAAATCCAGATCATCACCTCTTGAGTTTTAGACAGAATTTCATATCCCTTTCATCACTGTTGGCCTGTGTAGACTTGGCTCCTTAGATTTTTCTTCCTTCCTTCCTTCCTTCTTTCCTTCCTTCCTTCCTTCCTTCCTTCCTTCCTTCCTTCCTTCTTTCTTTCCTTCTTTCTTTCTTTCTTTTTTTGGCTTTTTTTGAGACAGGGTTTCTCTGTGTAGTTTTGGTGCCTGTCCTGGATCTTGCTCTGTGGACCAGACTGGCCTCAAACTCACAGAGATCCGCCTGGCTCTGTCTCCTGAGTGCTGGGATTAAAGATATGCACCACCACGCCCAGCGGCTCCTTAGATTTCTACCAAAAATCAGTTAGACTAGCTCTCATAGGTTCATATATTTGAATACTTGTTCTCAAAGTTTTAGAGGGTGAGTCCATGACCGTCAAGGCAGAGACCACGGCAGGCAGGCAGGCAGGCAGGCAGGCAGGCAGGCAGGGAGGCAGGGAGGCAGAAAGGCAGGAAGGCAGGGAGGCAGAAAGGCAGGAAGGCAGGCAGGCAGGCAGGCAGGCAGGCAGGCAGGCACGGCATTAGAGCAGTAGCTGAGAGCTCACATCTTGATCCACAAGCACAAGGCAGAGAGAGCTAACTAGGAGTGTCATGGACATGTGATTTTTTTGTTGTTGTTTTGTTTTTTGAGACAAGGTTATTCTGTATAGTCCTGGCTGTCCTGATACTTGATCTGTAGACCAGTCTGGCCTCAAACTCACAGAAATCTGCCTGCCTCTGCCTCCTGGGTGCTGGGGTTAAAGCCACTGCTGCCCTGTGGTGTGGGCATTTGAAAGCTCAATGCCAGTGAGCTCCCCAGAGACACCTCCTCCAACAAGACCATACCTCCTAATCCTTCCCTAACAGTTCCACCAACTAGGAATCAAGCATTCATATATGTGAGCCTATGGGGCCAGTCTCATTCAAACCACCATACATAGTAATAGCACCTGTTCTGACAGTCATGCTAAGGAGTGGAATGTTTGTGTCTTGTGGCAAGCAATTCAATCCTAGGCTACCACTTTCACAAGGAATATTCACACAGAACTCTTTTCTGTTGTTTTGGTTTTAGGGACAGGTCTTGCTATTAAGCCTACTAGGCTAGGCCGGTTTGAAACTCCCTCTGTAGCCTAAGATAGCCTCCAATTTATATCAATCCTCCTGCCTTGGTCTTCCAAATGCTGGGGTTACAGACATGAACCACCTACCACTCCCATCTTTCAAAAGCCCTTTATAAATAAAAGCTCACTTCATATTTGCAGTGATCTAGTGAAAGCCTAGAAAAATGCTCCTCCCCCCTCCCTGCGGCAGATGAAAACGATTCGGAAAAGTTATTGACCTATCCAGAGTCAACTAGGTCAAAAGAAGGCACAGTAGAATGGAAGGGCGGAAGGCCCAAGAGAGAAAGCAATACACTGAACTGCCCTCAAGGAAACTGTTGACTCTCAACCACAATGATGACTGGGATCCTCTGCTGGTGTTGGGAGGAGGAGGAAAGAAGGGCCATTGAATTCTACTAACCTCCCAGTTCGGACAGTGGACCATGTTGCAGAGACAAGGGAGGCTTGGGAAGGCAACTGAAGCTCTCCCTGGAGATGGAGAACTTGCAAACACTAGGCCGCATCACTAATTGAAGCTGCAAGTTTGCTAGCTTATTTTCTCATGCATATTTGGTTGGTCACTGTAAAGTGTTAACCGAGAACTCGGGTGAATGTTCAGTGGTGCAGAAGCCCACCTTTCTGCCTCCTTCCCACCCTCACATTCCTGCTGCTGGTGGTGCCTGGGTGGCTGCTGTTTGCCATTTCCTCCTCCTCAGCATCACTCACTTCCTTTCCCTTTGCTGCATCAGGCTTTCTCTCCTCACTCCTCCTCGCTGTTTTCTTCCTGTACTCCTGGAGGAACCAAACAGCTCCATTTAAGGATTCTGGGAAGCGATGGAACAGGCTACGGCTGGTGGCTGACCCAGGGAGTGGGAGACATCGCAGGAAACCACACTGGGATCCTGAGGCTGGTCAACACGGACCGGTCTGGAGTTTCCCTGCTGTCCTATTGGCAGTGACTCCAAGGAGTCCAGATGGTCCTAGAAAAAAGTCTCTGGCCCAGGGATGCTAAGACAGAATTGATTTCAAGCCCCTAGAAACACTGACTTGCTGTTTATGTACTCTGAAATTTAATTGAATCTGTGAGCCCCCTGATGGGTAGAATGTGGCCTCAATGTACAGTGGTCCAAGGTGGCTTCATGAAGGAGTCATTTTAAGATGCCGGGTCCAGTCCCAGGATAATACCAGTGAAAGGACATCAGTTCTGGTTCTGAAGACTAGGAGATACAGACTACTTCTGGATGCCGAGAGATGGACAGCCCGGAAGCTTCTTGCCAAAAGGAAGAATGTGGTTCAGGGATCTGCCCCATCCCCAGTCATGCACACCATCTGTTCATTTCTACTCCTGCACAGTACCAAAATATTATACTGAGCCTAGTTCAGGGATACATCTCCTTGTGGAAAACTGTGCCCTTTCTGCTGATAAGAACTGATCACATTCTGGTTTAGTGCTTGCTTGGAAATATTCTAAAAGATAAATCAAGGCATACTGTAGCACACTTATAATCCCAGCACTCCAGAGAAGAGGATCCCTAGCCCTTGAGGCCACATTCTGACTAGTAGGGGGACAGGAGATTCAACTGTATTCAGTGTGCAGGTCATCCTTGAGCTCCTGATTCTATTTAGCAAGTTTGAGGCCAGCCTGGGCTACATGAGGCCCTGTCTCAAAAATGAAAATACAGGGCCAACAAGATGGCTCGGTGGGTAAAGGTGCGTGACACAGATATGGTAACTTGAGTGGAATCCCCAGAACCAATGTAAAGGTGGACGGATAGAACCAGCTCCTGAAAAGCTGTCTTTTGACCTACACACACACACACACACACACACACACACACACACACACACGATAGGTAGATAGGTAGATAGATAGATAGATAGATAGATAGATAGATAGATAGATAGATAGATAGATAGATAGATAGATAGATAGACAGATGGATAGACAGATAGCTAGACAGATGGATAGACAGATGGATAGATAGATGGATATGTATGTATGCGATGGTATACAGGTGACAGTGTGACTTCCTGGTGCCCATTTTCCCATTCTTACCCTACTCTGAGGAAAAGGCATCACAGCTAAGGAAAGGTACTGCAGCACTAAATAGGTCATGAGCCATCCCTGAGCCAAGTACTCATCAGCCTCAGGGTTGCAGCAAAGAATGTCTCCAAGCTAAAGGAAGAGAATCTAAATGATAGTTTCTTGTCCAACTTAGAGTAAGCACAGAAAGAAGCATCTAGGATTTCTGAGGCAAGTCATATGCTTAAGACGTGGGCAAAACTGTTAGCCTGGTGTGGCAGTACAGCCCTGTGATACTTCCCAGAATTTGGGAAGTAGAGGCAGGAACACCAAGAGCTCAAGGTCAATCTCAGCCTGGGCTATCTGAGGCTACCCTGCCTCAAAAATCCAAAACAAGGGTGGCAAGATGAAGGCTCGGTGGGTAGGGGTGTTTACCACCAAGCCTGGCAACCTGAGTTTGATCCCTGGAACCCACAAGGTAGAATGAGGTAACTGACTGACTCCACAGAGTTGTCCACCGAGTCCTCCGTGTGCACCGTGGTACACCAGCACCCACATACAAACACACACAAAGGAAATAAACGTGAAAAACAACTACCACACACACACACACACCCCACACACAAGTGGCTGCGCCGTGGATAGTAGGAACTTGTAGAGAAAAGAAGATGTAGGCTGGGCTAGAACTACAATTCTGCAGAGAAGTTTGACTTCTTTGCCAAAGAATGGCCTCTGAGCATTAGGTTAGAGATCACAGGAGGGAGAATGTCTAAGAATCAGAGCAAACAGGACATTTAGATCCTCTGCCCAGGAAAGGGCCTCCCTCTTCTACCATCTCCCAGAGTTTTACTTACTTACTTTATTTGGTTTTTTCAGGACAGGGTTTCTCTGTGTTGCCCTGTCTGTCCTGGAATACACTCTGTAGACCAGGCTGGCCTCGAACTCACAGAGATCTGCCTGCCTCTGCCTCCTGAGTGCCAGGATTAACGGCCTGGCATGTAGTACTATTCCTGGTTCTTTTTTTTTTTTTTTTTTAAGCATGACTAGTAGTCACTGGATGCAGGGCTATAGATACGGTGTTTCCAGCCAGAGAAAACACGAAAAAAGCAAAGAAAACCCTGATAATTTCAACAAAGGGGAAAGGTACATGGGTGCAGGGAACCTAACTCAGGTCATCGTGGCTGCACATTGGTGCTTTTAACTACTGAGTCATGAACCATGGCTGAAGATCTGGCTTAATCTATGGGTCAGGAATCCTGGGACTAGCCTGATGTTACAGCACTACCCTGTAACTCAGCAGGATACGGCAGAAGGACCTTGAGTTCAAAGGCAGTCCAGGCTGCATAGCATGATCCATTTACAGAAGAAAAACTCAGATAAGGTACAGCACGACATACTCCGAACCCTGTCCAAAGCAAAGTATAAACAACGTGGGTACCAAGGAGATGAAGGGACTCTCCAGCATCCAGGGAGAAGCTAGCAAAAGAGGCGTGCTCTTCACATAACTAAAGGTAACACAGGAAAGCTAAGAAACAAGAAACTCATAGCTGATATGGGTTTATCTGAGGCTTTGGAGAATGCTCTGTCCATGAACGGCCAACAAATTGAACACAGTCATAAGATGAGAGCTATAGGGCTGGAGAGCTGACTCAGCAGTCACAAGCACTGTGTGCAACCACGAGATCCTGAGTTAGTTCCTTGTACCCATGTACCACGCCAGGCACAATCCGGCCCACACCTGTAATTCCAGAGTTGTTGGCAATGGAGACAGGAGGATGCCTGGAGTTTATTGGCTGACAGCCTAGCCAAGAAATATCAGCTCTGGGTTTAGGGAGGAGAGGCTCTGCCTCAAAGAAATAAGGCAAAGAGTAATAGACAAGAACTCTCAACAACTACCTCTTGCCTCAGGGAGTACACGCATGCTGTTTATACATATGCACACATGCACATACGCTGTATACACATACACCACATACACACAGAATACAGGGAGCTAAAAATAAAAACAAAAGATGTTTGAAAGGTCAAAGCTGAGCATGGTGGTGGCACACACATTTAATCCCAAGTGCTGGGAAGCAGAAAAAGGAGGATCTCAGACCGCTGAGTTCCAGACAGCCAGCCAGTCCGGGCAGCACAGAGAAAGCCTATCTCAAAAAATAAACAAACAGCCGGGTGGTGGTGGTGCATGCCTTTAATCCCAGCATTCGGGAGGCAGAGCCAGGAGGATCTCTGTGAGTTCGAGGCCAGCCTGGGCTACCAAGTGAGTTCCAGGAAAGGCGCAAAGCTACACAGAGAAACCCTGTCTCGAAAAAACCAAAAAAAAAAGAAAAAAGAAAAGAAACAAACAAACAAACAAAGATGAAGAAAAGGACAAAGATTTATATGTGAGTGTGTATGAGTGTGTGTGTGTGAGTGTGTGTGTATGTGTGTGTGTGTGCACATATACATGCATACAAGCGCACATGGAGGCTGGAGGATAATATTGGGTGTCATTTCTCAAGCATGGTCTATCTTTTTTATTTTTATTTTTTAACTTGAGACATGGTCTCTCACCTACAACTTGCCAAATAAACTAGGCTGGCTAGCTAGCAAGCCTGTCTCTGTCTCCCTGGCACTGAGATTACAAGTGTTTATCACCAGGTGTTTTTATGTGAACTCTAGGAATAAAAATCAGGTCCTCATACTTGCAAGACCAGCTCTTTACCATTGGAGCTACCTTCCCTTCTTAACCAACAGCTCTCGCGAGGCTTGAGGGAGCAGGCCACGAATTCCAGCACTTGGGAAGAAGAGGCAGGAAGATCACAAGTTCAAAGTCAGCTTTTCTTTTCTTTTTCTTTTCTTCTTTTCTTTTTTCTTTCTTTCTTTTTTTTTTTTTTTTTTGAGCCAGGGTCTTGCTATATAAACCAAGCTAATCTTGAACTCACAAAGATCCACTTGCCTCTGCTTCTCAAGTGCTGGGCAAAGTCCACTTTGAATCAATGTAAACCGAGTGTGGCGGTATACACCTATTAGCCCAGTAGATGGGAGGCTGAGGCAGGAAGATCTCAAGTTCCAAGTCTGAGGTCAGATGGAAGTACTTAGTAAAACTGACAGGGGATAGAAGGGAAAAATAGAGGCACTTTTATATTCTCTGTCACAAAGACATACTCGTGTCCCTGGAGAAGTGGCAGGTTGATACCAGCCAAAACTAACTGTAGTCAGGGTTCCAAGAAATCCCTGAGTCCTGATATTGAGAGAATGAGGGACTGGTGACAAGCGAGGCATGCACATGATAAATCTGCCACAGATGTGGCAGACCCTCTGACCAGAGGCCAAGATGGAGCTCGGAGATGCTGACTGCCTCTCTTTTTCTACCTGTCTCCTCTATGTATAATCTACTATCTGGGAACGTGACGGATGGCAGAGTTTTTGTTTGTTTGTTTGATTGGTTGGTTGATTTTTGTTTCTTTAAGATGTTAATTGAAGCCTGGAGAGATGGCTCACCTGTTAAGAGCAATGGCTGCTCCTTCCTGCAGAGTATCCAGGTTTGGTTCTCAGCCACCTGCATTGATCAACCTGTAACTGATACCCTCTTCTCGCCTCCACCGGCATCAGCATTCATATGTACATAGCCACACACAGATACACATACTCATACAAAAAATAAGGGCCAGACTGTGGTGGCACACGCTTTAATCTCAGCACTCGGGAGGCAGAGGCAGGCAGATCTCAGGGAGTTCAAGGCCAGCCTGGTCTACAGAGTGAGTTCCAGGACAGCCAGGACTATTTCACAGAAAAACCCTGTCTTGAAAAAACAACAACACAAAAATCAATAAAATAAGGGGCTAGAGAGACTGCTTAGTAGATAAGAACATACACTGCTCTTGCAGAAGACCGGAGTTCTGTTCCCAGCATCTACATTGGGCAACTGACAAGCTCCTATAACTCCATCTCCAGGAGATCTGATACCTCTGGCCTAAGTGGACATCTGCATTCACGTGTACATACCTCCATACATACACATAATTAAAAATAAAATAGCCAGGCGATGGTGACCCACACCTTTAATCCCAGCATTCGGGAGGCAGAGGCAGGCTGATCTTTGTGAATTCAAGGCCAGCCTGGTCTACAGAGCGAGATCCAGGAAAGGCGCAAAGCTACACAGAGAAACCCTGTCTGGAAAAACCAAAATAAATAAATAAATAAATAAATAAATAAATAAATAAATAAATAAATAAATAAATAAATAAATACTTAAATGTTAATTTTTAATTTTATTTCATGTGTTTGGATGTTTTGAATGCATGTGTGTTTATGTGAATGCCTGATGCCCAAAGATGCCAGAAGAGGGCACTGGATCCCTTGGCACTAGAATCACAGACTGTTGTGAGCTACCATATGGGTTCTAGAAATTGAACACAAGTCTTCTGAAAGAGCAGCTAGTGCTCTTAACTGGTGAGCCATCTCTTCCGCCCCAAATAAACCTTTTTTTTTTTTTCCAAGATTAATCTGCTTTGTTCTCTGATTGCCTGCGCTCTGAATTAAGCATTTCTTTTTGTTTGTTTGTTTTTGGAGACAGGGTTTCTTTGTGTAGCTCTGGCTGTCCTGGAACTCACTCTGTAGATCAGGCTGGCCTCGACTCCACAGAGACCTACCTGGCTCTGACTCCCAAGTGCTGGGATTAAAGGCGTGCGCCACCACTGCCCAGTTTAAATTAAGCATTTCTATTCCTATTTCTGCTATAAGACTCTCTAGGCAGGAGGGGGGCCAGGCCCCACCCCTGAGGACTTCTAATCGAAAGGCTCCACCCACAGAACACTTTAATGCCCATAACTGCCCCACCCAGCCCCTCAAGTCGCAAGTAGCCAAGCTCCAAGGTAAAGTAAAAAGCCCAAGATCAGGCCACAAAATGCCACCAATCCCAGGCCACCCTAGAGAGCCCTGCCCCCGAAGCCTGCCTCCTTCTCTCAGTTCTTGCTGCCTCCAGCCCTAGCCAAGGCAGCCACCGCCACCCTTCTGTGGTTTTCCCCGATAAATCTCTTGCATGAAGTTTGTTGTGCATGTGACTTTCCTTGGCTCCTGACTACCAGGACGCCTTTCCCTACGAGTTGTAATCTCGGCAGTTATGGGCATTAAAGTGTTCTGTGGGTGGAGCCTTGCATTTGCTCATTGGCCTTAGAAGTTAAGAGCAGCATGAGCTACAGTTACACATTTTGTCTCATAAACAAAACAAGGGCCAGGTGGTGGTGGCACATGCCGTTAATCCCAGCACACGGGAGGCAGACACAGGCGGATCTCTGTGAGTTCAAGGCCAGCCTGGTCTACAAAGTGATTTTTCAGAACAGGCTCCAAAGCTACAGAGAAACCCTGTTTCATGAATCCCATGGTCTTAATAAAAACCCGGAGCCAGGTATTGGGGTAAATGCTGAAGGATCAGAGAGACAAAGGAACAAGCCACGGCCACTTCTCACCTCCCCAACCCCACGAATCCTCTGACTGAATGCCTCTGAGTCCTCAGCCGAAAGGGCTCTAGTTCCTGTCTCCTCACGCCTTATATGCCTTTCTCCGCCCAGCCATTTCACTTCCTACCTCAACCTTTCTAGTGCTGGGATTAATGGTGTGCGTGTTTCCCCGAATACTAAGGTTAAAGGTGTGTGCCACCACTGCCTGGCTCTGTTTCTCTCCTAGACTGAGTCAATCTCATGTAGTCCAGTGTGGCCTTGAACTCACAAGAGATCCAGATGGATCTTTGCCTCCCGAGTTAGGATTAAAGGTGTGTGCCACCACTGCCTGACCTCTACACTTAATCTAATGGCTGGCTCTGTCCTCTGATCCTCAGGCAAGCTTTATTTCTTAGATTACAAATATCTCACCACAAAACCCTGTCTCAAACGAAACAAAAAAATCAAGGCTCAGAAGGTAAGAGCACTTGGTGTTCTTGAAGAAGACCTGGGTTCAATTCCCAGGACTCACACAGAAGCTCACAGCCATCCATAACTCCAGTTCCAGGTGACCCAATGCCTTTTCTGACCAGGCATACATGTGGTCTATAGATACACATACAAGCAAAATACTCATACACATAAAAGAGAGGGGGAATTACAGCAAGTTAAATTCCATTCATTAGGTTTATTTGTTTGGTTGTTGTCATTTCAAGACAGGGTTTCTCTGTGTTGCCCTGGGTGTCCTGGAACTCAGTCTGTAGACCAGGCTGGCCTGGCCTCCAACTGAGAGATCTGCCTATCTCTGTGGCCTGAGTGCTGGATTAAAGGCACGTGCCACCACCACCTGGCTCCTCATTTGTTTATTTTTGAGACTGGGCTTCATTGTGTAGCCTTGGCTGACCTGGAACTCTCCCTTTGGAGACTAGACGGGTCTAGACTCACAGATATCCGCCTGCTTCTGCCTCTTGAGTGCTGGGATTAAAAGCATGTGCCACCATGCCTTGCTTTCCATTTATTTATTTTGTGGTGTGGTGGTGGTGTGGGGTGTGTGTGTGTGTGTGTGTGTGTGTGTGTGTGTGTGTGTGTGTGTGTATGAGTGTGCCACAGTGTGCATGTGGAGGTGAGAGGACAGCTTCCAAGAGTGTGATGTGCTCACTCATAGCACACTGCACATGTGGAGGTGAGAGGGTAATTTCCTAGAGTGGATTCTTTCCTTCCACCCTGTCCTGGGGATTGAACTTGTGTCCTTGGACTTGGCCACAGCATCTCTACCCATTGAGCCATCTCACCAGCCCACTCGAAGTTAAGTTTAGACATTTGGGGGATTTTTTTTTATAATTTATTTCATGTGTATGGATATTTTGCCTGCATGTATATTGGTGCACCACATGCAGATTTGGTGCCCAGGGAGGCCAGAAGAGGGCGTCAGATTCCTTGGAACTGGAGTTTCAGAGGGTGATGAATCACCCTGTGGAATCCAAACCTGGTCCTCTGGAAGAGCAGCCAGTGTTCTTGATCACTGAGCCACCTCTCCAGCCCTTGCTTTGTGGGTTGTAGAGTTTGTTGGGAGAAGGCAGTTGATTGTTTTATGAGATTTTTTTTTTAAAGATTTATTATGGGGGCTCTAATTAGGGAGAAGTAAACATGGAAGGCAGAGGATAAAAGAACAGTAAGGATGTCTGAAAAGCCATAAGAATTTATAATATTAACTATCTACCAAAAATACTTATAATACAATTAAGTATTAAGTGTATAAATATACATATATCGTTTAAATGAAATGTTCCCATCTGGGCTGACAATGCTCCCCCAAAGAGCCATAGACCATCTAACAAAACCCCAACATCAAGCATGAGAAGCCCTCTTTTGACTTGTTGGTTGCCCAAAGACTGGCAAAACATTATAGGCTATTGCTATTGCCTTTAGTTGCCCCCCAGAGGTAGAAGATAAGTTCCTATTGCTAAAGACGCCATGCATTTCAGATACAGGCCCAGAGCTCCCTTGGCTGGAACTGTCTTGAGGGCTTCCTCCCTGAACACTAGCTTTCATGGTACCAGAAAGTGCCGTGAAAGCTTCCAAAAGAGGGAAGCAACTGAGAGTCCTACCCAGCCATGATGCATATGAACCACTACAATGGCCAGCATAGCATGATAATCCTAAAGGTGCAAGGTACGGGAGTGGCGCAGGACCTTGGTGATAACCAACAGCTCTTTTGTTTGTTTCTTTGTTTTGTTTCCTGATACAGGGATTCTTTGTGTAGCCCTGGAACTACCTGTGTAGACCAAACTGGCCTCGAACTCACAGAGATCCACCTGCCTCTGCCTCCTGAGTGCTGGGATTAACAACATGTGCCTTCTTGGCCCAGTGAATTGCCACTTTATTAAACCAGTATAATCCCTAACTACATTCTAAATATTTGTCCTTATACTCACAGATAAGTGCAGTCCTCATCTCTCATCAAGGAAACATCCTTTGCAAAAGATGGAGACCACTATAGAAAACCACAGCCAATCAGAATGCAGAACTGTGGAGCCCGATCCCAACTAATACCTCTACAATGCAACTCCTGTACCCAAGGCTCAGAGTTCATCATGGTAGAGGTATCAGAAAGATTATAAGAGCCAGAGGAACAAGGAGTTTGCTGTGAGATGGTGTCTCTTAGGAATAGCAGAAGCTACACCCATAAAGTCTCACCAAATGACTGCCTAAGCATAAGTTGAAGGAGGGTGACACCAATAGACAGGCAGACATGGACAGAGAAAGCTCACTAGGCGGCGACCCTACACAAATAACGACAATCAACTAAGAAATGCTGAGAGTGGGAGGAACAGTCTTCCCCGGAGAAGAGCACAGCAACTGGTTATCAATATCAAATGGTTGGCCCTGAAAACATACATACAAGTACCATTATACGGCCTAAGCAGGTTGTATTCATATTTAGGAACACACACACACACACACACACACACACACACACACACACACACAATAACAATGAAAAAAGAGAGCCAGATGGTGGTGTCAAATGCTTTTGATCCCAGCACTCAGGAGGCAGAGGCAGGCAGTTCTCTGAGTTCAAGGCCAACCTGGTCCACAAAGCAAGCTCCAGGGCAGCCAGGGCTACACAGAGAAACCCTCTCTCAAAACAACAAAATGTCCATAAATTTGAAAGAGAGCAAGGAGGGATGTATGGGAGGGTTTGGGGAGGGAAGGGAAGGCAGAAAATGATGGGTTATATTATAATCTCAAAAGAACAGAAGAAAATATTTATTTTTGAGTCACATATATGTGTGTGTAGATATGTGCACATGGATGCAGATGGTCACTCAGGCTAGGAGAGGGCCTTAGGTCGCTAGAATCTGGAGTTACAGGTGGGTGTGAGCAGCCCCACTTGGGTGCTGGGACCCAACTCAGGTCCCCTGCAAGAACAAGGAGCACTCTTAACGACTGACTTGTCTCTCCAGCCCTGAGGGATATTTGTCGCTGAAGAGACAAGGTCTCATCTGTCCCAAGTTTGTCTTGAATTGATATTAGAGGATGACTTTTTAAGCATTCACGCTGTTTGAAACCAGCCATTTGGGAAATTAGGCTGTTTTTGGTCTTGACAGGTCTGACAGAGAGTTTAGTTTCAGCCAGTCTTGATCATGCTACCTGTAATCCCAGCATTCCAAAGGCTGAAACAGGAAGATTGCCTAAAGTCAGTCTGGACTACAAGGCAAAACATGACTCAAAAGAAACTGATAAACCAGCCTGTCTCCATTTTAGACTTAAAAGCCATCTTATAGTAAAACAAACAAACTAATTTCATTCCTGTTTATAATTAAATCTCTGTTTCTCAAAAACTGGGCTCTGCCCCACCTAGAGCCTTAACTGCAAATGGTTCTGTCTTACCTTTGTTTCAGAAGTTGTTATGGCTACCTTGTTATGACTGCCCTGCAACCATGTCTTTGTTTCAGGAGGTTGTTATAACCAACTTGTCATGCTTATGTTCTGCTTCTGTAATCTCACCTATTTGCCTGCCAAATCTCCCATTTGGAAACCCCCTACCCCTGAGCTATAAAAACCCTTAATGTCCCCATGTCCAATGCTGACCTCTTGAACCCTGTACACAGGAGACAACCTGTATTCATGTATACCTGAATAAAGAGCTTGCTCCAATTTGGCCATGATTTGGGTCATTGTCTTTCTCCCTGAATGTGTGGGATTAATAAAACAAACAAAAAACAGGGCTGAAAGTGTAGCTCAACTGGTGGAGTATACGCCTAACATGCTCAAAGCCCTGGTTTTGATCTCCAGCACCACAAAAATTTGGAGGTGGAGGCATTCCCAGCTACATTGCAAAAACTAAAGAATTTAGTTTCAGTTTGGAAGCAGAGAACTGCTGTGAGTGATTCCATTTTGATTTTCTCCCTTAATCCAGTGTAAGAGGCGAACCCAAACTAATCTTTCCTATAAACCTTATTTCTAGAGGCTCCCCATACCCCCTGGCTCAGGCCCTTCTGTCTCTCAAGTCATGTTCAGAAATGTGAAGGATGTCCAGGGCCATCTCCCCGGTGTCCCTTTTTTGCTTCGCCCTCCTCATGAGGTCTCTGGCATTCCAGCAGGCCTACCAGCTAGTAGAGGATAATCTCCCCATTGCAAACGGGGTCACCAGATTTGTACCCTTAATTCCAGCTGCAGCTCCACTTCCCCTTTTTGATGGAGCCTAACATAACCACAGGAACAAGTTCCTAAGGTTTGCTTTGCGGTGATGGTGACTGAATCCAGGAAACTGTGCATGGTAAGCACACACTCTTTACCATTACCATCATAGACACACACACACACACACACACACACACACACACACACACACACACACACAGGAAACAGATCTTCCAGGGGTCACTATTCTGCCTACTACAAAGGCTCTCATAGTCTTGGTGATTTTCCAAGAGCTTGCCAGAGGGAAGAAACAGGACCAGGAGGTGGCAGTTAAAATGGCCTAGGTTGTTAGTGTGTGTAAATTGTACCTCAAGAAGCTTTTAAAAGGTTGGCACTTGACAATCAAGGCCCTCTATAATCATAGTAGTAGTTACTAACTATCATTGCTTGTTTGTTTTTTAAAATACATTTATTTTTTTCATGGTGGGAAGAGAATCTTGGGTGAGAGAAAGAAGCAGAGTCTAAAAAGTGAGAAGTAAAAAAAAAGAAGGAAAAAATACATTTATTTTATTTTATGTGTATGGATATCTTGTCTGCATATATGTCTGTGCACCATGTTCATGCCTGTATCTGCAGAGGCCAGAAGAGGACTCCGGATCTCCTGGAACTGGAGTTACAGCCAGTTGTGAGCCACCATGTAGATGCTAGGAATTGAATCTGGGTCCTCTGGAAAAGCATCAAATGTTTTCTTCCTTTCTTTCTTCTCTCTCTCTCTCCCTCTCCCTCTTTCTCTCTCTCTCTCTGGCTGTCCTGGAACTCACTCTGTAGACCAGGCTAGCTTGGAACTCAGTGATCTGCCTGCCTCTGCCTCCCAAGTGCTGGGATTAAAGGTGTTCACCATCAAAAGTTCTTAATCATCTCTCAGACCCTATTTGCTTTCATGTGTGTGTACGTGCATACAAGGCAGGTTTATCTTTGGGTACACATGTGTGCACATGCATGTGGAGGTCAGAGGACAGCCCTGGATATCATTCTCAGGCAAGTCATATACCTCTAAGGCAGTCTCTCATTAGCTTACCGATTACATGGCCGAGCCCCAGGATTATAAATGTGCATCATCACGCCTGGCATTTTATCTGGGATCTGGGGATAGAATTTAGGACCTCATGTTTGTGAGGTAAGTGCTCTACTGACTGAGTTACTCCCTGGTTCTGGTTGCCATTCACTGAGAGTCTGCTGTGATGTTACATGTTTCATTGCATACCCACAATTATCCTCACAACCTATGAAACTGAAGATTCAGTGCTTCTCTTTGTAAATGAAACCGGGGCTCAAAGAGACAAAACAAAGTGTGCAGGTTCACACCCCTGGAATGGCGGGGCCAAGATCGGAATTAGGTCCAAGAGGAACCCACTGCCTGTACACTAACCTCTAGCCATCTGGTCCTTCACTATCTCCTCTTCACACCTCCCCCAGCCCCGTTCAAGGGGCTGTCTCCACTGCAAAGTCCATTCTCACCTCGTCTATAAAATCTGTTTCAAGGCCACTCCATCAGAGAGGCTTCCCCAGCCCCTCAGCAGGACGTTCTTACTTTCTCCCCGGGGACCACTCAGGTCTCAACTGCTTCTGGGCAAGCATTTGATCCTAGAAAAGCGGTGGCTTTTAAAGGGCCACCTTCTCTCCTCAGACTCTCATCCCTTCCAGATGCGAGACCAGACCTTCCTGGGTTTTGCTCTCACAGCGCTCGTCAGTTCGCTGTGCCTTCCCGGATGCTCACTGGGACACTGACTCAAGTGACTGAAAGTCACTCTTCACGCGACGCGCGCTCTCCCCCGCACCCCACTCTAGCACGGCAACTGTAGATAAAACAAAAAGAACACACCAAAATGATAGCGTTGAGTTCAGAAACAAGATTGTCATCTCCGGGACCTTCGACTAAATGGAAACACAAAGTCCTGGACAGAGCTGGAGCTCCAGGCTACAAGTCCTTGTAAAGACGGGCAAGAGGGCAGAAAGCCCTCCAGGCAAGGGGAGCTAAAGCCACACTCAGGGCTCAAGTACTGGGGTGACATTCTTCACTACAAAATAAACCTGGAGGAAGAAGACCGCCTGACAGCTGCCCAGGGGGGCGATTATTTAGTCTAAAAAGGAAAGCTTTGGAATCGAAGAGCCAGCTCAGGGGGGTGAGTGCTTGCTTGCCTAGCTCTTGTGAAGCCCTGGGTTTGAGCCTTACCACTGCACACACCTGTAGTCCTGGCACTCAGGAGTTCAAAGTCATCCTCTCCTGGTTACACAGCAAGCAGAGACTTCTATGAGACTCTGTCTCAAAAACAAGGGCTGAGACCTAGGCATGGTGGTGCACACCTTTGATCCCAGCACTTGGGAGGCGGAGGCAGGTAGCTGTGAGTTCAAGGCCAGACTGGTTTACACAGCAAATTCCAGACAGCTAGAAATATACAGAGAGACCCTGTCTCAAAAGGGGGGGGGGCAATAGAGAGAACTTAGTTGGAAAAGCACTTGCTGTGCAAGCAAGGACAGCTGAGTCCGAGCCTAAGAATCCACGTAAAAATCCTAGTGTGGTGGAATGTACTTGCAGTCCGGTAATGGCTAGACAGGAGGCAGAGATAGCAGTCTAGCTGACCTCACAACATTCCAGGCCAACAAGGTCCACTGTCTCAAAGGTGGAGGGCAAGCGCCTGAAGAGCTTGTTCCATGACCTCAGCACACACAGGCACATGTGACTTAACATACCCAAGGTTCAAAGCCTAGCACCACGCATAGAAAAAACTCCAATGCTAATAACCTCTGTCATAATTAGTAGTGAGCAAGGCCTTTAATCCCAGCTACTCTGGAGACTGAGGCAGGAAGATCGGAAGTTCAAGGCCTTCCTAGCAACTTACAGAGAAGCCTTGTCTCGAAACAAAAAGTGCAAAGGAGCTGGGGATATAGTTCAAGGGATAGAGACCTTTCCTAGGACACTTGGAGTTCGAGGTCTAATCCCCATTACTTCTAAGTAAACGTAAGTAACAAAATAAATGAAGAAAAACCATAACAGCAAAGTGTAAATGGCTATCAGACTCAGCTATGGGTAACATCTCCACAAGCATGGGGTAAGGCAGTCAATAAAATCCACAGTCTCAGCCGGGCGGTGGAGGCACACTCCTCTAATCTCAGCACTCAGGAGGCAGAGGCAGGCAGAGCTCTGTGAGTTGGAGGCCAGCCTGGTCTACAGAGTAAGATCCAGGATGGCCAGGGTTATGCAGAGAAACCCTGTCTCAACAAAACAAAACAAAACAGAACAAAACAAACAAAACAAAACAAAACAGAACAAACAATCCACAATCTCAGCATGTGAGGATTTACTCCTTCAGCTGCCAGGATTGGGTGGGACTGGGATCTGTGTTAGGCTGATGAAGGGAAGGAGCTTTGTTCTCAGACCACCTTGAAAGTAGCAAGAGCCCCTGTCCTCAATCACTAACATTCAGCAGAAGCCAGGAAGGGATCCTGAGGTCTCATGACTGCAACAGCACTTCAGAGAGGTTCCATAAGAGCTGGTGGTTGGCCCAGCAAGGTAAGATGGCCCAGTGGATGGAGGGGCTCGCTGCCCAGAATGCTGACCTGAGTTCCGTCCCTGGGAACCACACGGCAGAAGGAAGGAGCTGATAGCTGAAGGCGGTCCTCTGACCCTGGCATCTGACTCTGTCCCCTGATCTCCTTTATGCCCTGACATGGCATCCTTACACTACAGACGTAATAAAAAATAAAGATCTCACGGTGCCCGGGGTGGTGCTAGACTCACCTACAGTCCCAACACGAGGACAAGAGCATTTGGGAAACAGGTTGAAAGGACCAAGCAGACGCCATAGCAGGCTGCTCAGTCTTCTCTCAGGATCAGGCCTCAATTTCAGTTTCCTGAGACTGAGCAAGCAGTTTCTGGGAGGGCCATGAACAAAAGATATAGTCCTTGCAGTAGCTCCCTTTCTGCACGTACTCTGACTGCTCAAGGTTCAGACAATTGTTTATTGTCTGGGATCCCTCACCAACTTGGAGCTACGCTCCTGGGTCAATGTAAATGTGCAAGGCCAGCCAGCCCCCATGGCAGCTCAAGGACAGAGCCTGGGCCACTGAATCAGCCCCCACAGTCAGTACGTGCTAGGCCAGCCAGCCTCCATGGCAGCTCAAGGACAGAGCCTGGGACTTCTCCAGGCCTGCCCACAAATGATAACTGTAACCCCCAACCAGTAAATTCAAAGGTTTCACACCCTCACCCAATCCTGTGACGCCAAGGCTTGTACCACCCTACTTGTGGTTTTTCCCTTTAAAAACCCCTCGTTCTGAGAGCTCAGGGTCGTCCTCCTCTACCTGCTGTGTCAGAATGTGGGACACAGACCAAGCTTGGGCTTGCTTGTTATCAATAAACACCTTTGTGTTTTGCGTCGGATATCGGCTCTGTGGTGGCCTTGCTCTGGGGTCTTACGAGGTGGGTACAAGGTGAATGGTGAGTTCCATCCTTCTTCTTCTTCTTCTTCTTCTTCTTCTCCTCCTCCTCCTCCTCCTCCTCCTCCTCCTCCTCCTCCTCCTCCTCCTCCTCCTTTTTTGTTTTTTTTTCAAGATAGGGTTTCTCTGTGTAGCTTTGGAGCCTGTCTTGGGACTCGCTCTGTAGGCCAGGCTGGCCTTGAACTCAGAGATCTACCTGCTTCTGCCTCCCATGTGCTGAGATTAAAGGTGTGTGCCACCACTGCCCAGCCTTTTTTTATTTTTTCTTAACTTTTAAAAAATTAGCATTTAGGGGCTGGAGAGACGGCTCAGCAGCTGAGAGCACTGACTGTTCTTCCAAAGGACTCAGGTTCAATTCCCAGCACCCACAAGACAGCTCACAACTGTCTGTAACTGCAGTTCCAGGGAATCCAACAGCCTCACACAGACATTCATGTGGGCAAAACACCAATGCATATAAAATGAAAATAAACAATTTTTAAAATTAGCATTTGAAATAGTGGGTTTCATTGTGACGTTTTCATACATATCCACCATTATACTTTGTTCTCCCTCGCTGCTCTCTGTCTTCCTCCCTCTGATTGCCGGCCCATTTCCTCCGAAAGAGTCAGTCTTTCTGTTTTCCGCTAACCTCTCTTATCCCCACCCCCAACTCAGGACCCTGGAAACCCAGCCCCCAAAGACATTTTGGGTTTTTGTTTTTTAAGGATCTCATGATGAGGAACAGACTGGGCATTCTAAACCCTCAGAATTGTGAACTCCTTCCAAGAAACCCTGCAAAGTGGAGACGGTGCCAGGAATAAAGTCCCAGGCAGAGGGACAAACAGGAAGAAGGCCCAGATAAAAGGAGAGGCATGTGTGCGGCACAAGCTGTAATCACGGACCTTGAGAGGTGCAGGCCAGAGGGTCAGAAGTTCAAAGCCAGTCTCCAAAACATGAGACCCTGTCTCAACTGCACCCCACCCCCAAGGCAAGTACCTAAGTAAATAATGAAATAAAAGTAAGGGGCGGTAAGAGAAGAGGCAGATCCCAGAAAGGGTGAGGCTGTGTTTTGTAAGTCACTGTGAGAATACAAGTATAGAACTTGAGACTCCAAGTTGAAGGGGCATAAGCATATGAGGGAAAAGTGATTTAGAACTAGAGTCTCCTAGAGTAGCATGTTCAAAACACTCAAAGAGGGGCTGGAGAGATGCCTCGGCAGTTCAGAGAGCCGGATGCTCTTTCAGAGGGCCTGGGCTATGTCCCAGCACCCACATGGTGGCTTGCAACTGTCAGTAACTCCAGTTCTAGGGGACCCAATGCCCTTCTCTGGGCTTCTCAGGTACCAGACACACACATGCAAGGCAAACGTTCATATGTAATGAATAACATGTGTAACAAAGTAACAAAAAGTAAATAAATAAATAAATAAATAAATAAATAAATAAATAAATAAATAAATAAATAAATAAATAAATAAAAAGAATATTACAGGAACTGGAGAGATGGCTCAGCAGTTAAGAGCACTGGCTGCTCTTCCAGAGGACCCCGGTTCAATTCCCAGCACCCACATGGCAGCTCACAATTGTCTCTGACTCCAGTTCCAGGGGATCCGGCACCTACACACAGACATACATGCAGGCAAAACATCAAGGCACATAAAATAAATAAATAATCATTAAAAAATAAAGTCATCAAATTTATTTTTTAAAAACAGAATATTATAAAAACGGAGCCCGTTTTGTGGTGGTGCATATCTGTAAATCTAGTGTTGATGAAAGCAAGAGGCAGAGGATCAGGAATTCAAGGCTGTGCTTTCAGGGGTGGGGGTGGGGATGGGGGAGACATAAACAATGTCTGCTCCTTCTCCTAAGGGCCTAGTTACAAGCCAAGGCATGATTCCATCGAAGTTCATCCTGGAGAACCAGTGAGTTTATTGAGGGGTCACCTACAGGGGTGTTGGTACTCCCACCCCGCAAAGAGTCACACTGGAAAATCTTTACAGAGCAGGGATGAGGGCTGTCCCATAGCCACGTAGATGGAGACCTTCTCCTGCAGTCTCCCCTGGCCTATACACTAACCCCTTCCCCAGGCTGGGGGCAGTGTTGAAGGGACAGGTGGTAGAGAGCAGCTGGATACTCAGGTGATGTCTCTTGTAGGGCAGAAGAGGGAGGGTTAGAAAAAATAGACCTGTTCCTCACAGTGTTCTCGGAGCTGATAGATAGGCTCCTGCCTCAGGTGCTAGGCCTCAAGGAGCCCCATGCTTTTCTATGTGCACTCTTTGGTGTTTATAAATGGCTGGCATCAGAATGCTATACAGACAGGACATCTCAGGCAACCAGACCTCACAGCGGTCTTGCTGACAGAATGCCTTCTGGAGAGTTTACTAAATCCTCCTCTGAAGCCTAGGATTAGCCTTGACCAGCACAACTATCTAATGTCAGGAAAGGTTCTGTTTGGGTCCTGTTCACCACTGCTCCCCTGTGGGGCTCTCTCCAACTCTGTATACTCACCTACACCCAGCCTGTAGTTAATGGTTTGTTTATAATTTTGTGTGTGCTTGTTTTTGTTTTTCAAGTCAGGGTATCTAGTTAGGATTTCTACTGCTATGAAGAGACACCATGACCTTAGCAACTCTTACAAAGAAAACATTTAATTGGGGTGGCTTACAGTTCAGAGGTCCAGTCTATTATCATGGTGGGACATGGCAGCGTGCAGGCAGACATGGTGCTAGAGAGGTAGCTGCTACATGTTAATATGTGGGCAACCGGTAGCATACTGTTTCACTGGGCATGGCTTGAGCATATACGAGACCTCAAAGCCTGCCTCCACAGTGACATACTTTCTCCTACAAGACCACACCTATTCCAACAAGGCCACACCTCCTAATAATGCCACTCCCTTTGGGGGCCATTTTCTTTCAAGCCACCACACAGGGTTTCTCTGTGTAGCCCTGGCCAGCTTGGAACTTGCTCTGTAGACGAGGCTGGCTTTGAACTCAGAGATTCGCCTGCCTCTACCTCCTGAGTGCTGGGATTAAAGGTGTACAACACCACCACCTGGCTGTTAGTCATTTTCTTTTATATGCACATGTGTGTGTGTGTGTGTGTGTGTGTGTGTGTGTGTATGTGTGTGTGTGTGTGTGTGTGTATTCACATACCTATAAAAAATGCTGACATTTGCATGTGTATGAAGACCAGGAACTCTGCCCACTTCCTTCGAGACAGGTCTCTCATTGACCCAAATTTATCAATTGCACTAGAGTGATGGCTAGCAAGCTCCAGGGACCTGTCTGTTTCTGTCTTCCCCATGCTGGGATTACAATCATGGGCCCAAATGCTCCAGCATGTTTGGTTCTATAGATTGAACTCAAAGGCATGTGAGTATAAGCCAACGGCTCCACTACCAACCCTAGTCTCTATAATTTTTTACTTTTATGAAAGTGGCCTTGTCTGGCCAGAAAATAGTGTTGCAATAAGGAAACATAAACAAAGGAGAAATGGTGACATGTCCAGGGTTTGTTTGTTTGGGTTTGAAGCAGGGTCTCACTCTGTAGTCTAGGCTAGCCCATAACTCACAACAGTTCTCCTGCCTCAGCCACCCAAGTGCCGAGATTACACGTGTGAACCACTTACCAGATAATGGAACTGACTTATACCATGCCCAAATATAATCTAAGATAAAGACTTTGACTTTGACTTGCTAGTCTGGGGAGGCAAGCAAGATGGCGAAGCTGGTGGAAGCACCTGCCATCAATCCTGATACCTGAGTTCTGAGTTGAGTCTCTGGGTCCCACATAGTAGGAGAGAAACTGACTCTTAAAAGGTTGTATTCTGGCCAGGTGGTGGTGGTGCATGCCCTTAATCCCAGCACTCAAGAGGCAGAGGCAGAGGCAGGCAGATAGATCTCTGTGAGCCTTCTCCAGGAAAAGCACAAAGCTACACAGAGAAACCCTGTCTCAAAAAACAAAACAAAACAACAACAAAAAAAGGTTGTATTCTGACCTCACATGTGGGCTGGAGAGATAGCTCAGCAGTTAAGAGCACTGGTTGTTATTCTAGAGGACCTGTGTTCAATTCCAGCACCCACATGGCAGCTCACAACCATCTGCAACTTCAGTACCCAGGGATCTGATGCCCTCTTCTGGCCTCTGCAGCCACCGCCACCAGGCATGCACATGATGCACTTAACATACTTGTAGGCAAACACGTCTTTATGGTTTTTTGAGACAGGGTTTCTCTGTGTAGTTTGGTGCCTGTCCTGGATCTCACTCTGTAGACCAGGCTGACCTCGAACTCACAGAGATCCACCTGGCTCTGCCTCCCGAGTGCTGGGATTTAAGGCATGTGCCACCACCACCCGGCATAGGCAAACACTTCTATACATAAAATAAAAAGTTTTTTTTTTAATAAGACTTTCATTTTTTTTTTTCAAAAAGCAGTTCAAAGGTCATCTTTGGCTACATAGCAAGTTCAATACTAGCCTGGACTACATGAGACCCTGTACAAGTATATCTATAAATATGTTTGGTTACATTGTAATTGAAAACTTCTGAATTAAAAAAGACTGCATAGGAGCAAAGGGTGAAGCTCAGTTGGTAGGTCACTTGCTTAGCATGTGCAGATCCTTGGGTTTGAGCATCTAAGCACGGAAACCTGATATGATGCCTTATACCTGTAATGCTATCAACTGGTAATAACGGGTAGAGGTAGGAGGATTGAAGTCTGAGGCCAGCCTGGGTGGGATACACAATGTCTTGCCTAAAGGAGGCGGGGACAAGATAGCCTGGTGTGATGGTTCATGCCTGTAATCCCAGCACTTGGCAGGCTTAGGTGGGGGATCACCCATGTGCTACACGGTGAGTCCCAGAGCAACCTGGGATACAAAGTAAGAACAACCTGGGGTAGCATGTCTCAAACACAGAACCAAAAAATAGAGACGAAGAGAAAGCAAAGAAAAACACAAGTCACAACCAGAAGTGTTGTCCTTGTAAAACTGAGATACAACTGGCTCAAATGTTTAATGAATTCCTGAGGTCAATACAAAAAAATGAGGGTTGGGGATTTAGCTCAGTGGTAGAGTGCTTGCCTAGCAAGCGCAAGGCCCTGGGTTCAGTCCTCAGCTCCAGAAAAAAAGAAAAAAAAAAAATGAGCAAAAGCTGTAGACAATCAAAGCCATGCTCAGTTTCCCATAAGCATCTGACTACTCAAATCACCAGTAATTACGGATGTCATTCACACCCGTCAGACTGTTAGAAGTATTAACTTGGACTGAGAAGATGGAGCGGCAGGGGCTCTCAGTCGCTGCTGGGAAAACATCCCTAGCCCAAGCACTCTGAGAGCTCGGTGGTGTCTAGTAAGGGAAGCGATTCTGCTCTAAGGCCAGCTTGAGTCTGTATGAGACCTGAGCTAGGGTGTTGGGGTGGGTGCTGTGGGTGTTGGGGTGGGTGGTGTGGGTGCTGTGGGTGCTGTGGGTGTTGGGGTGGGTGGGGTGGGTGCTGTGGGTGCTGGGGTGGGTGCTGTGGGTGTTGGGGTGGGTGCTGTGGGTGTTGGGGTGGGTGGTGTGGGTGTTGGGGTGGGTGCTGTGGGTGTTGGGTGGGTGCTGTGGGTGCTGTGGGTGTTGGGGTGGGTGCTGTGGGTGCTGTGGGTGCTGTGGGTGTTGGGGTGGGTGGTGTGGGTGCTGTGGGTGCTGTGGGTGTTGGGGTGGGTGCTGTGGGTGCTGTGGGTGCTGTGGGTGTTGGGGTGGGTGCTGTGGGTGCTGTGGGTGTTGGGGTGGGTGCTGTGGGTGCTGTGGGTGTTGGGGTGGGTGGGGTGGGTGCTGTGGGTGTTGGGCTGGGTGCTGTGGGTGCTGGGGTACTGGACTGGGTGCTGTAGTCTATGCTTGTAGTCCTTGCTGCCTGAGAAACTGAAGAGTTGCTTGAACTCACTGCGTTGTTTTCTCTCTATCTCTTGCTTACAAACTGTATGGCCGTGGCAGGCTTCTTGCTAACTGTTCTTATTTCTTAAATTAACCCATTTCTATAAATCTATACCTGGCCACGTGGCTCGTGGCTTACCAGCCTCTTCACATGCTGCTTGTCATGGCGGTGGCTGGCAGTGACTCCCCCTCTCTCTCTTTTTAAACTTTATTTCCTATTTTGAGACAGCATAGATCCCAGGCTGACCTTGAACTGACTTTTTAGACCAGAAAGGCCTTGCTTGGATTTCCTGCTGCTAAATGAGTAGCCGGTATTATAATCCTGCGCCACTAGGGCCCATCTTATTTGGGGTTGGTTGGTTGATGTGTTTTGAGATAGGGTCTCAAGGAGCCCAGACTGACCTTGAACTTGCTATGTGGCTAAGGATGACCTTAACCAGCCACCTAACTAGTACTGAGCCCCAGTCCTCCGGAGTCGCTGCCTGCAAGTGCCGTTTCAGTGAGCGTGAGCCTTTGGGCGTAAGAACTGGAGCGCAGGCTCTTTTGTATTCCTCTCCATCAGGTCGGCACTTACTCAGACAGCTTCGACCAAGGAGCCGTCTTCAGGAGCAGGTTCAAAAGCTTGACTGAGGTGACTTGGAAATGCGGCACTCCTGTTGGGTGCCCGTTAGTTACCCCTCCTGATGCCCGCAGCGCTCTGCTCTGTCGCCTGGGCGCCTGCTCCACTCGCAGCTGGAGGGCTGCCACACCGAGGACAAAGGCGATGGTGTCCCCTCCAACCCGGCAGAGCCTTTCCCTGCCAAGGCCCGGGAGAAGAGAAGCCACATGTGACCCCGCGTGTGACCCAGCTCCTGAATGGGCTCCAACTCGGCCTCCCAGCCCTGGCAGTCAGAGGTTCCCAGGCTCAGCAGGCTCGGGGGACAGGCCCAGGGTCACTATGGGGGCTCCTGACACTTTGACTTAATTTTATGGGTATACATGTATGTCTGTGTACCACATGCATGCCTGGTGCCTGCAGAAGCCAGAAGAGGATCACGGATCCTCTGGAACTGGTTGTGAGCTGCCATGTGGGTGCTATGAATTGAACCCGGGTCTTCTGCAAGAGCAGCCGGTACTCTTAACAGCGGAGCCATCTCGCCAGCCCCTATATATATCTTTTTTATTGTATTTGTGTGTCTGTGGGTTTGTGCATATAAGTGCAGTTGCCCTAAGAGGCCAGAGGCATAAGATCTCCCTGGAGCTGGGGTTACAAGCTCTGTGGACTGCCTGTGTGTGTGCTGGGAATCAGATTTAGTCTTCTGCCATTATGCAAATAATAAATGTTAAAATATTATAATAAGAAAGAAAATAATAAAAAATTTAATTAAAATTTTAATACAGAGATTCAATTGTGTTTCCATCTTTTCCATTTGTTACATTGTTAAGTGATTGTATATTGTAATTATATAAAGACTTTTTAAAATCTCACTTCACATTTTGGAATTATTAATTATTAGTCTTCATTGTGGTCTTTCACAATGAAATGAAATGAGTGGCGAGCATGTTAGAAACACAGACTGAAGCCGGGGAGATCCTGCACCCCTGTAATCCCAGCATATGGGAGGACTTCAAGTTTGAGAGCAGCCTGAGATACATAGTGGGAGCTTGTGAAGAAAAGAAAGGTTTTTTTAACTTTTTAAAATGACTTATTTATTTTTATTTTATATGCATTGGTGCTTTGCCTGCATGTCTGTGTGAGGGTATCAGATCCCTTGGAACTGGAGTTACAGACAGCTGTGAGCTGCCATGTGGATGCTGGGAATTGAACCCACTGAACCCAGGTCCTCCAGAAGAGCAGCCAGGCCTCTTAACCACTGAGCCATCTCTCCACCCTGAAAGGAGACTTTTAAAAAGCAAGGAAGAAAGAGCCATTTGTGGTGGCACACGCCTTTAATCCCAGCATTAGAAAAACAAAGGCAAGTGGATCTCTGTGAGTTTGAGGCCAGCCTGGTCCACAGACTGAGTTCCAGGTTAGACCAACACAGTGAGACCCTGTTTCAAAAACAAAAGGAAGAAAGTAAAAGAGAAAAAGAAACCAAGAAGGTAGACACCCCCCCCACCCCCCCCCACCCCCCCCCCACCCCACCCCCGTTTCTGATCTGACAGCTCACTGTTGGGATCTGTAGAAACTCGAGGACTCTGCAGTCGTGGCTGCTGTACTTCTGCCTCGTGCTTCAATAAATGGGGCTTTAAAGGCTCCGTGTGGGGCAGGAGATGCTGCTTAGCGGTAGGATGCTCACCTCGTGTGAGTGAGGCCCTGGGGTGGATTCCCCAGAACCACAACAGTAATTCCACTGTTGTCTAGTACAGTGGGATATGCCTGTAATCGGAGCAACCTTGGAGTGTCACAGCAAGTTCAAGACCAGCCTGGACTACATAGTGAGTCCCAGGCTCAGTGCAGAATCATAAGGAGATGCTGTCTCAAAACAAAACAAAACATTCAAAAGAGATTAAGAAAAAGAAAATCGTCAGACAGTGGTACACACCTTTAGTCCCAGCACTCAGGAGGCAGAGGAAGGTGGATCTCTGAGTTTGAGGCCAGCCTGGTCTACAGAGCGAGTTCTAGGACAGCCAGAGCTGTTACACAGAGAAACCCTGCTCCAGAAAACAAACAAACAAATAAATAATTTTAAAATATAAATACCCAGTATTGTGGACACATGCCTTTAATCCCAGCACTCAGGAGGCACAGGCAGGTAGAACTCTGTAAGTTCAAGGTCAGTCTGGTCTACATAGGGAGTTCTAGGTCAGCCAAGGCTACATAAAGAGATTCTGTCTCAAATAAAACAAACAGAAATAAATAAATAATAAATAAGGCTGGAAGGTGTGGCTGAGTAGTTAAAATAGATTTTTCTTCCTGGGATACATATGGTGGAAGAGAACTGCCCCCACACACATACACACAGAGTGTAATAACAAATAGTATTAAGGCCCAGTGAGCTCAGTGGCTAAATGCACCTGCCACCAAACCTGGTGAGCTGGGTTTGATCCCTGGGGCCCACATGGAGAAAGAGCCAACTTCTATATGTTGTCCTCTGACCTACTCACATGCATCATGGCATGAGTGCGCGCGCGCGCACACACACACACACACACACACACACACATTCTAAATATTAAAACAGAACATAGTAACAAACCTTTCCCCCCCTAAGACAGGGTTTCTCTACATAGCCCTGTCTGTCCTGGAACTCAAGACCAAGTTGGCCTTGAACTCACAGAGATCCGCCTGCCTCTGCCTTCCCAAGTGCTGGGATTAAAGGCATGTGCCACTGACTGGTTTGTAACAAACTTTTAAAAATTAGAAAAAAACCCAAAATCTACCAGTTTAAAGGTGCTCCCGGGAGTGCTGGGAAGGAGTTACCACTCCGCTAACCTTCCAGTGTCTTCTACTCCTGGAGTATCCTCCGCCTGTCTCCCCTGTCCTAGAGGATGGAGGTTAAACTCCTACTTCTAGAACACCATATTGGATGAACCTAGCCGCAGGTTCCCTGCAGACAATTGCTTGAGGAAAGGGTCTTCTGGCCAATTCCCAATGTTATCTCACAGTTAATCACCACCCCATTAAAAATGATCAAGGCATGAGGTATTTAAAAAGCTACTTGTATGGAATTGAATTCAGGTTTCAAAAGCTACTTGTATGGAATTGATTTCAGGTTTCATAAGCTATGTGGGAACCAGACCTGAGGAACCAGCAACAGGTTTTTCAGGATACTTGCTCCGGGAAGGGATCTACCTCATTCCATTGCCCTCAGCCAGCAGAGCTGTGGCTTTGCCTCTCCCAACTCCTCTCCGCCCCAGCAGAGGAAGGCTCCTATTGCACAATGCCAGGACCTGAAACTAGGTTGCAGGTGGAATACTGAGAAGCAACTCTGTTTCTGGTATTTCTAATCCTCAAGAGGCTCACCTTTCTTTGACCACTGATTCCCAGGTTCCTGACAGGAGCGAAGAAGGAGGACCTAAGGAAATGTTTGGCAGGGTGGAGAGAACAGCCTCTCTGTTCCAACTTGGATGTCAAAATGTTTGCATTTTCCAGAGCCCAGTAGGGGTTATTACTCTTGGGTGGTGGGACTAACGACATTTTGCATCTTCCTAGTGTCTACAAAGACAATGTACTATCTTTAACATGGAGAGAGTTACTGGGTCTAACCTGCTAATGAGAAGCATATTGTGTTTAACTCAGAAAATTTAGGAAACAGGAAGAAAAGGCTTTCTTAGTCATATCATGTAAAGATAACAGCTGTCTACACTTTGGCATATCTTTCCAGACTTTTCTCTGTGCAGAGATGCTTCATTGTTTCCTGAACTGGAAGGGGGGAAAATGTAAACACTTAGAAGACAAAGCCTTGGGTTGGGAATGGTAGCACAGGAATTTAATCAAGAGTTCCAGGCTAGTTAGGGATACCTAGTAAGACCCTGTCTCAACAAAAACCCAAACCCAAAACAAAAACAAAAAAGTATTAGTAATAACTTTAAAAATAAATAAAGCATTGATTCTTTAGTTTTCAATTTTATTTGTTTTGAAACAGCAACTCAATAGCTTAGAAATGTCCCTAACAGCAAGGGCCTACCCCATGCACTCCAGGAGGTTCCTGGAGCCGAGACCCCAGCCCTGGGTCCAGGAACTTCTCTCACCCACATCAATCAGCCACCAGGCTGATTCTCTCTCTGGAGACTTGGGACAAAAGAGGATGTCCATTTAGAGGAGGGTGGACCTAAGGGTCACCGTGTGGAAGGGCTAGGCTTGGGCAAAACTGCCTCTGTTAGTTTTGGGGACATCTGGGGACTTGGCAGCATGCTCAGACAGACTGTGGAAGCTTGGAGGGGTCCTGAACTGTTCCACTCACTTCTGGGCAAGCCCCCCAGCACCCCTCCATCTCCCAGACTCAGAAAATCCTCCCGCATGCCTCAGAGGCGCCCAGCCAGCTCCAGGCCTTGGCAGGGTGGGGAATCAGGAAGGTGATGAGGATTCAGACCTGAGAATATCCCACCATCTCCTGCCAAGGGCTTTGGGACCCAAGTGTACCACTCCCTTCCTGTCACCTAAAAGTGAACAATACAAGGACATCTCTTTGTGACTCGAAGGGGCAAACCTGGCATTTAAACCCAAGTGTGGTGGGCACTGATGCGCCTCCAGGCTGCGGGCAGCTCCAAGCATGCACTAGAAGTAGGAGCAGCTGAGCCAGGAGGGTAGGGGCCCACAGGGCTGTTGCTACCCTCCCCTCATGCCATCCACACCCATGGTACCCATGGAAACATAGCCACACACACCCCTCCTGCCAGCTGCCCGCATTCAGGCAACCAGCTCCAAGCTCACCTCCTCTCAGCCAAGGCCTGAACGGATGCCAGGCCAGCCAGAGTGGCTGCAGGAAGAACTGGGATTGGGCGATTTAGTCAGTCCAGGTACCAGCACAGCTTGGGAGGGCTACCACAGGAGCCTCCACACCTTGCTGCCTGGGCTGTGATCAGGCTGGGCTTGGCCAGCCAGCAGAGTGGCCAGCAGAGGCAGGCGGATGGCCCCAGCTGTCCTCTGCCCGCAGGTTAACAGCTACTGTGAGGAAGTAACCCTTGCTGCTGCAGCAGCAGCAGCCGCTGGGTCTCGCCGAGAGGGCTTTCCGGCTGCTGCTCCGGCTGCCCAGGTGACTCGGCCAGCCCTCCAGGGCTGAAGATGTACCGACAGTCACTGGGGATGCCACCTACTGCCCCCGCGCCACTGCCGTCCCCTGCCTCGCCGCTAGGCTGCTCTCCACAGGGCCGCTCCGGGCTGCCTCTCTCAGCAGGCTGCTCAGCTCTCTCAATGTTAATGTACAAGGGGTCCTGGCTGGTGGACAACACAGAGAGTTGGCCCAGAATGTTCTCCAGCTCCATTCGCAGGCATGTGAAGCTTGGGCGCTGCTTTGGGTCGGCACTCCAGCACTGGTACATGAGATCATACCTGAGGTAGAAAGAAGATGAGGAGAGGTAGTGGCCACACTGAGATGGGAAACAATTCTTCAACACTAGTGTGGAAGGCTTACTATGCATCAGGTTAAGATTACGTGTATTGTGTGTGTGCATAAATGTGCACATGCTCATGAACTCACAGGCATGCATCACAGCACACATGTATGGTCAAAGGACAAGTTTCAGGGATTGGCTTTTTCCTTTCACCGAGTGAGTGGGTCCCTGGGATCAAACTCGGGTTGTCCAGGTGTGGCAGCAAGCACCTTTACCTGCTGAGCCATCTCCTAGCCCTGTATTCAACAGTTCCTATTTTGAAAATATGGAAATTGAAGCGTGGGGAGATGAGGAACCTTGACTGGAGAGATGCTCAGCAGTTAAGAGGGAGTACTACTTTTGCAGGGGGCCCAAGATCAGTTCCCAGAACCCATGTCAGGCAGCTTAAAAGCACCTTCTAACTCCAGCTCTAGCGGGCTCTGATATCTCTGGCCTCCACAGGTACCAGCACTCACATCCATATATACTCACACACATCCACACAATTAAAAAATAACAAAAATAAACCTTTAAAAAAAACCTAGCACTGGGGTTGGAGGGATGGCTCAGGGGTTAAGAGCACTGACTGCTCTTTCAGAGGTCCTGGGTTCAATTCCCAGCTCACAATTGCCTGATACCCTCACACAGACATACATGCAGGCAAAGCATCAATGCACATAAAATAAAAATAAATAATTAAAAAAAAATCCTGGTACATGCCTTTAATCCCAGCACTTGGGAGGCAGAGGCAGGTGGGATCTCTGTGAGTTCCAGGTCAGCCTGGTCTACAAAGCGAGTTCCAGGACAGCCAGGGCTACACAAAGAAATTATGTCTTGAAAAAACAAAACAAAAAAATCCTTAATAAAGTCACATAGGTAGCTGGTAACAGAGTAGGCAGGAGTGGTTAAGCACATCTGTAACCCCAGCAAACAGGAGGTAGAGGCAGGAGGATCGCTACCAGTTTGAAGTGGGCTCAAGATACATTTTGAGTATGAGGCCAGCCAAAGGTGCAAAGCAAAGTCCTGCTTCAAAAAATTAAAAACTGGGCTAGGAATGCAGTCCAGTTGGTAGGACGCTTGCCTGGTATACACAAGGGCCTGGGTTTGATCTCTAGTACCTCCTAACTGCTATACTCCTGTAACTCTAGCACTTGGGAGGTGGAGGCAGGGGGGTCTGAAGTTCAAAGTACGCTTCTACAGCGCTGGTTTGAGTCTGGTCTAGGATAAGTGAGACCATCTCAGATGAATTCCCCAAAGTCACTGATCTATGATTTGAAGCCACAGAGGCTTCAAACTTCTGCGCTGTCCCAGGAGGGAGACTAAGTACAAGTACTCTGTCTTACACAGAAGCCTGGAGTCAGGATTGTCTCCCTTGGTTTTTGTTCTGTGGAGCCGCAGAATCCAGGGCCCCGTGCATACTAAGCAAGTAGTCTAGTGCTGAGCTACCATACCCCAAACCCAGGACTCAGGGTCACCTTTTTAAGAGGTAGACATGTACATGCCCCTCTTTGTCCCAAGTCCACACGAGGCAGAACCCACTCATGTACGCTTACATTTTCAGAAAAGCTTCCAGCCCTCTTCCTCTGCCAGGAACACCACACCCCACACTTAATTTCACTAGCCTTAGATTCTCTTATAGCTTTCACTGTTTCTAAGGACACGGACACACACACACACACACACACACACACACACACACACACACACACACCACACTCCTTCCCTCATGGGGAAAGTCTGAGACAAAATGCAATCAGCAGTGCCTGACTCTTGTTCATGACAAAAGCCCCAAGTATTGTCTCACAAAAAAGGCCCTCCTAATAGAGGCCCCAGTGGCAGGAAGAATCATGCCAGACCCCAGGCAGGCTGTGGGAACGGTCCAGACTACGGGTATATGGCCAGACGAGGACATATTCTCAAGGCGGCTAGAAGCCAACTGGCACCTTTCCTCCAGGCTGCCTGGTGGGAGGCCAGTGTCCGCCCACCCTTCATTGACAGCAGCAGCTACAGTCTGGGAGAAGGCTGAGCCAGGGTCTGTCTCTACTGCTTCCCCGAGCTCGGCTTCTGCAGCTCTAGAAGAGGGCTGAGGCTGGGTGCAGCCATGGGGAGACGTGAGCTTTCAATCTCAACAACGCCCAAGCTCTGCTTAAGGAATAGGTGGGCAGGGCTGGTTCCTGCACTCGGACTTCCATCCAAAGTATGAGTGAGGGGCTGGGATGTAACTTGAGCTGGAGTGTAACTGAGTTCAATTCCCATCACCAAATAAATAAATAAATATTTTGTTTTGTTTTTCCCCTAGTCAGGGTTTTTTCTCTGTCTAACAGCCCTAGCTGTCGTGGAAATGAATTTGTAGACCAGGCTGGCCTCGAACTAACAGAGAGCCACCTGCCTCTGCCTCCTGAGCGCTGGAATTAAAGGTGTGTGCCACCACACCTGGTAATAAATGATTTTTAAATTGTTCTTTTGATGCCAGGCCCCAGGCACTTCAAATCCACTGCCTGAGAGGAGAATACCACCATTCAGCTCCCTTTCCTCCAGCTGCTCATGGCTGGGGCACTCTGGAGGTCTAATTCGAAAGCTACATGGAACAAGGGAACATGTATGTATTCACTCTCCAGAACCACTCCGGCTTGACTGGCGTCACAGAGTAATACTAGAACAGACCAACACAGTTGATTTCATGGTTGAGAGCATGAACTCTAAAACCACAAGGATCCAGGTTCAAGTACCAACTTAAATCACATAATAGCTGTGTGACCTTGGCCATGTTACTCAGCCTCTTTAATCCTATTTCCTCATCCACAAAATGGAGATGATAAGCCTCTTCCTTATAGGGTTAGAGAAAGATTGCCTGGGAGAATACCTAATGGGCCCAGCTAAGGTCAGTGACAATTACATCACCCTGTCACAAGGGTTTGTTTACACTACAGTGGGAGTCCCGCCCTGCTCCATAGTGCTTTGGGCTTTACAGCAAAGAGAGGAGTCAGTTTCCTCCTTCCCAGGATCTCAGGTCCTCTCCTTCAAGGGGAGGCCAGAACCAAGAAAGAAGCCCAGGCCCCACCTTGTCCTAGCCAAGAAAAGACAGTTGGGGGGTTGCTTGTTTTTCCCGGGGTACAGCCCTGTGTGAAGGGGCCCAATGCTAGAGCCAGGCTTCCAGACTAGCTGGGTTCCCAAGAAGGCAAAGGAGCCCTGCACTGAGCTCAACTCTTCTGTGCCGTTTATGGTTCCTGATTCCCCCTAGAAACTGGTAACAAAAGTGATAGGAAAAGCCTGGAGCAAGAAATACGGGGTAGGAGCCGGGCATGATGTTTCATGGCTGTAGATTCCAGCATTCTGGAGACTGTGGCAAAGTGAACTCAGAGTTTGAGGCCAACCTAAGCTGCTTAGGGAAACTGTCTCAACACTCCCCCTCCCAGAAAAAAAAAAGGGGGGGGGGTAAGAAAGGGAGAAGGGAAAACAGAGAGCTTGAGGGTAAATATGGAATAGGTCAATCTTCATTCTTAACGACAAGGACCAAAAGCAGGACTAACAAAAGTCCAGTGGAAGTTCTGAGCTCGTCCCGGGATAGCAGCCAGGAGTCGAAGCTCCTTCTATAACCCTACCCAGGATACTTACACTTCCTCCATACACTCCGGAGGCTGTTTCAGGCGGTTCCCGCCGATGAGGTAGTTGTAAATCTCAGCATTTTCGATGCCAGCATATGGCGTCTGCCCACGAGTCATGATCTCCCACATGGTCACCCCGAAGGCCCACTGGTATAGAATTGGGGTTGGAAGAGAATGTTACCAGGTTTCCTGAGTTAAGCAGAGCCAGATTTTAGGATTCTGGGGTCTCGTAACTCGGTAATCGAAGCTCAGAGAGCAGAGCTTTGCTGGCCCTTTTTGGATCCTGCAGATCCACCCACACACTAATCCACCCTGCTCACCACATCGCTGTGCACAGTATACAGGTTGTCAGCCAAGCTCTCCAGGGCCAGCCACTTGACGGGTAATTTGGAGGCGCAACCCTGACGATAATAGTCCCCACTGTAGATTTTTCGGGAGAGTCCAAAGTCAGCCACACACACCGTCATGTCCTCTGCCAGCCTGCGAGGGGTGTTGAGAGACAGTCAGTGTCCTCCATGTTCACAGTCTTACTACAGCCAGGCTATCCCCATGCATAGGAGGTTCCATCCAAGGCAGGGGGTGACAGCAGCAGGCGCAGGAGGTACTGGCTCTCTCACACCCACCAGGCCACCAGAATTCCTACATGCAATTCCGAGCTGCCAGGTCTCGGTGGATGAAGTTCCGGGAGCTCAGGTACTCCATGCCACAGGCAATGTCCACCATGAACCGGACCAGAGTCTGGAGGGGCAGGTTCTGGTAGGCAGACAGGGCAAGCTCAGGTTGGACCTTCCCATCCCTCGGGGGCAATGAATGAAGTTCCCTGGCCAGAAACTCTAAAGACTGTCTTAAGAATCACTGGAAAGGGAACCAAGGGCCTTCCAAGGAAACTTTGGCAAGCCTGAGAAAGAGCTAGAGAACCAAATGTCTTCCTCCTAAAAAGGTTTTTACCTGATCTAAAATTCCCAGCAGGGCTTCAAGAGGGAAAAGGAAGCCAGTTTAAACACTATCGGGCTCTGACCCTTTCTCTCCTGATGGCGCCCTGAGTCCTGCCCACCAAGCCTCTTCTAGCCCGGGTTCTTCTGTCCCTTTTCCAGGCATCACTCTCCCACCCATTGCCTCCCGGCCACCCCCACCTGAGGCACTCACCAACGGGTTCTCCCCAATTCGGGAGGCGAGCAGAAAGGCATGCAAGTCTCCATGCTTCATGAAAGGCAGGATGACCATGGGGATGGGGAGGCGGCCTTTAGCCCTGCTCCGGAGGCTCACCCCTGGGGGACAAGGGAGAGTCAAGAACTGGGCGCAGAAGGCAGAAGGACAGCGGGATGCTGCCTCAGGCCCTACCTGCTGGCTTCCATCGTCATCGCCGTCATTTACCACTGCACTTTGGCTCCCGCCTGGGTGCCCATGAAGGGCTCCGCCTGCTGCTCCTGGCTCCCGTACATGTCTCTGTCCCTCCTCCGCCCACACGAGCAGTTCTGAGCTAAGCTCCTCACAGCCAGATTTCAGACAGGACCTCACTCACTCACTACCTGCTTGCTCACTGGGTATCCAAACTGCTCTCCTCCAGGCTGCCCTCTCGAGCTGGTGGAGCGTATTTTTAGCCCTATTCTATATCTGCCTCCCCCATTTGGGCTCACCAACAAGCTTGGCCACGTGTGGATGGTCAAACTCCTTCATGCAAGCTGCTTCTCTGAGGAACTCTTCTATGTCGCTTGAGGCAATGATGTCAGCTGGGAGAAAGGAAGGGGGAGGAAGGGAAACAAGATTCACTCCACATCTTCCCAAGACTCCCAAGACCGGTTCCTCAGAAGCCCCGGGCTTCACAGGGGCTTTCCAGCATTTTCTCCGCCTGCTAATGTTTTCCTGTTCACTTTTCTTCTCATTTGCTTGAGACAGTCCAGCCTGGATTCAAACTTGTGAGCCTCTGCCTTACCCCTCACAAGTGCTGAAGTACCGCTCTAGGCCTGAGTTTTTAGGCTTTTCTTTTAGGTCTCATTTCACAGTTCACGCTGGCTTGGAACTCACTACGTAGCCCAGGCTGGCCTCAAACTTCTAACGATCCCCTGCCTCTGCGTCTCCAGTGCAGAGATGACTGGCCGTCCCCCTGGGTTTGGACAGCCCCTGAGCTCCACCAAGCACCGCTGTCATCACCCAGGAGTGAACCGTGAGGACTGTCACCGCTGACGGTGGCGGAGAGCAAGGCGAGGGCACGCGTCTTTGTGTGGGCTTATGCTTCTGAATTATTCACATGCTGCAGTCAGCATCCCTGCTGCTGGAGTGGAGCCTGCTCTAGGCTCTGCTGCTCCCTTTACCCCTCCTCCCCAGCAGGCAACAAATCCCACGGTCCAGCTCACCTTTCAGCATCTTCACAGCCACTTTCACGAAGGAGCCGTCTTCCTGCTTCAGCTGGGCTTCCCGCACTGACCCAAACTCTCCTAGGCAGGAAACCAGTGGAGGGTGAGACCCCTCAGGCTCCCTACTCCCTCCCTTTCAGGGGACACTCCATGGTCATCAAATCATCACCTAAGGCTCTTAAAGGAGGCTGTTTTGGGAAATGGCTCCTCGTCTTCCTGCCTCTAGCCACCATTCCACGGAATACCCCCCAAATCAGGCATCTATCAGGTCTATCTTGTTTATAGGAGCTGACCTAAATCCACACACCCTACACCCTGGAAGTGACAGGAACGACACATTCAGAGAGGGCAGACTCATTTCAGCCCCCACAGATCCCCCACACCTTTGCCCAACATCCGGCCGAGGGTGAACTGCTGCTCTGGGATAAGGACGTCCTCCAGCTTGTCCTTTAATTCATCGCTGATGCCCAGGCTATCCACTGCGGGGAGGAGGTGAGAAAGGAGCAGGACTGTAGTCAAACCCACACTCCAGCCTGCCATCTCCACCCCGCTCCCTGTCCTCGGCACAGAGCCTGGATCCCCAACTCCAGTCTGCCATCTCCACCCCACTCCCTGTCCTCGGCACTGAGCCTGGATCCCCAACTCCAGTCTGCCATCTCCACCCAGCTCCCTGTCCTCGGCACTGAGCCTGGATCCCCCCATTGTGGTGATAAGCTCCACCAGGGAATTTGGTGTCTTTGCTGTTACTCTGGGACTTGTCAGGGTTCGGATGCTTTAGCTGGATTATGAGTTGGTAAAAGGCAGGGGTCACGAGACAGCCTGCCTTCTCTCGTCTACGATGCTCCACCACTCACGTGTGGCCTCAATGCGTTCAGGCCTTTCTCGATTGAAAGACCGAGCGGCCCGGAAGTGCACAGCTGGCTCCCCTCGGGCCATGACGCTGTCAAAGGCTTGCCTAAAGAGAAATCCAGAACTTCAGGTCAATCACAAGGCCGTGTGGTACCACCTACTTCATTCACTCTCCACGGCCCCACCTCCTTACACCTCCTACCCGAACCGTGTCTCCTTCCGTCTCTTCCGAAGCAGGATGAGGGCCAAGGCAGCAGCAGTGATCAGGGCGGTGAGCACCCCGAGGACCGCAGGCACCCAGGATGTGCGGCTGTGGGGAGGGCCCTGCCTTCCTGTGGGAAGGAAACGCAACGTCACGAGCCAGGATGACACCAGAGTGTCCTTTTAGAACTTCCCCAGGATGGCCACCTCACACAGCCTTGACAAAAGACTTTCCTAAGTCAAGAGGTGAAAAAGATCCCAGAGAAAGATCCAAGAGTTTCTACCTGAGTTGGGACAGGCCCTGGCTGTGGTGACCTGCAGTGTGACCAAGTAAAGGGAGGACAACCAAGCTAGAAATACCAACCCCAGGCTCAACTGCTGGGCTCTTTAATTGGGGGGGTGGGGAGTGGAGGTTGCCACCTGCCTCCTCTTAGAAAGCCTCGATCCCTACCCCACCGGCACGCCGTACCTGCATGGTCATGAGAAGACACTACCAGTGGCTGACTCCAGGGCCCATAGCCAACTGCATTGGAGACACACACACGCAAAATCAGGTCCTTCTGGGGATCCCAGCCGGTCAGATTGGCCCTGGTCCCTTCCACCATCAGCTCATCCTGCAGCCAGGAAAAGTCCCACCCCCACACTGAGTCTGGGGAAGCCTCCAGCTGGGGTAAGGAGGGCAGAAAAAAGTTCAGCTAGGAATCCGGGACCCTTAGGAGCCAGTGAGTGATAGGGGCCGTAGAACACAACCTCCTGAGAGTCACCACGTTCCCGCCCTGCCCTGGAACACAAACAAGCCTCATCCCTAGAGAAGGATGAGAGAATCGGAGCCTGGGCTGGGGACAAAGCTTTATCTGTGCTCCAGACCCCCACCCCATTTGTAGGGGCAGGCACAGGCTTCCTGCTTGGCATACAAAGTGGCCACCGGGCCATCCCAGTGCCAGAGACAAACCAATGAGACAGGGAGCTTGCCTTTCCAGAAGGTGGAGGGTGCTCCCCCTCCAGCACAGCAAGGCAAGCCGAGGGGCTGTCTCCCCTTACCTGGGTTCTGTTTTCTTGGACCCAGGACAGCTTGTAAGGTCCCAGGGGGCCTTCCCCAGGGTCCTCAGGGATCACTTCTTCCCATTCCAGGATAAGGCCTGAGTCGGTACGAATGGCATGGAGATTCTGGGGAGCTCTGGTTGGCGCTGCACCCAAAGAAAGTTGTTAGGATCCCTACCTTTCCCACCATCCTTATCCCACACAAACCAAGAGCTAAACAACTCGGAAAGCAGAGCGTGAGGAAAAGGCTTGCCTCCAGGCTGCAGCTGCTAACATCCCCCTGGGCCGGGGAGAGGGTAGCCTGGGCAGGACAGAAGCGGCCCAGCCCCCACATCTACAGCCAGCACGGCTCTTCGGCTCTTCCTCACCCTGGTACGGCTTGCCCACCCCCCCCCCCCCCAGCCTCTTTTAACAGAGAACTACAAGCAAATTCCAAGGCAGTGTTCCTTGACTTGCTTCACTTTCCCATAAAATGTTCACATGCCTCCTTCTCATCCTGCAGACCGCACTCAGGCCTCTGTCCCCCAGGCCTTTCCAACCCACAGCCCAGGGTTCTTATGAATGAACAAAACCATAAACACACTTAAAACACGAGTTTTCTTTTTTAACTAAATTCTGTGGTTCTCCAGTCTGAGCTTTATAGATGAAGGCTGGCCATCTCAAGGGGACTTTTTTTTTTTTTTTTAAGAGATACTAGGGATTGAATCTAGGCCCTCCTGAATGCTAGGTCAAGGGATCCACCACGGAGCTGTATTCTAGCCCTCTTTAGAGGATTCTGCTTGCCCCCCCCCCCTCGAGTTCTCTGACCATACTGTCCCATGGTTTCCAGTTTGCTTATCTATCGGTTCCTCCCACAAGAACTAGATACAAAGTGGTATGCAGTAGCATGCAGTAGGTGCTCAATAAGTGCTGACTGAAGGAAGCCTTCCCTCCCTCTCCAGTCTCACCCCTCTGGCTGCATTCCTTACCTAGGCCCTTTGTCTGAAAGGGCACCCAGTCGGCGTAGGGGGAGGGCCCCAGGGCGTTGGCACAGCGCACCCTAAGGCTGTAGTTGGTGGCGGGGGCCAAGTCCCGAAGCAGGCAGGTAAAGGGTGGTACAGGGACCACGACAGCCAGAACCTCCCAGTCTCCTGGGGCCAGTGCCACCTTCAGAAAAAGCAAAACAGAAACTGATGACAGAGGTAAGGTCCCCGAGGTGAGATGGAAGACAGGGTAGGTATGGCATGGGAGCTTGAACAAATGTCTCCTCTGTCTGCCAGCAAACACCTGCTCCAGCTCGTCTCCACCAAAAGACCAAACCAGGTTCAACCTCTTTATTTCACAGAAGCTGTTCCTTGAGGAGCCCTACTTATTCTGAGACTGAGTACAGGCACTGTAGTAGACTGTTGTTCACGGGCGAGGCCCCGAGTCCGATACCCAGCGAGGAGGACTGGGAGTCAGGACAAGCGTCCCTTTTGGTGTTGTTTGTGAGACAGGGTCTCACCACGGGAGCTCTGGTTGTTCTGGAACTCACTCTGTAGACCAGGCTAGCCTCGACCTCAGAGATTAAAGGCGTGCACCACTACGCTAGGCTAGTGAGGTTACTTTCTTTCTTTCTTTCTTTCTTTCTTTTTTTTTTTTTTTTTTTTGGTTTTTCGAGACAGGGTTTCTCTGTGTAGCTTTGCGCCTTTCCCGGAACTCACTCTGTAGACCAGGCTGGCCTCGAACTCACAGAGATCTGCCTGGCTCTGCCTCCTGAGTGCTGGGATTAAAGATGTGCGCCACCAATGCCCGGCTGCCCACCTATTTGTACTTAGTGTTTAACTGTTTCAAAGCACCTGCCATCTTTACTTACTCACCCCAAAGCTCAGCGCTTTTCAAGGTAAAAAAAAAAAAAAAATGGGGAGCAGAGGGCTCCTTGAACTAGCTTCTCATTTTACATTTTGGAGGCCCAGGACAAGAATACAAACAAAGGCCTATGTGTGTGCCTAGGGATACAGCTCAATAGCCAAGTAGTCACTTAGCACACATCAGCCCTGAGTCAATCCTGGCATTCCTTCACACATATACACAATTCATGTACAACATGGTTAAATCCTTAAACATTAAAAAAAAAATCACCCAATCCATCCGTTTACTTATTTATTTAGAAGTGTTGGGGATCAAATGCAGGCCCTCATGTATGTAAACAAGTGCCGTTTATTGTACCACATCCCTAGCCGTTTTTTTTCATTGTCATATTCTCTCTCTCCCTCCCTCCCCTTCCTCCGAGAAGGCCTCAAGTAGCTGAAGCCAGCCCCGAATTCATTCTGTAGCCAAGAATACCCTTGAGGCGGGCAGTGGTGGTGCATGCCTGTGATCCCAGCACTCAGGAGGCAGAGGCAGGTGGATCTCTGTGAGTTCCAGGCCCCTGGTCTACAGAGCGAGATCCAGGACAGCGGGAGCCGTTACACAGAGAAACCCTGTATTGAAAAACCAAACCAAAACAAACAACAAAAAATAAAAAGAGAATATCCTTGAACCTCCCGAGTGCTGGGATCAGGAGTACAGGGTGGCATAATGCCTGATTTAGTTTAGGTGGTGCTAGGGAGGGGGTGCAGGACTTCCTCTACCAACCGAGCTACATCTCCCGGCATTCCCCCACTCCCCACTACCTTTGGGGGGGGGGGCAGGGACCAGGTCTTACATAGCCCAGGCTGGTCCTTGAACTCCTGACTGTACCTCCCAAGAGCTAGGATTACAGGTGTGTAACACCATGCCTGGTTCTATGTTGCCGTCTTGATAAACAAATCTTCAAAACCACCTGGAAGGTTGGGTTCCCGGTTATAATTCTCCAAATCCCTGAGTATGGTAGCACTGGAAGAGTTGGACCTCAGAAATGAGTCTACACCATGAGGGCCTTCCAACGCATGGTTATGGACAATGCTGGCTGCTCCCACCCACCTCCTCCCAGTGGCTACCATTAGACACACACATCACAAGCAAAGGTCTACCTTTGGAAGGATGGGCCAGAGGAGAAGCCTACACACACCCTGGACTCAGTCCCAGGGCAGCCAGGGCAGGACATTCTGAATGTATAGAGTGTTATATGGCAGTAAGGATGACCCAGATAAGATTGCTCCCTTGGCCCTGCAGACTCTGCCCAGGGACAAAGGGCTGTGGCCAGGGTGAAGCCAGGGGAGAGCCCATCCTGGCTTGGAGACATAATTAGAAGAGTTTCAAAGGTTCTCACTAAAGGACAGGGAACACATAGTCACAGAGTGTTTGCCTAGCCTGTACAAGGCCCTGGGTTTGTCCCCAGCACAGGAAAAATAAACAAACAATAATAATAAATAATAAAAATAATAAATCCCCTTTGAGTAAATACAAAAGCAAGCAAGCCTGCCCTGGCTCTTAGTTGTGGTATCAACCCTGCCCACCTTTTCTAGTCAGCAGGGTTCAGGACCCCTTCTGGTCCTCTTGTTCTCTTTCGGGGCAGTAGCAGGACGTGAGAGGGAAGACTATCAGATATGTTAAAAGAAAAACTCTTAGAGCTTGGTGGTATAGGGCTTGCCTAGTATGTGAGAAGCCCAGGTGTGATCCCTAGCACTGAAAGGGAGGAATAAATTGAAAGAAAGAATAATCTTCCAGCTGGGCGGTAGTGGGCAAGAAGCAGATCTCGAGTTTGGGACCAGCCTAGTCTACAGAGCTAGTTCCAAGACAGCCAAAGCTGTTACACAGAGAAACCCTGTGTCCAAAAACAAAAAACAAAGGAATGAAGAAAAAAAAAACCCAACAACAAAAAAGAAGAAAAGAATCTTCCAGATACCCAAGTCTGCTGTGGACCTGCTTTCTAGCATAAAGAAGGCCCAAGCTTTGAGCCCCTCTGTTACAAAAGTAAAGGACAGAGAGACAATAAATAGCCTGGGTTCTTCCTACCAAGCAGCAGCATCTGAATAGTGCTTCAGACCCAGAGTCCCAGACAAGCCTAGAAGTGTGACAGCGCTGTCACACAGTGCGGCCAAAACGAGCCGTCAGCGAGAGCCTGTGTGGTCATCTCAGCCTACCTGCACGGTACAGGAATGGAGGAGGGCTAAACCGTCAGCACCTGGCACCCAGGCCACACTAGCATTGCGGCTGGAGATCGTTGTCATTGTGACGTTGAAGGGGGCTGCAGGGGGAGCTGTGGATAGAGACTTCATGTCAGCGCCCAGGAAAAAGATTCGGGAGGGAAGAAGACCAGCAGTCAAGCCTTGGATTTGTCCCAGGGCATGGAGCACCCCCTAAAGATGGCTCCTCAGCATGTCCGAGGCACAGGGGTGCATAAACCAGCTTCCAGGAGAGCACTATTATTCACACCTGGGAGAGGGCCTAGGCTGGGGGCAGAAGCTGCCTACCGGAATCAAGGACACTGACCAAAGAACAAGGCGGGGGAGGGGTGTTCTGGGGCGACAAAAAGGTGAAACAGGCAACTGCCCGGCTTCTCCAGATGAGAACCTTTGCATACTGGCTCCTCTCCTCCCTCTCTCCTCCCCCTCTGCACCAACACCTGGGTCCCCTTTGCCATCGGCGAGGCTGCTGCCCCCACCCCCTTTCCCTCCACACCCGAGACAGAAACAAGGTTGAATAAAAGCCTTGACCACCTCCTGCTGGCTCCATCCTTCCCTCCCTCCCAGGGACTCTGCTTCGTGATGGGAAATCTGCTGTGACGTCAGGATTCTATTCTTGTCTCTGCTGTAGCAGGGTCTCAGGTGCTCCCACTAGGCATGGGAGCTGCGCCAATTACCCCTCACCTGGAGATTCCTGCAGAGCGGACGCAAGCTGGCTAGCCAGCCAGTTCTACTGCTAGACAGCTGGCTGAGACTGCCCCTGTCCTCCCCACCCCACCCCACCCCCCCATCCCAGCCTGTGTCCCCCTACCTTGAAGGCGAACAATAGCTGGTCTGGAAGTGGCCAAGCCTTTTATGTTGTGAGCTTCACAAGAAAACTCTGTGCGCTGGGTCACTCCTGGGGCCAAAAAACCTTAGTCAGTCCCCCAAGCAGCAACCCCCACTGAGTGAGTTTAGGAAGAAGGGTCTTCAATCCAGGTTCTCCCCAGAACATCTTAGCAGTCCCTCCAGCCAAGGGAAGGGGTTGGACAGTGGGGTATGGTAGTGCGGAACAAGGGCTTTGCAGTCTAAAAGGCTTGGATGGTACTCTGTCTCCCCATCTGCCGAATGGGAGAATGTTAAGAATCAGGTAATTGATTTTAAAGTGCACAGTACACGGCGAGAGCTCAGAGAAATGATATAACCGTGCCTCCCACCTCAATCTCATCTCCCACAAACAGCACAGGGCACCTCCCTTCTCTGGCAACTCCTTGATTGTGCATACCAGAGCCTTTTGTTTGTTCTCTGCCCGTCGCTGTCACATTCGGAGAGTCTTAGCTCCTCCTGCATGTGTCCTGTCTACCCAAGCGTCCTCAGTTCTCTGGAGGCTGGAAAGGTGGCTTCTATCCTTTTGTTTTCCTCCTGCCCCCTCTGTGCCCAGCACAGTGTGGTGTGTGCAGTAGTTCAGGCGATCCACTGAGTGCTTATTATCACAGGGCTGGCTGCCTGAGGCGCCTAACCACGCACATCTGGAGGAGAGCTGGAAGCTGCGAACCCAGCCTCCTCTGCTCTGAACAGGTCCTGCCCTGGCACCAGCAGGTCCCTAGTCCCTCCATCAAGATTCAGGTTCCTGGGGACTTCCCTTTCATGCTCAGACTCATCTGTTTTGCACAGTTCAAGCCTTAACTGGGAAAAGTACACTTAGTTTCACAGACTGGCAAGTCTCACAAACATGCGATGTATATGCCCAGGATATATCTTGAGGGTCTGGGAGAGTGTGCAGGTGTGACTGCTTCGGGGATAACTGTATATGGGATATGAACAGACGGGTAATTTTTCTAGAAAGGACCATCAAGTGAGGAGGCCCTGTATTTTTACGCTGGCCTCCCTCTTCCCTTTACCCTCCCCCATTCCCCTTTCTATAGCCTGAGTCTTCTTCCAGTTTGCCAGACACTCCTCCCTAGCTCTGCGTGGGCTGGTTTCTGGCTCCTTCCCTGGGGAGGGGGGAGGATGGGTACCCCTGATCTCACACAATTCCTCTCTCGGGGCCAGCTGTGCAAGGACCAGGCTGCCGTGGGTGAGGGAAGGAGGCCCCAGCACCCTCTTTAAGCACACACAGCAGGATCACACCTAATCAGCCCCCCTAGCCGGCACAGCACACCTGACTAATGAGCTCAGCAATGGCATGGCTCACGCACCCTGACACTGGCGTACCCCGACACTGGCGTTGGCTCTGGACGCCCAAGCAGCAAACTCCGATTTATGCAGATCCCAAGTCGACAGTGGTCCCTCCAGCTCTCTCCCCGCTCACAGCCCGCCCCTGGGGCTGCTCACCTGTCACGTTTAAAACAGAGGGAGAGGGGGCAGGGCCCCCAACCTTAGTGGGTCCTCTCCACCAGAAAATGGTCACAGGTTCCGGAGGACCCACGGCCTCACAAGACAGTTGAAAGGGGGCATTGGGTGGCACCGCCACATCTTTGGGTTCCACCGTGAAGAATGGCACACCTAGGGAGGAAAAAAAGGAGGGGGGGTTAGCCCTGCATCTCTCAGCTTCCTGCCGCTCAAATCACAAGTTCATTCCCATTTGAAGTACTCCGTATGGCCAGCACCACAGGACCCTGAGGTCGGCCGCAAGCGGGCATCAGGTGTGGGGAGGGGGCAGCGTGGGCTTGGTTTCCATCCTCTCCCTTTTCCGCTGCCCGCTTAGGCACGGCAGATTCCGCTGCCAGCCCCCACAGTCCCTTCCAGACCCGCTCTGACAGCCCTTCAGAGGCTGGGGTGGGGAGGTGGGGGGAGGTGCACCCCGGGAGGGGGAGTGGGTGGGAGCTTTAGCAGAGTTCTGCTGGCAGGCCCCGGCTGGCTCCCGGCTCCCGTTCAGGGCCCTTTGTTACTTCCTTAGTCACTTTGTTCTCCAGGGCTGAACAGCTCCGAGCTCCAGCAGCTGTGGAGCCTCCTTCCCCTCCCCCACCCCCTCCCCCTCCCCCTCCCGGTAGGTCCTCTTGGCAGAACAAGGTCCAGCTTCTGATGAATGCTTGACAGTTTGTGGCTCAGAAGGCTGAAACAGACTGGACGTCAGGGATTGTGAGGCCTAGTGGCCTCCTTGGTCCTTAGACATCCAGACTCCAGCAGGTATGGTCCCTGGTGTCTGGATGAGCCTGGAGTAAGGTTCTCAACATGTGGGTCAGGACCCCTTTGGCAACCGTCTGGCTTCAAAAATATTTACATTATGATTAATATCCATAGCAAAATTACAGTTACGAAGTAGCTGCTGTACCCGTGTATGTCTAGACCTTCACAGTAGCAATGGAAACAATTTTATGGTTGGGGGGGTCACCACAACATGAGGAACTGTATTAAAGGGTCGAAGTGTTAGGAAGGTTGAGGACCACTGGCCTAGAGCCTAGGTCACAGGAGACAGTAAGGCAGTCCAGCTTGCCCTGAGTTCTCTTCTGTAAAGGTACAGTTCTAGCTCCAGCCTCCTCACCTTCCACGGTGAGCCATACTGACTGAGAGGTCTTGGTTTCTTCCCCATCCTTCACCTGGCACCAGTACAGGCCGGCATCAGACCGCTCCACTGACTTCAGGCTGTGGAGACAGGAGATCAGGGTTACTTCTCAGAGTCAAGGGAAGTAATCCCAGCACCCTAGAGGCTGAGGCAAGTGGACTGTGAGTTTGAGGCTAGACTTGTCTATACACAGAGAGTGAGCTCAGTGAGCCATCCAGTGCCACATGAGACCCTGACATAAAAAAAAAAAAAAAAAAAAAGAGGGGCAGCAGCTCTGCTGGGCAAACTTAATGGGCTTAGCGTGGCCAGTTTCTAGAAAGTTCCAGAGTTTGCCAAATTTAAAAACCACAGACCTCTAGACACCAGCACAGCCTCAGCTCCCAGGCCCCGAAATGGACACAGGCTGTGTGTGTCCCCGGCTGTCATCCCACACCACAGTCCTGCACCTGAGGAAGCCAATCCAGTACTGCTCGCTTATCGAGAGGGACACCTGGCTTGCATTCTGGACCACAGCCCCGTCCTTCATCCAGTGTATGTCGGGGTCCTCCATCCCCTCCACACTGCAGTTCATCTTGACTGGCTGCCCCTGAGACACTGTCATCTTCGCTGGGGCTCCCATGAGCTTCAGGCCTGTGGGAAGGGAAAGACCAGGCGTCAGTCCGACTGAGACGGCCCACGTCTCTGGGAACATCCCCCATTCTCTTCTGGAAAGCAGTCTCTATGCTAGAAGGCTCATTCTCCGCCGGTGCCAACGAGCAGAGACAGGCTTCTGTGAGAAGGAAGGCGGCCTGAACCCAGGCTGGGAGAAGGGGTACGACAAGACCTCCAGTTTTCTGTCACTGCCCAGTTAGTTCTTTCAGCACTGAGGGCCTCTTCCCCAATCACCAGAAGGCAAACTGAGCTGGAACAGTGCAGACTTGTCATCTCCCGGAGCCGGTACTGCCCTGGGAATGACGCCTCTACCCAACCAGTGCAACAGGCTGCCAGCTCTCTGCCCGCCCGGGGTGTCAGTCAAGGCCCGAGCTGCTGCCAGCACCCCTGCACCCCACCCTGCCAAACGAAGGGCGGCTGAGGGAGGGGAGGAGGGAGTGCTCCCCTGAAGTGGGGAACATATGGCTACAAAACCACGTCAGATCAAACACATGGCAGCCTTCCTGGCAGCCGCCTGCTCTATTAATACCTGAATGTGTGCAGGGGCGGGTGCTAGGAAAAGGGGAGGCAGAAGGGAGGGGTGGGGCCCTAAGCAGGAGCCTGAGACCCCCGAGCTACTGGGGCATAACAAGGACCACCTACTGGAATCCTACCCTCCTCAGGCAAGGGTGGGGACACACACACACCCACACACACCTACACACACCCTCCTGAAATATTTTTAAACTGATGGGCAGGTGAAGTATCTGCATAAATGAAATCCGGACCTGTTTCTTCCAGCGCTCTACTGTGTAACCCTAGGTAAATTCCTGGGCTCTCTGAGCACCAGATACGCCCCTCGAAGCCCGTAAATCCTTCCCACCCTCTCTCTTCCTATTCCCCTCCTTGAGAGACTGATATAGCAAGGAACTCAGTTTTAAGAAATGCCAGGTGGATGGCTGCTGCCCTGCGCCTCTCTACCCTACTCCGTTCACCCACACGGAACGAGGAGAAATAGCCTCACACCCCTTCTACACCCAGTAGTTCCAGATGTGTGCAGCGTGAACTTGCGAACCAAGGTGCTGCCCTCCTGCCTCGGGGAAATGTCTCAGTGGCTATGTGGCCACGAAAAGCTAATCTTCACAAGGACCAGTAACCTTCATCCAGCCCAAGCTCTTCGGGTTTCCGGGAGCGCCAAGGGCCACAGGAACTCGAGTACGGCCAGAGGTATTCTAGAATCCGGCACCTTCACAGCCCTGGGTGCTCAAACCCGGACCCTGTAGTTTCCGAGTGGGACCTTCGGGGGTGTGCGGAAGGCAGAATGGGTCCTCGGGACTGGGGAAAAGGGAGCGAACAACTAGGAAGATAGAGGCGGGAAAATACAGTCCTAAGCACCCCCGGCTGCCCACACCCCCCACTCTCTTCCCTTGCACCGAGCCAGCCCCGGGCGCGAGAAAGTTGGGGGCGGGGGGGGGGTGCTGCGGCCGGAGGTCTGGCAGCCGACACCCGCTGCGCCCCAGCCTCGGCCTTCCAGCCCCGGCCACCGACCCCAACCTCTGGCCGGCCCAGGCCCGGGTCTCCCCCGCTGCCGTCCCTGGGCTGCGCCGCTCAGCCGTGCCGCTCAGCAGCCCCCCGTTTCCCGCCGCCTCCCGGGCCACCCCTACCTGCGGCCGCCGACTCGGGGAGCAGCAGAGAGGCCAGCCCCGCCAGCAGCAGCGGCGGGAGCCCCGGCCGCCCCATGCTCCGCCTCAGCGCCATCGGCGGCGACGCCGCACCATGCCGGGCCCGGCCCGCGAGCGCCGAGAGGAGGGCGGCGGAGGAGGAGGGGCGGGAGGCCCGCGGGAGGGGCGGGGGGCGGCGCTCGGTCGGGGCGTCCCGGACCCGCGGCCGCCGCGAGCCGCGGCCACCGCCGTCAGCAGCGAGGAGTCCCCGGGGCCGCGGCTGGGCCACCGCGCTCCTTGCACAGCAGCCGCCGCCGCCGCCGCTGATTCATGTTCTTCTGCGAGCCGCCGCCTCCTCCCGGCCCGCCCTCCGCGGAGCTCGTGCCGCCCCCCCCCGCCTTCCTCCCCCCTCCTCCCCCTGCAGCCCCGGTGGCGAGAGCCCGGCGCTAACCTCGGCCGCGGCCACCCGACCTCCCCGCCCACCTCCAGCCGGCGCAGCGGGACCCGCGCCCCGGCCACTCCACGGCCGCCGCGGAGGACCTGCCGGGCTCCCTGGACAGGCACCCGGCCGGCCACGCCCCTCCTTTCCCCCAAATACTTTCAGTCTCCAGCGTGGCGCCCCGGATCCTCTCCTCAGAGCCACGGCTGGAAGCCCCTGCCACACCCCAACACTGTTCTAGACCCTGACCTCAGAATCCGGCACAGCCCTCTCAGAACATAAAGCACCTACTAGACACCGAACCCCTCATGTGCCCCCAGGACGGCTGTGACCGCTCCCCACCAAGATCTGCTAGCATCCCTGTTCCAAAGGGTTGAGCTTTTCTCCCAATTTTTTTTCTTTATTCGTTCTCCGTAGCCTACCTTTTATCGCCAAGTATTCTCCTATCAGAAAGACCATTTTCTTTTTCTCCTACCCACCTTCCTAGGGTGTGTTCCAATTTGTTGTAGGGCTAGAGTTTTCCAAGATCTGTTTAGGAATTGTCAACTCTCCATTCCCACTGCTACCCTACACAGGCCAAAAGCCAAAACACCGTGTATTTGGGGGCTATCATTCTTCGTACTCGCTTCCTCTTTCTACCTCCCACTTTCTGGGACGTAGTGTGAACACGGGCGTTGTCTTCATACTAGCCAGTGAAACATCTGCTATTATTGATAGACCACCTTGCACACAGTAGACACCCATAGAAAAATAGGCAGATCCTTATTAAAGGAGTGAATAATTGCCTGCTCCACCACTAGTAATCACTGGAGGTGGCCCTGCCCACAGTCATCCCGTCGGGAAGACGCAGAGCTGGTTCCAATTCACACCTGCCTACTTGTCCTCATCTCTGCTTGCCCCCTGGAGGCCAACACACAAGGCCCTTTGCAGAGGTCCCGGGATGGGGAGAAGGAATTAACCAGTGAGACGTCCCATGCGGCACTCTCGCTAGATCTTTCCAGGGAATTCTCCTTCTGAGCAGCAGGAGCCTCCCTCTTCCTCCACTTGGCCCCATCCTTGCTTGTTTATTAATTATCTTAATGATAACAGCAGGGCTGGCGGCGGCCTCAGACCCAGCTGGGGGCGCCCCCAGGCGGCAGCACAAGAAGATACGTCAACAATTGGAGAGCAGGGGCCCGACTCCCGCTGAGCTCTAGGCCAATTTTCTTGGAAACTCTTAGATGGCTCCAGGACCCTTTCCTGAAGCAGAAAAGAAGAGAAAAGAAAGCCCACACAAACCTGCTCTTTTCCAGAATCCATTGCTTTGGAAGTTGGAGTGGAAGCCAGAATGGCTGGGCTGCTGACACCTTCTGCACGGTTACCCCTCTCTTCTCAAGAGGGGACTTCTCCAGGAAGAGGGACTCTCTTTATTTCAGCTGACATTGGAAAGAATCTTCCCGGAGGATGTTAACCTAGAGGCAAACTCAGCTCTACTTCATTCCAAGACCTGATACAGAATTCTAGCCCAAGGGTTTACACTTCATTAACAGCCAAACTGGACCCTTCTGCAAGTCATGGATGTGGCTTTATTCTCTACTTACAAAAATTTTTCATCCTAGCTTCAAGCCTGAGACATTACAATCATGCCAAGGAGCACACTTTCCCTGAAGGTCAGGAAGCCCTGGCTCTGTGCTTTTTCCCTAATTTCACTCCAAGGTCCCTCCTGGCTCTTGGTATTTCTGCTTACAGGGCCAAAGTGGCAGGGAGAAACCTGTGGGATTCTGGTCTGCTTTTTCATCTCCTACACAAGGGTGGCTAGTTCCTGAGTTCTCACAACCCACTCAGCCTGCCCCCCATCCTCCCCACCCCAGCATAGCATAGGAATGTGCTTCTAGGGGTATGTGAGCAGGTGTGAATTTTGTGGAAGAGATGTGTAGGTGGGTGAGAGGGTGTGCATTGTGATGTATGAGGGAGGGTGTGCATTTGTGCAAATTCTAAATGTGACTGACGCTTTGTGGGTGGATGGGGAGAAAGTGTGTTCGTGTGTGTGTGTGTGTGTGTGTGTGTGTGTGTGTGTGTGTGTGTGTAACTGGAGGATGAAGGCTGCCTGGGCAAATATATGCCTGCAAAAGTTCCCTTCCCCCTGTAAATGCATTGCTTGGAGGGAAACTAATCAAATCAACAGGAAATGTATTTGACCTAACAGAAGCAGCTGTCCCTGGAGTTCCTGTCCTCAGGACAGAACCAGAGCCAGCTCTGTCTGTCTCAGGGGAGGAACATGCTATTGCATGGGTAAAGGAATAGCATGGAAGAGAGGAAGGGGCAGTGGCAGCCTCACATTGTGGACAGGTTGAAGTTGGACCACAGCATCTCCTTACTCCGCTAAATGGTAAAAATTTGGAGCAGAGAAGTGCCTCGGTGGTCAGCGCACGTGTTCCTCTAGCAGCAGACCCCCTCGTTTGATTCCCAGATCCCACGTGATGGCTCACAACCATCTGTAAGTCTAGTTCCAGGGGATCCGACATCCTCTTCTGACTTCCTCTGGCACCTGGCACACACATGATGCACATACATATGTGGAGGCAACACTCATACACAAACCACTGCCCACAGGAGCAGGACACTTGATGCCAATTTCCAGGGTCCCAGGAAGCAGCCACTTCAGCTTCTTCAGACTTGAGGCCTCTCTCCCCACAGGGAAAAGGAACCAACCTGGCGGCGGTGGTGCAGGCCTTTAATCCCAGCACTCGGGAGGCAGAGACAGGTGGATCTCTGTGAGTTTGAGGCCAGCCTGGGCTACAGAGTGATTTCCAGGAAAGGCACAGGGCTACACAGAGAAACCCTGTCTTGAAAAGCAAAAAAAAAAAAAAAAAAAAAAAAAAAAAAAAAAAAAAAAAAAAAAAAAAAGAAAAGAAAAGAAAAGAAAAAGAAAAAAAGAAAAGAAAGGAAGGTGAGATGTGGGGTATGACAGTCTCCTTGACTTGTACCCAATGACCAGTTCTTTCCTAACCACTGGCTCAAGAGTGTTGGCAGGTCCCACTCAAGGAATGAGGAAGACCACAGACTATGGTCTTTATCTCTTCCCAGGCAAACATTGTTTGCTTTGGGGATTAATAGGAAAAATAATGCCTATAGTTGAATTCCAAGGGTGCTGGAAACTGTTGCTATGCCTACCGAATGCTAAACAGGAGATCATGCCACTCCTTGCCCCATAGAAGATGAAGCAGAAAGGTATTCCCCAGAGGAGACTACGCTTTCCCTAAGAATCACAGGAGAAGTCTCAAATGATGGGTTTTCTCCCAAAAACAGATTTAGAAATAAGAAGAAAAAAGGTAAGCTTAGGTTTTCTAAAAGGGCAGATGGGTCCAGACTGGAAGAAAAGAGGAGAGATGACTCTGTGGTTAAGAGTACTTGTGGAGGCCCCCGATTGGTTCCCAGCACCCACTTCGTAGCTCATAACCCCCTGGAGACACCTTCTTCTCGCCTGCTTGGGCACCAAGTATGTGTGTAGTTCATGCACATACATACAGGCAAACACTTATACATACAAGAAATAAAAATAAATGTTTTGAAAACAATTTCAACTGTGGAGGGGAGCCCTTGAGATTCTGGAAGAATTGCATGTTCAACTGTGTGTCTTATTAGTCCTTTAAAAAATATTAGTGTGTATATGTATATAATATGAGGGGGGGGCTCTTGGTGGCACAGCCTGTGTGGCCATCAGAGCAGGACTTTGTGGGAATGGTTGGGTTTTTCTCCCCACATTTACTTGAGTTCTGGGGATCAAACTCAAGTTTCCAGGCTTGCCAGCCAAGCACATTTACCCACTGGGTCATCTTTCTGGCCCTTGGATTCTCTTTAATTGTGGCCTGGTAGGTGAGGGTTTTTCATTCTCTAGTTATTCACTATATTTATTCACCTATTTGGGGGGTTTGTGTGTGTGTGTGCAGGTTCCTATGTTCACATGTGTACACGTGTGTGTAGGCCAACCTCAAATGTTATTCCTCAGGTACCATCCACCTCCTGGACCCCCTTTTGAGACATCATCTCACTATGTAGCCCTGCCTAACCTGGAACTCATGATGTAGACTAGGCTAGCTTCAAACTCTGAGATCCACCTCCCTCTACCTCTGAAGTGCTGGGATTAAAGGCATGCACCATGCCCAGAGTAAATGACCCAGTGGATCAGATTTGCTAGTTAGCAAGGGATATGTTTGTCTCTGCTTTCCCGGCAATAGGCTTGAAAGTCTGTTCACAGTGGTGGTGCACATCTTTAATTCCAGCACTTGGGAGGCAGAGGCAAGTGGATCTCTGTGAGTTCGGGGCGAGTCTGGTCTACAGAGCGAGTTTTAGGACAGCTAAGGCTACAGGGAGAAATCCTGTCTGGCAAGGAGAGGGGTCTGTCTGTTCACTGTTGTGCCTAGCTTTTCGACAGGGGTTATCAACTGTTCCTGCTGCCAGGACTTTGCTCCCTGATCATGGCAACTAAACACTTTCTTTTGTAAGTTGCTTTTGTGATGGCATGTTGTCACAGCAATAGAAGGGAACTAACATAAACAAACAAAGCTAATCTGGATATTAAACAACTATAATTCCAGCACTGGGAAGGTGGACACAGGAAGATTGCCACATGTCCAAAGCTAGCCTGGTCTAGATGAAAACTTCAAGGCAGCCACGGTGACAAAGACCCCGTTTCAAAAAAAATCCCAAACCAGTGGGCTGGAAGGATGGCTCAGTGGTTAAAAACACTAACTGCTCTTCCTGAGGACTTGGAGTCAATTCCCAGCACCCACATGAGGGCTCACAAACATCTGCAACTCCAGTCTCAGGGGATTCTTCTGATCTCTGTAGACCCTGCACACACCTAGTGCATGGACATACATACAGGCAAAATACTCATACACAAAAGTCAAAACAAATAAAAAGCCCTATACCCCAAACTGAGCCCTTTGCCTGTATTTCCAGCTACTCAAGGGGCTAGGCAAGTAATTCACTTGAGCCTAAGAGTTTAGTATTAGAGTATTAGCCTTAACCACAGCCTGAGCAACAAAGACCTTGTCTCAAAACACAAAACCAAAAGCCTAGAACCTAAGTCTAATCCTGAAAGAAACGTCAGAACAATCCTAAATGGAAGTGAGAACATGGCTCCTTGGTATGGTTGGAAAAGGTAGACTGTAGAGAGTTCAGCCAGAGGCCTCTGGAAGGGTCCAGACTGAACCAGGTCATGAGAGGAGATGGGGTGGAGGTGGGGGGTTAGGGGAGGAAGAGAAGAGAGCCAAGAGGGCAAAGAGGAAGCCAGTCAGGAGCCAAGAGAGCACAAGGCCAAAATGGCTGGATTATATAGGAGTCAGAAGCTGGGGGGGGAAGGCCAGCTCCTGGGCTGGAGAGGTTTAGGGTAGGGGGCATGGTGAGAAGTGCTGGGGGGAGCCACAGGTACTGAATTAGACTTGTCCCTGGTTTCTTTGGGACCTGTCAAATCCTAAGAAACATTCTACAATATTCCCTACCAGAACTACTCTAAACTGCAAAAAAGCTAACAAAACCCATAAAATATCTAGAAAATTCAACTGGGGATGCAGCTCAGTAGTAAAAAGCATACTGATTATGCTCCAAGCCCTGGGTTCAATTCTCAGCAATCCCAACTCCCAACATACTTAACAAATTGTTAGTTAGCAGAGCGGTGGTGGTGCATACCTTTAATTCCAACACTCAGGAAGCAGAGGCAGATGGATATTTTTGAGTTTGAGGCCAGCCTGCTCCACAGAGCTAGTTAACAGGACAGCCAGGGCTACTCAGAGAAACCTTGTCTCAAAAAAAAAAAAAAAAAAAAAAAAACCACAAAACAAAAACAAACAAACAAAACAAAACCACAAAAAAACAAAAACAAAAACAAACCACAAAAGAGCACACACTGCTCTTCCAGAGGAAGAGTTCAAGTCCCAGAAGCCACACCAAGCAGCTTCTCAGCTACCTGGAACTCCAGCTACAGGAGTATCTGACACCTCTGGCCTCTAAAGGCAGCGTCACTGTCACACACATGCACGAACCTCCAAAGACAGGCACACATATATAGAAATAAAATAATAACAAAAGGCCACCAGTGGGTTAGTGGCTCATAATCCCAACACTCTGGAGTCTGAAGCAAGAGGATTTCCAAGAATTTGAGGCTAAACAACATAGCAAGTTTCACGGGAGCCTGGGCTGCCCTGTCTTAATGAAGCAGTAACAGTAACGGACACAAATAAGGACCACATATTCAGTTTAAGATAGCTCCTTAAGTAATTTTAAATCTACAAAAGATTCTCCCTTCTCTCTGAGACACGCAGTTAACAAAAGAAACGGGTCATTGGTTTATTCCTATATCCTTTATCCATAATTGAATTTAGCTAATTGTATTGGGTCATTGTATATTATGTTCCTGTACTGCTATTATTTCATATTGCTAGGTCCTAATGCTTGGCTGTATTCCAATTTTTTAAAAACTTTTTATTGACTTTGTGTATCTCACATCATGCAGCTGATCCCACTCATTTACCATCCCGTCGATTCTGCCCTCTGTCCCTGCAACCTCCCCACAAAACAAAATTTAAAAGTAAAACCAAACCAAACCAGCCAACAAAACAAACAAACAAAATCTCAGAGTGGAAGCTGTAGTGTGGCCCAGTGAGTCACAGAGTCTATCCTTAGTCCATATATCTTTTCTTATAAATGTTCACTGCAATGAGTCATTGATCTGGTTCAAGGCCTCTGGCTTCTGCTACACCATCGATACCAGGCCTTCACTGGGGCTCCTCTTGGATGTCCTGTTGTTGCCCTGTGTCATGGAGATCCTGCAGCTTTGGATCTGCAGGTCCAGCCCCTTCACATGCTCCAGCAGTTTATAGATGAGGTGGGTGTTGGGGTGAGTTTTGTTTTGTTTTGTTTTGTTTTTCGAGACAGGGTTTCTCTATGTGTAGCCCTGGCTGTCCTGAAACTCGCTCAGTCGACCAGGTTGGTCTTGAACTCACAGAGATCCACCTGCTTCCTGAGTGCTGGGATTGAAGGCATGCATCACCACCACCCGGCTCTATTCTGATTTTTTGGGACAGGGATTCTTAGATGTTTGGTACTTCCAAGCCATCATCACATCAAAAGAGGGGTTGTGTGCCACTGTCTCACCTTTATGATGCTAAGGCTTGTCAGTAAAGGCTGGGAGTGGTGCCTCCCAACACGGGGGTGGGGGGTGGAGGCAAGAGGATTGGAAAATTCAAGGTCATCCTTGGTTTCACAGTAAATTCAAGGCCAGCCTGAGCTTTACATTAGACCTTGTGAAGATTCAAAAACAAACTGGCCAGGGTGTAGTTAGTTAGTAGACTGTTATGTACATTGGTGTTTTGCCTGCACGTATATATTTGTATGAGGGCATCAGCTCTTCTGGAACAGGAGTTATAGACAGTTGTGAGCTGCCATGTCAGTGCTGGGAATCGAACCCCGAGTCCTCTGCAAGAGCAGCAGTGCTCTTAACCACTGAGCCGTCCCTCCAGTCTCTGGATCCATTATTTTATTGAGCTATGGTTTCCTCCTCACTTTCATTCTGCAGTCTTTGTGACAGTCCCTCCCCCCACCTCCAGAACTTCCTATTAGGTCTCCTTGTACTGTTTGAAATCTGAAGGCTGGCTAAATCCTAGTAGCCGAAGTTCACCAGTGTGACTCCACCAGTGTGGAGAATCTGTGAAGGGTTACACAGATTTGAGGTCACTCTTGACTGTCAGAACTACCTGAAAAACTTGTTAGGAGTACAAACTCTAGGTCCCATTAGGGGTCTAGTGAGTCAGAAGCTCTGAGGGTTCGTTTGGTTTTTGTTGTCGTTGTTTATTTGAGACAGGGTTTCTCTGTGTAACATTCTGGCTGTCCTGGAACTCGCTTGTAGACCAGGCTGGCCTCATACTCACTGAGATCCGCCTGCCTCTGCCTCCTGAGTGCTGGGATTAAAGGTGTGTGCCACCACTGCCTGGCAACAGGACTTTTTACTTTACCAAAACAGAGCCTTGGGTTCGAGATGGCTCATCAGTTAAGAGCACTTTCACACTTGCAAAGGACTTAGGTGTGGCTTCTGGCACTCTCATAGTGACTCGAAGCTGTCTGTAACTCCAGTTCAGGATATCCAATACCCTCTTGACACCCTCTTTTTAATTCCTGGGGCTTCGGGCACACAAGTGGTAAATATACACACATGCAAACAAAAACACTTATACACTTATACGATTAAATGAATACATATAAAAACATTTATTTTAAAGAGCACCTGTTGCTCTTCCAGAGGACCTGGGTTTGATTCCCAGCACCCACATGGTGGCTCACAACCATCTGTAACTACAGTTCCAGGGAATCTGACTCCCTCTTCTGGCTTCTTGGGGCACCAGGCATGCACATGGTACACAAATATACATGCAGACAAAAAAATTGTATATTTAAAAGGTTTTTGTTTTGTTTTGAGACAGGCTTTCACTGTGTATCCCTGGCTGTCCTGGAACTTACTCTGGCCTAGAACTTACAGAGATCCACCTGCCTCTGCCTCCTGAATGCTGGAACTAAAGGTATGTGCCACCACTGCCCCTCTTAAAAATAAATAAATAAATCTAAAAATAAAAAACAGGGTCTCGAAACTGGGCGGTGGTGACTCATGCCTTTAATCCCAGCATTCTGGAGGCAGAGGCAGGCAGATGTTCTACACAGTGAGTTTCAGGACAGCCAAGGCTACACAGAGAAACTCTGTCTCAAAAAACCAAAAAGATAAAACAACAGCAACAACAACAACAAAACACACACACACACACACACACACACACACACACACACACACACACACACATTGTAGCCCAGGCAGACCTTGAATCTGTCATCCTTCACTATCAATCCCCCAGGTACTGGGATTACACAAGCCTTCCATGTCACAAGGCTGAAAGAACTTCTCTCGTGAAAAGGTAACCAGTAATTGTTGCAGCCTGCTATGTAAGTAATCAGTGCAGGTGCTTAGATTCCAGACCAACCAAGTTCAGTTCAGTGAGCAGACCTGATGTGTAAAGGTTTTATTGTTGACCCTGGCTAGACCTTCAAGGGGAAAGACTTTTGGGAGCGGGTGGCAGGGAAAAGGGGTTGCATTCCCAAGAAGGGAGACTGGCATGAACAAAGGCAAGGTGCTTAGGAAGCGGGTAACCTTCATGACAAGGTCCTTCTCTTCCCGGTCTTCTCTCCAACACCCCAATTCTTACAGCGCTCTCTGGGAGTGTTGCATTCTTTGTGTTCCCCTCACGGTTACCTTCTTGGCTGTAAGCACACTAGGGAGGTCACGTTAGCATGTGTGCAGGCTTTTGTACGCTGACTGCGAGCACTGGCGCTGGAATATAGGATGCAGTTAAGCGCGGTGGTGAGTGCAGAAGGACATCCGTGCCAGCATTTGCCTCTGCCAGCAGTGCTGTGTGTGTGGGAAGGCCTGGGTGCAGTACACCAAACGCGCGTGTTCCAAGTGTCCGTGCAGAGATTAGATGCCGCAGGCTTCCCTGCTTGGGGCTCAGGTTCGACGCGGGACAGGGAGCCTTAGAACGCTGGCGGCCAAGGCAGATCGCCGCCCGCCAGACTGCTCGGCGGAAGCTGAACTCTAGCGGCGGCGGAAGTGCGGCTCCGCGCGGGCAAGATGGCGGCGCCCAGGCGTTCGTCGTTCGAGTAGGTGGCTGGCTGCAGAGACCCGCTTCAAGTGGCTCAGGCGGAGAATCCAGGAGCAAGGTGTCCGATTATTTGTCATAACCTGCTTGGGAGTCTTTGCACAGCAGTGGCTGAGACCCCTGTGTTACACAGACCCGGGGCGCAGCCCTTCATTTCGGCGGCTGACGGGTGTGACCCAAGATGCTTGGCTAGAGTCTTAGGCGCAGTCTCCGGACAGGTTGTGTCGTCCAAGTCAAGGCTGCGGTGTAAGAAGCAATTCGAAAACCCAGTAGATCCATGGTTAGTTTTCCTTCGCTTCCGAGTTAATCTGTAGGAACTATCCTTACCGGGATTCAGGGTGTAACTTGTAGCACAAATTGATTTGACACAAATCTCTCCTGGAGATTGTGGGGGAGTACATTGGCTTCTTTCCGTAGCACGGAACCAGCTATTTTCATTCACTGGGGTTTATATAACAGGTACTGTGGTAGGCACGTTTCGTGCAATAGTCTTTTGCTGTTGTTGTTTTGAAAGGTTTCATTTACCCCAGGCTGACCTGAAACTCCTGATCCTCCTGATTCCCAAATGCTACGATTACCGGTGTCCCAGCCCTGTGCATTTTACAGTTGAAACTGATTTTGGAAGAGCTTAAATAATTGGCCTATTTTTACTCTAGTAAGTAGTGGAGCTGGTATTTGATTTCTGACTTACTGATTTCTAACACTACTGCTAAACTACCCACAACAGCCCTATGTGTGTGTGTGTGTGTGTGTGTTTACTGGGCAATGAAACCAAGGCCTTACACACACACACACACACACACACACACACACACACAGTGTCTCCTACCCTAGTAGCCTAGGCTGGCATTTACTGTGCCACTGACCTACACCTGACACACACACACACACACACACACACACACACACACACACACACACACAGTGTCTCCTAGCCTGGTAGCCTAGTCTAGCTCTTTTTTTTTTCTTTTCTGAGATGGTCTCACACTGTCATCCAGGTAGGCCTAGAGCTAATTATGTAGATGTGGAGAGCTGTGATAATAACTGTGAACATTTATAGACTTTTGTACACCACTCAGCCCAGAGAAAACTTAAAAAGCATTTTTAGGGGTAATATTATTTGGTTTTGTTTTTTACTTTTTGGGGACAAGGTTTTGTTATATTATCGCACAAACTGTCTTCAAGCTCTTGATCCTGCTTTAACCTCCTGAGTGCTGGGGTTACAGGCATAGTCAATCACAGATGACTTTTGGTTCTGTTCCTTAAGTTATACACTCACGTGGTTGTTTTCCATTTCTGTCCCCTTTAGCCCTTGTGTTAGGGATGTTTTCTATACTGGCCTCATGACTATAGTCATCACATCTGATCCTGCACAGCGGTGGACGAAGAGTAAGGGAGTACATTATTCTTCGGCACTGTCGGGATCTGATCTGCCTGGCTAGTATATCTCCTGGCTTCTTATTGCCCTTAGCCGTTAGAAAATGGCCAGCGTACTGGGCTCTCCCATGTGCCGTATTTTTACATTTATTTGTATTACATTATCTCTTTAATGTATTTTGTGGCGGTAGGCGCACATGCCATTGTGCTTGTGGAGATCTGGGAACAGCTTGCAGGAGTTGGTTCTCTCTTTTGACTACGTGGGCTGGGCATTGAATCCCGGTTGCCAGGCTTGGCAGCAAGTGTCTTTCTTTGTTGGTTGAGCCATTGAGCCCTTGTTGATTTATTTGTTTATTTTCTTTTTTTTTTTTTTTTTTTTTATTGGTTTTTCGAGACAGGGTTTCTCTGTGTAGCTTTGCGCCTTTCCTGGAACTCACTTGGTAGCCCAGGCTGGCCTCGAACTCACAGAGATCCTCCTGGCTCTGCCTCCCGAGTGCTGGGATTAAAGGCGTGCGCCACCACCGCCCGGCTTTTGTTTATTTTCTTTGACAAGATCTCTCTATGTAGACCAAACAAACCTCAGATTCCCAGAGATCCGCCAGCCTTTGCTTCCCTAATTGCCACCACACCTGGCGAATATATCTTTTTAAAGTGTACAGTTCAGTGGCTTGTTAGTACATACATAAGATTGCTACCAATATCATCTAATTTGAGAATATTTTGAGTATTTTGTCACCCACGGATTGTAAATAACCTAAATTGGCTATATATCCTTTTTGGTTGTTGTTTTGGGTTTTTTTGAGACAGGGTCTTACTATGTAGCCTTGGCTGTCTTGGAACTCACTAGGTAGACCAGACTGGCCTCAAACTCACAGAAATCCACCTGCCTCTTCCTTCCAAGTGGTGCACCACCACGTCCACTCTTGTTTGTTTTTTGATACAGGGTTTCATGTATCTCAGGCTGGCTTTTGAACTTACTGTGTAGGAAAGGATAACCTTGAACTCTTTACCTTCTTGGCTTCACTCCCAAGTGCTGGGGTTCCAGGTGTGTGCTACCACCCTTGCCTTGCCTATAAATAATTTTACTAGATTGTTGTCCAGAGGGTGCTGATGGTGAAGGAAATAGCGGTGAGGAGTGAGTTCGCAGGAGCTCATGAAAACATGAAGATGACCAGTTATGAAGGCTGTTGTTTTATTGCTTTCAGGGGTGAATGAGAGTGAGTCTCCACACCAGGAAAGCAGTGCCGGAAGGAGTCACACAAAGGGTAGAGCTTGAGAGCCAGGATGCTGTCCAGACCGAAGCCTGGGGAGTCTGAGGTGGACCTACTGCGCTTCCAGAGTCAGTTCCTCAAGGCCGGCGCAGCTCCAGCAGTGCAGCTGGTGAGAGGAAGTCGGAGACGTGGTGATGCTCATCCAGAGCAGCTTCCGCTCCGGGACCGCCGGGATGTGGTGACCCTGCACAGTGAGTGCCTGCAGGCATGGGCATGAGGAGAGAGGGGTCAGCCTGGGGGCCCACTTCTACCCTGAGGTGGCTGAATTCTGCTCCAACTGTAACCTCTGTTGCTGAAATTTTGTTTTATTTTTGTTTTTTAGTATTCTATTTTGATTGTGAGAAAGGGTCTCACTCTGGGACTCTAGCTTGTTTAGAGCTCAGTATTTAGCACCAACTGACTTTGAACTTGTGGCAATCTTCTGGCGAAGGTTGCAAATACTGGGAGACCAGCTGTGCACCACCACACACAGCTCTGCAGCTCTACAGCTCCATTATATAGATGAAGAAACTGAGGTTCAGAGAGGTTAATGTCATACCCAAGGTAGCACAGCTTGAGCCAGGGCCCAGAGCAGCTGTCTTGTTATTTGCGGCTGCCCCCAACCCAGATATCTTCTTAGGAAAGTGTGAATATACTCAACATCTGGGTTCTTTCTTTCAGATCTCCCAGATTTGCCCCCAGCTCTGGTGCCTGCTCCTGCAAAGAGAGCTAGAGCCAGCCCTGGCCACCCGCTGCCAGAGGATGAAGACCCTGAGGAGAGGCTGAGTAGGCATGACCAGCACATCACCGCCGTCTTGTCGAAAATTATTGTACGTGTTAGGCCAGCTGGGTGGGCAGGGCATCCCGTTTGGGGCAGAAAGGGGTTTATGAGCAGAGGGTGCTGCAGAAAGGTAGACTTTCCCACTTTGCAGTCCGTCAGGTTAGGGCTGGGTTAGAGCTACTTAGAGCAGATCCAGCGTAGGTTCCTGAACCCTCGGAATGAGGGTCCTGAACCCCCCAGAATGAGGGTCCTGGGGCCAGGGGAATAGGGTTCAGCCTGGAGAAACCTGTGCGTCTTCATTCCTTTGTGTTTTGTTGCCACAGGAACGAGATACGAGTTCAGTCGCCGTGACTCTGCCCGTGCCCAGTGGCGTGGCTTTCCCCCCTGTGTTCCATCGTTCCCAGGAGAGACAGGTGAGCGGGGGCACCTCAGGTGGGCCCTAGTCAGGGTTTCTATAGCTGCAGCAAAACACCATGATCAAAGCAGCCTGGGGATGAAAGGGTTTATTTCAATTACGTTTCCATATCATAGTTCATCAGTGAAGAAAGTCAGGACAGGAATGTAAACAGGGCAGGAACCTGGAGGCAGAAGCTGATGCAGAGGCCATGGAGGGGTGCTGCTTACTGGCTTGCTCCTTATGTCTTGCTCAGTTTGCTTTCTTATAGATCTCAAGTCCACCAGCCCAGGGATGACACGACCCACAATGGGCCGGGCCATCCCCTATTAGTCACTGATTAAGAAAATACCCTACAGATAGATAGATTGTTTTATTTTGTTTTTTTTTTTAAAGATTTCTTTATTTAATGTGCAGTGGTGTTTTGCCTGCATATACTCTGTGTGAAGGTGTCAGATCCTCTAGAACTGGAGTTACAGACAGTTGTGAGCTGCCATATGGGTGCTGGGAATTGAACCCAGGTCCTCTGGAAGAGCAGTCGGTGCTCTTAACCCTGAGCCATCTCTCCTGCCCCCTACAGATGGATCTTATGGAGGCATTTTCTCAATTGAGGTTCCCTCCTTTCACATGGCTCCAGCTTGTGTCCCTTGGCAAATGCTATCTAGCACAGGCGGCGCTTAGAGAGTGAGTGAGTCTCAGGATGAATCTTCTGTAGGCACTTGGGGAAAGCTCTATTTTATTTTAAAACTAAGCTAGATGTGGTGGTGCACACCTTTAGCCCCAGCACTCCGGAGGCAGAGGGAGCTGGGTCTCTGTGAGTTGAAGGCCAGCTTGATCTATAGAGCATGTTCCAGGACAGCCAGGGCTACGCAGAGAAATACTGTCTCAAAAAAAAAAAATTTTTTTTTAAACTGTACATGTATGGGTGAGTATGTGCACACAAGTGCTGGTGCCCACAGAAGTGAGTTATAAGCTCTTAAAAGCTGCCTGAGGAGGGTGCTGGGGATTGAACTTGAGTCTTCTGGAAGAATGGTGAGTGCTCTTAACTGCAGAGCCATCTCTCCAATCCTCTTAAAAATTTCACTTTTATCTGTAGAGTGTTTTGCCGGCATGCATGTATGTAAGTAAGTACACCACATTCAAGCCTGGTGCCCATGGAGATCAGAAGAGGGTTTTGAGCCCATGGAACTGAAATTAATGGATGGTTGTGAGTCACTTTGTGGGTGCTGGACTCAAGTCTTCTACAAGAGCAGCAAGTGCTGCTAACCACTGAGCCATCTGTTCAGCCACATCCCAGTTCTCTCTCTCTCTCTCTCTCTCTCTCTCTCTCTCTCTCTCTCTCTCTCTCTCTCTCTCTCTTTGGAGACAGTTTCAGTAGGAGGCTGGCCTCAGACTCACAGGAGTTTTTTTTTTTCCTCAGCCTTCCTAAGTGTTGGAATTGCATTGTTTCTTTGCAGTTGCGGGAACTGAATGCAGTGTACTTCCTGCTGCTGGGCAGACAGTGCACCCTGATCTCTATCCACTGTCCAAGTCCTACTTCCTTCCTTTTTCTGTTGGCGTGTGTATATGAGTGTATGATGTGTGTGCACACGTTTGTATGTGTGAACTCTGGAGGTCAGAGGACCACCTCAGGTGTCTTTCCCACCTTCTAATCTTCATTGTTCCCTGCTTTGCGTGTCAGACTAGATGGCCTTTGGGTTTGTTTTGTGTTTTGAGACAGGGTCTCTATGTAGTCTTGGCTGACCTGGAACTCACTGGATAGACCAGATTGGTCTTGAACTCACAGAGATCCTCCTGCCTCTGCCTCCCAAGTACTGGGATTAAAGGATTAAAGGTGTTCACCACCATACCCAGCCTTAGATGGCCTTTGAATTTCCAGGGATTCTTTTGTCTCTATCTCCCATCTTGCTTTAGAAGTACTGGGATTACAGATATGTGCTAATTGTGCCCAGTTTTACTTGGGTTATGGGGAGTTCAAACTCAGGTCTTCCTGCTTATAGAGCAAATACTTTTTTTTTTTTTTTTCCGTTTTTCGAGACAGGGTTTCCCTGTGTAGCTTTGTGCCTTTCCTGGAACTCACTCTGTTGGCCTCGAACTCACAGAGATCCGCCTGCCTCTGCCTCCCCAGTGCTGGTATTAAAGGCGTGCGCCACCACCGCCCAGCCAGAGCAAATACTTTTACTGTGTATGTGTGTGTGTGGTGTGTTTGTATGTGTGCTCACAAGTGTGTTCATACCTGGGTATAGAGATCAGAAGAAAACCTGTAGGAGTCAGTTGTGCCCTTCCAACCTGCGGGTCTTTGGATCAAACCCATGTGGCCAGGCTTCAGGGCCCCTTACCAACTCAGCCCTCCTGCTGATCCTCTTTTTGCTTCTGACACAAGGTCTCATTTCTCGGTCTGGCTTCAGACTTGCTGTGTAGCAGAGGATGTCTTGAACTCCTGCTCTTCCTGCCTGTACCTCCAGAGCGCTGGCTTTTAGATGTGTACCACCATATCCCAGAAGTTCTGCTTTCTCTGAGAAAGTTTCTTTCCTCTTTGTTCCAGAGCCTTGGTTAAGGAGCTAAGGAAGAGCAGGTAATTAATATCAACAGCTTAGGTTTTTCTCTTTGTCTAGCAGGGGAAATCGGCAGCATCGGGTAAGAGGAGCATCTTTGCCCAAGAGATTGCAGCCAGGAGGGTGACTGAAAACAGGATCCCAGCAGCTGGGGAAGTTGTCCCCAGCCTAGACCCACCAGAGGGTGAGTGCTGCTGAAATGCTTGCGTTTAGTCTTTTTTGTCCCTTATAAATATGCTTTGTATTTCTGGCTGTGGTGGGATGGGGCAGAGGCAGGTCTGATGGATTCAGTGTGAGCTTGGCTGTAATGGAGGATGGCTTTAAAATTGTGCCCCTCCTGCTTCCCATGGCCACCCTGCCCAGTTTATACGGTTCGAGGGGTCAAACCCAGGGCTTTGTGTATTTTTTTAAATAAAGAATAACTAGCAGCTGGGTGTGGTGGTCCACACCTTTAGTCCCAGCACTCAGGAGGCAGAGGCAGGTGGATCTCTGAGTTTGAGGGTAGCCTGGTCTACAACTCCTTCAAGCATACTTTTAATTGATTTCATATAGAAAATACTAAGGGAGGGTGAGTAATTAATTCTGCCTCTCATCCTTGAGTGCTACATCATCTGCAGTATTGAAAACCCAGGCTCATTGGTGAAGAGTGAGTATTGGGGGGGGGGGTTAGAAGTGTCTGGTAGAGACTGTAAAAGCTATTGACCAAGTTTTCATTAATGATGTGAATTCCTCGTGAAAGAGCCTGAGGTAAACCGGTGGTAGGTGGCTACGTCCGGATCTGATGGTTCAGAGGGAAGTCTTCCCATAAAAGTCTTAAGTGAAGAATGAATGAGAAGCTGCCACCTTGCCTCCCCAGAAGGCCTGGACTGCTGTGTGGTTTCCATTCTGTGTCCAGTGGGACTAGCTGCCTCACTGAAGAGACCAGAGGGTCCAGGTAGAGCCAAGAGGGCAGGGTAATAAAACTGGTGGTGCACTTCTTTCAGGTGCTGTGCCCTCTGAGCCACCCTCCTCCAGGGACAAAGGCAGCCAGTTTCCAGGGGACAGCCATGACTTCCACAGATCGAATCTGGTCACAGGGAAGGGGCTGAGGAGCCAGGCGGCCGAGCAGGAAGTCCAGACCATCCACGAAGAGAATGTGGCAAGACTGCAGGCCATGGATCCTGAGGAGATCCTGAAGGAGCAGCAGCAGTTACTGGCTCAGCTTGGTATGGGTGCTAGGTCTTCTCGCTGGGGCCAAGCTAAGGAAGAGCTGCCCCTTGTTGGGGAAGGCCTTCTGTGAGGGCCAGGTACTTCGCTGTGTGTTGGCTTGTTTATTTTGGTAGTTGGAATTGAACCCTGGTCCTTACATATTCTAGGCAAATGCCATACCACTGAACTGTACCTCCAGCCCCTAAAGGAGCTGAGGGAAGCAGTGAGCCCCTAAAGTATGTACAAGTACAGGTCAGACCTGTTTCCAGTATTTATTTACTTAGAGGCATTGGAAATTGATAGGCTGCATGATGAATACTTTCGTGCATTTCTTCTGTTTTATCCTTAAACTGTTCCTCTTCGCCTGGGAGAGATATGGTATTAACTTAGTTTTACTAATGAAACAAAAACCAAAAGACAAAAAAATAGCTGGGCAGTGGTACTGTACACCTTTAATGTCAGCATTCACGAGGCAAAGGCAAGTGGATCTCTGAGTTCGAGGCCAGCCTGGTCTACAGAGTGCCAGGGCAGCCCAGGCTACACAGAGAAACTCTGTCTCAAAACCAAAAGCAGCCACGGCTGTGCTGCTCAGGGTGCTACCGACCTTGAACCCCAGCACTTGTGAGGTGGAGGGAGGAGGCCCGAGTCCATGCCCAGCTCCATGCCCAGTTTGAGGCCTGCTGTCTCAGTGAGACCCTTCTTCACCAGCAGAAAACGTGAGGCTCATGAGATGGCTCAGTGGGTAAGGGTGCCTGCTGAGCAAGCCTGATGACCAGGGTTCGATTCCTGGAACCCCGTGAAGGTGGAAGAGAGAACTGACCCCACTAAGTTGTCCTCTGACCCCACGTGTGCACCATGGCACATACAACCTCCCCATATCTCCTGTAACAACTTAAAACAAAGGATTCCTCGAAAGGGGGAAAATACGAGGCTCAGAAATTAAATTGTCCACAAGTCACATAGATGGTGAGAACTGCAGAGTGGATTAACTGGGGGAAGTGGGGGGGTGGGTGCTGCAGTTGAAACCCAGAGCTCTGCACATGCCAGGCAAGGTGCTTTATACACCTGGCCCTGTGTTTCGGATTAAGACACAAATACGGATGAAATCTAAGATTTAGTGCTTCTCACTGGTCTAGCCCCCGGCCCATCATGTGTGACTGTGCTGCCTGCTGCCGGTCCCGCTGTGCTTTATCTGGCCATACTTCATCACTGGGTGTAAGCGACCACAGTACTCCTGTTGCACCTGATAGGGTGCTGTGCCGCACCTTCTCCCAGTCAGTCCTGTCCCCACTGTCTGGAGCGCTTAGGTAACGTGTGCTAAGTTTCTAGTCAATGTATGTGCAAACTGACTGAGGAAAAACGGAAGAAAGGCCTCTGTTCAACATCCAGGAAACCACAGCTGCTTCAGACTTGACCTGGTGGCAAGCCGAGGCTCAGGCATGGGAACCTGGGCCAGAGGACTGGAGCGCAGGGGCTCTGGGGGATAGTCAGGCCCCAGGGCTGTACAGGTGTGGGCTGGCAGGGTCATTAAAGGGCCACAGGACAGTGCAGGGGTCCTGGGCTGTGGGGGGAAGCAGTTTGTCCTGTGCTTGGCACCCAGGCCTGGGAGACTTTAAGCCGGTGTCGGGTGTGCAGGAGGCGCGGGAGTACCCACCCCGCTTCTTACTCTATCCACCTTTACCCCAGACCCCAGCTTGGTTGCCTTCTTGAGATCTCATGGCAATGCCTTGGAGCAAGCAGGACCAAAGGCCGCCAAGGAGCAGAGCCCAGGAAGTCCCACAGTTCCTGTCACTAAAGAAGAGCCCATCATGTCAACTTCTGCCAGTGAGTCCAGGAAGGAGGACAAGCCGGAGCCAAGAGCCCCAGGTGTGGAGGAGAGATAACGTCTTTTGATGGCTAAGAGCAGGGAGGAAAGGGGGGCGGTGGTGGCGCACGCCTTTAATCCCAGCACTCGGGAGGCAGAGCCAGGTGGATCTCTGTGAGTTCGTGGCCAGCCTGGTCTACAGAGTGAGTTCTAGGACAGCCAGGGCTACCAAAGAAACCCTGTCTTGAAAAACCAAAAAAAAAGAAAAGAAAAAGAGTAGAGAGCAAAAAGGAGAATAGCCAGGTATGGTGGCTCACGTCTTTATTTCCAGCACCCTGGAGAGGCAGAGGCAGGGGGATATCTGTGAGTTTGAGGCCAGCCTGATGTCTCCATATCAAGTCCCGGGACAGCCAAGGCTACAAAAGAGGGGAGTGGGCTGATGGGAGGCTCAGAGACTAAAGGTGCTCGCCACCAAGCCTGAGAGCCTGAGGTAGATCCCTGGAACCTACATGGTGGGAGAGAGAAGCAGCTGCCAAGGGCCGTTTTGTGACTTCCACACACGCTGTAACACGCATACACACCTACCCTCATACACAAAATAAATAAATGTAAAAAAAGAAAAAGTAGAAAAAAACTGCTTTCTCCTTGGCCTGGCTGGTGGGGAAGAGGATGCGCCTCTGCCCTTGGAGGTGGAATGTTGATCTTCATTAGTGCCTGTAAATTGGCGGGGATAGTCCTCCTCTGCTGGGGTACGCTTCCTGCATATACTTCTGCTTGCTTGTCCTGTTTCCCCCCACTCCTCCCCACACCTCCTCCCCACACCTGAAGAGGCAGCAAGAAGTCACCCGAGAGGCTGTGATGCGGCTCCCTCCCACCTTCCCGCCCTTGCCGCGCATGCACAGCTCCTGCTTCGTCCTCTTCCCTCAGTGTTTCAGGGCTGGCAGGGCCAGCCTGAGGGGAGAAGAAGCTGATGCAGGACCTCAGACATGCCAGACCAGAAGCAGAGGCCAGTGGACACACTTATTTCCCAGAAACAAGATTATTCCATTAGGGATTAACAAAAGAGAAAATTGAATTAGGACCCGGAACCGCCTGCTCCTGGAGGCCTGCTGGGCCAGCCAGGCAGGCTGAGGGGGGGTGGGGGGTGGGGAAGCTGAAGGATGTGGTATCCTGGGCCACTGGGGCAGCTTAGCTGCCACCTCTTCTTTGTCCCTGTCCCTGTCCTTCAGCGGTCTGGGACCAGAGAGTGGACTGCTGTACCTCCCTTGGCCTGTGGTGTCCTGTCTTCCTCTTCCGTTCCTCCTCCTCTTCCTTTTCTCCTCTTTCTCCTTCGAACAAGTCTTGGGGGTCAGCGAGGGGCTGGAGGCAGGACTGCCTGTGTCTGCTGTAGTTGAGACGTTCATCAGTTCCCAGGGGTTCCAGCCCCCAAGCCATGCCATGTAGCCATAGCTAGGGGTAGAAGCTGCTAGATTCAGTGCAGAGGGCCTGTGGCCGCTGACAAGTGAGCCAAGCCCCCGAGGAACACTGTGCTTCTCTCTCCCTAGCACTGAAGCTGCCCATGACCCCCCACAAAGAGTGGCTCCACATGGACACGGTTGAGCTGGAGAAGCTCCACTGGACCCAGGACCTGCCCCCGCTCCGGCGGCAGCAGACACAGGAGGTGAGGGACCAGGGGGGATGGGGCTGCTGCGCTCCTGCCCAGACCTGGGCCTTGAGAACGAGCTCTGCTGTGCCCTCAGCTTCTCTCCTATCTCCTGCCTGCCCTAAGGAAATGAGCCTCATTTCCAGTCAGAGGTAGAGCCCAGACCTAATCCTAAATTGCTTGAGCTTGAGGTGGTGGAGTATGGAGAAGGTGCCGCTGTTCCAAGCCCAGTCTTTTTCTTTCTCTTAGAGAATGCAGGCCCGATTCAGCCTTCAGGGAGAGCTCCTGGCGCCCGATGTGGATCTGCCCACCCATCTGGGCCTGCACCACCATGGAGAAGAGGCAGAGGTAAGGTCTGGGACCCAAAGAAGACGGGGCAGCTCTTGGCAAGTGTTTAACAACTGCAGAAAAGGAGCTCCGGTCTGCCTTTGACCTGGGTACCCTGTTCCAGCTCCCGGCCTTGCTCTCACTCAGTTTCTTAGAGTCAAAGTGCTGTTCCTTCTCTGGCATTTTGCTGTGTTGTGGAACTCAAAGCCAGGCCTTGCATGCTTTCCCTCAGGCCATTCCATGTCTCATGGGGCTGCCATCCTGTTTTCCTCTGGCCTAAGTCAAGCCGCCCCTTACCTTGGAACGTTCCCCAGCTCTCCTTTGCTCACAGAGTGAGGTCCTAGCTCCTCAGCCTGGCAGGACAGCCTGTAGGTCCTCCAGCTCTGCCTCCTTTACTCCTGCTCCACCATCCGCTGATGCTGCCACACGATCGCCATTTTCACAGCCTAACAGGGCTCCCTCCAAGGAATGTCCGCACCCTTAGCTCATGCTGGGCCATTGGAGCCGCACCTACCTACGGAGACAGTCCTTTTCCACACTTGTCTTCTGATTGGAAATTAAACATCAGCTATAGGCTGCTCTTTCAGAGGTCCTGAGTTCAATTCCCAGCACCCATGTAGTGGCTCACAACCATCTGTGACTGTAGTCTCATGGGAGCAGATGACCTCTTCTGGTGTACAGATAGGCGTACGAGTGGACATATACATATATACATCCATATACATGAAATAAACAAATCTTTAAGAACGTTTGCTTTATGCTACCGTTGCTGTGTGCATGTCCTGTACTCTCTATCAGCCTGAGGCTCCAAGGAGGGCAAGGACTAGATATCATTTGCTTAGTTGCCTTTTCCTTGACACCCTCCTGGGTATTTGGGGGACACTACCCTTATGTCTCGATCCCTTCTGACTTTTTGTCCCTGCACCAGAGAGCAGGGTACTCTCTCCAGGAGCTGTTCCACCTGACCCGTAGCCAGGTGTCCCAGCAGAGAGCACTGGCACTGCATGTGCTGTCCCAGATCATCGGCAGGGTGAGTGGACTGCTGCTGGCCTGGTCCTACCTAGTCCCACCCCATCCCTTAGCCCTGATCGTAGACTCTTTCTTTTCACTGTGGGTCAGTCTAGGAACGGGACAGATGCAGGGTCACGGGTCAGCAAAGGGCCTGTACCACTTCTGCATCTCATCAGTCTCTTCCCCGACCCCAAGGCCCAGGCTGGGGAGTTTGGAGACCGCCTGGTGGGCAGTATCTTGCGCCTCCTCTTGGATGCTGGTTTCCTCTTCCTGCTGCGATTCTCTCTGGATGACAGGGTAGACGGGGTCATCGCAGCGGCTGTCCGGGCTCTTCGTGCCCTGCTAGTAGCTCCTGGAGATGAGGTATGTCAGGGGTGGGAGTGGGCTCAGGTGGCAGGGTCTGCTCTGCATCCCAGGTACGCCCTCTGCCAAGGCTCCACAGGCAGAGTGGAGACTGGGGAGCAGGTGGCAGCCTCTTCTCAACGCCACAAGCCCGGGAGCCTTGGCTCTGCTATTTGTGTGTCAGGAGGGAGAGCTTGCTCTACCCCGGAACCATTCCTTGCCTGTCCGTCTCTTCCCACCTCTGCCAGGAGCTCCTTGACAGCGCCTTCTCTTGGTATCATGGAGCTTCGGTGTTCCCTCTGATGCCCAGCCAGGAGGACAAAGAGGAGGAAGGTGAGGAGGAAGAACCCACAACAGAAAAGGCAAAGAAGAAGACCCCTGAGGAGGAAAGCCGCCCTCCACCCGACCTGGCCAGACACGATGTCATCAAGGTAGAGGGCAATCTGCGTTCCAGGCCTTGACCGAGCGGGCAGGTTTGTTGGGCGGCAGGGGTCATCAAGACCTGCACTCCATCTCATGTGGCAATGGTTTCTTTCTCTGAGTCCTAGGGGCTCCTGGCTACCAACCTGCTGCCTCGGCTGCGGTATGTGCTGGAGGTGACCTGCCCAGGGCCCTCTGTGGTCCTTGACATCCTGGCTGTGCTTACCCGCGTGGCCCGGCACTCCCTGGAGTCAGCTATGAGGGTAAGATAGATAGGAGGGCACTGAATGGGCAAACGACCCATGGGCTCGTTCTTCTCCATTTTATGGTTTGTTATTGTTATTTTTGTTGCTGTTGTTGTTTTGAGATAGGGTCTTATTATAGCAAGGGCTGGCCTAGAGCTCATGATATAGCTCAGGCTGGCCTGGAACTTGTGGACATCCTTCCTCAGCATCCTGGGTACTGAGATTATAGGTGTGAGCCCGTGGTCTGTGCCCAGCTGATGAACTTCATCTTGATCCTCTCTGCCTCCCTTTTCCTCCTGTCTCCTGTAGGTCCTGGAGTGTCCTCGGCTAATAGACACCATAGTTCAAGAGTTCCTGCCTACCAGTTGGTCCCCCATGGGGGTGGGGCCTACTTCCAGTCTATACAAAGTGCCCTGTGCCGCTGCCATGAAACTGCTAAGAGTCCTGGCTTCAGCTGGGAGGAATATTGCTGCCCGGCTGGTAAGCAGGACACAGGGCAAAGATGAAGGGCACAGGCCCAGCCTCGTTTGGGCTGGATTAAGCATGATCCATGAATTGATAGCTACCTCACTCCAGACTTTCCTCTTCCCCTCTGGTCCCGTTGCGTAGAAATTCAAGAGAAACGAGCAGCAGGCAGGCGCCTGGGCACCTGGGTCTGTTGGACCTATTCCGGTCTCATAATGTGGGGAGGGTTCTCTGACACCAAACTGGTCTAGCGCTGCGGCATGCAGCAGGCACTCATCACCTGTAGCCCAGCAGAAAAGGCACCTAGCAAATGCTGCCTAAAAAGAAGGAAGGGCGCTGGCCAGTGAGCTGGCTCAGCAGGTAAAGGTACTTGCTGCCCTGCCAAGCCTGAGACCTGAGGCCAGTCAGAAGAGGAGAGAAATGACCGGGCACGTTTCGTCTGACCTCCGTATACATGCTGTGACATGTGAACACCTGCAGCCCCAAATAAACATTTAAAAAAAGATGAAGGAAGGGCTGAGGTTCTTCCACTGCCCAGAGCCACAGGCCCCGTGGGTCACAGACTTAGAGAGGGAGCTGCTTGAGCCCGTTTCCAAGAGAGAACCCGATACTCGGTGGATAATCCTGATACCACACCTTCTGCTCATCTCCAGTTGAGCAGCCTTGACTTCAGGAGCCGTCTGTGCCGATTCATAGCCGAAGCGCCTCAGGAGCTGGCCTTGCCCCCTGAGGAAGCAGAGATGCTGAGCACTGAAGCCCTCCGTCTGTGGGCTGTGGTCGCTTCCTACGGCCAGGGTGGTGACCTTTACAGGTGAGGAGAGGCAAGAGGTAGGCCTCTCGTAGGGCCCTGCTGTTTGTGCGTTTTGAGTCTTACCTGTGACTTCCTTCAGCTTTGTTCAAGGTCCCCAGGAAGGGAGGCCGAGGGTGACGAGGGGATTTGTGCTGACCGATGACTTGGGAGCCCCTGCTAGGGAAGAGCATGAACTGCAGTCTTTGACAAAAGCATTAGTGTATTGGTGCAGTCAGGTGCCAGTTCCCTTTTGGGGGGCAACCATGAAGGGCTGCAGCCTTCTCAGTTCTCAGGACCTAGCCTTGCATGGTGTCTCCCTCCTAGGGCTTTCTCCCTCCTGATCCTCTGTCACCAGATTGAAGCTCCTGGCAGGCCTGTGCTTTGTGGCCTCATCTTGGTCTCTTCAGATAGTGAAGGCCAATTGTTCTTCCCCAGGGAGCTGTACCCAGTGCTCATGCGGGCCTTGCAGACACTGCCTTCAGAGCTCAGTACCCACCCCCCGCGGCCACTGTCCATGCAGCGGATGGCCTCTCTGCTCACTCTGCTTACCCAGCTGACCCTGGCAGCTAGCAGCACACACCCTGAATCCACCAGGTAGGCAGCTCTGTCTGAGCCTGCCAGCAGGCATGCGCAGCAGCAACCCCAGGACAAATGGGAATGCTCCTCTAGAGGGAACAAGGCGGCCAGATCCTTACCTTTGTCCCTTTTGGCTCTCCGACAGTGGCCCTGCTGAGGCCTGTGTGTCCGCCATCCCTTCTTCAGTCACCTGGACACAGGTATCTGGACTTCAGCCGCTGGTCGAGCCATGTCTAAAGCAGGCCCTGAAGTGCCTGCCCAGACCTGATGTCTGGACTGCCCTGGGCCCAGTGCCCAGCGCCTGCCTGCTGTTCCTGAGTGCCTACTATCAGGCCTGGAGCCGGCAGGTGAGTGCAGCCGGCCTGCCTTGTCTGCAGGCCCCACGTCCTTCTGTCTGGCCTTCCCCACTCCTCCTCTGTCGGCACCTCTCCTTTCTGGGGCTTGGGTAGGCATGTGTCATGTGGTAGGTACTGAGTGGAAGGCTGGCTCCAGAGCCTCAGGCGTGCTAGGCAGTTGCTCCTCCACTGAGCCCGCCTCTCCTTTTCTCCTCTCCCTGTCTCTTCCTTCCTGTTTCCCAGGAACCTTGTTGATGGGACCAGAGACCCCTGAGCAGCAGCTCAGCCTCTGTCTTTTCTTCTCTTGTTCCCCTAGATGTTGTGTGCTAGAGTAAGCTCAGGGCTGTCTGTCCTTCAGAAAGGTCGGGCTGTGGCCCTTAGCATGAGGGCACTGGTCTGGGTCTCCAGGCCTAGGAAAATGGGTGCTTGGCCCATCAGCACGGGGACCCTCTTAGCATGAGGGCACTGGTCTGGGTCTCCAGGCCTAGGAAAATGGGTGTTTGGCCCATCAGCTGGGGGACCCTCTTGCTCCTCCAGGCGAACTCGTGCCCAGAGGATTGGCTTCAGGACATGGAGCGCTTGTTGGACGAGCTCTTGCTACCGTTGCTGAATCAGCCTTCTCTGGGCCGTCTGTGGGATTCCTTGAGGTATGTTCTGTGTGGGCAGCTGGGGGAATGTGGGGAGGAGGCACTTCCTCTCCTGGAGGGCTCCTGGCTCGGTCTCCCCAATCCACCCTAGGATGCGGCCCCCTTCGGGGCCTGAAAGAAACCCAGGTTGCCATGGGGAGAACCCTGCTCTGCACAGCCAGGTCCCCACTGGCATTCCCCAGACCAGAGTCTCCTCAGCATCTACATTCTCCTGCAGGCTCTGCTCTGCGCTCTGCAATCCGCTGTCCTGCGCTCCTGCTCCTGAAGCGCTCCCCAGCCTGGTGTCGCTGGGCTGTGCAGGAGGTTGTCCCCCTCACAGTGTGGCTGGCTCAGCCTCACCCTTCCCCTTCCTCACTGCTCTCCTCTCTCTTCTCAACACTCTTGTCCGGATCCACAGGGGGCTTTGTGGACAGGTAAACCTTGGGTGCCTATTTAGAGGCCAGGTATGGGGCCAAGATAGCAGGGGGAGGAAAAGGGGGAGGGGGCCAGGAGGAGGGAGGGGGAGGGGTCAGAAGAAGAGAGGGGCAGGGGCCAGGATAAGGAGTGGGGGAGGGGCTGGGAGAAGGGAGGGGGAGGGGCCAGGAGAAGGGGGAGGGGCCAGGAGAAGGGATGGCTGGGAGGGCAGCAGCCCGGGGGCCCTAGGACACATTAGAGTCACTTTCCAGGTCTGAACAAACTTGTCTCTTCAGCTGGCTGCAGTGTTGACTACCCCGGGACTCCAGAACTACTTTCTCCAGTGTGTGGCTCCTGGGCCTGCCCCACAGCTCACACCCTGCTCTGCCTGGGCCCTGCGCCATGAGTACCACCTGCAGTACCTGGTGCTCTCCTTGGCCCAAAAAGTGGTGGGTTCCTGTCTGCGGAGTCAATCCCACACTTACCCCTGCCTCTCTGTTGCCGGGGCTGTTTCTGCAGGCCATGCACTTCCTCCTGAGGCCAGAGTCCCTGGTTCATGTCCTCCACCTTCCTGTCCACTGCCTCACTCTCTGTACGTCCATGCCGCCCTCCCTGCACTGACTAATGTCCTGTCTTCCTCCCCAGGCACCACTGCAGCCAGAGCCAGCCGCCAACCCTGCCCTCCACCATGCTCTGGCCCTGGCCCTGCTGAGCCGGCTGCTGCCTGGAAGTGAACACCTCGCCCAAGAGCTGCTGCTGAGCTCTGTGTTCCGGCTGGAGTTCCTGCCGTGAGTCCAGGGGGTTCAGGCATCAGGTGTTTGGCACTTTTGGATACTGCTTAATTTTGTTACCCAAACAGCATCTTGGAGCTAAGAAACCTAGGTTTTAGTTTCTTTCCTTCAGGTATTATACTTAATTTGTTATTCCCTCAGTAAAGTGAAGATGAGGCTATTCATCTTCGTCCCACCCGAGAATGATAAGACTTTACAATGTGACTGTGGCTAAAAAATGGAGCATAAGCTGGGATGCCGCTGAACAGTAGACGCCTGTGGCATGTGCGAGGCTGATTCTATGGGGGACCGGGTATGGTAATGCACACCCGTCATCCCAGCACTTGGGAGATAGCAGCAAGAAAGTCAGGAGTTCGAGGCCAGCCTTGGCTACCTGTCAAGTTCTAGGTCAGCTGCATGAGAAAGAGACTGTCTCAAAAGTAAATAAATAAATAAACAAGAGCTGGTTGGAACACACCAGAATGAGGCTGTCTCATGAATAAATAAGGAAATAGGAGTTGGGTAGAACACACCTCAGTCCCAGCACAGCTCGAGATCAAGCACAGACGTTTAAGTCAACTTGCCTCTGTCCCATCTCCTAACTGCTACGCAACATTGTGGTGTGAGGCGCTCTCAGGGGAGCGGAAAGGCCCAGGACTGCATTTGGGAACCCTGGAGCGCTGATGCAGCTGTCTAGATGCTATGGTCCCAGCCCTCAGTTTTGGCTTTTGTGTCCTGTTACAGGGAAAACGCGTCAGGTGGTCCAGAAGCAGCTGACTTCTCTGATGGACTGTCCTTAGGGAACAGTGGGGACCCTCAGTATAGACGAGGGGCTCTCCTAGTTCAAGCTTGCCAGGATCTCCCTAGCATCCGCAGCTGCTACCTGGCCCATTGTTCACCAGCCCGAGGCAGCCTGCTGACCTCCCAAGCCTTATACCGTGGGGAGCTGCTGCAAGTCTCAAGCCTGCTGCTGCCTGTGCCCAGGGAGCCACTGCTGCCCACCGACTGGCCCTTCCAGCCACTGATCCATCTCTACCATCAGGCTTCAGATACTCCCTCTGGGCTTCCTGCTGCTGACTCTGTAGGCATCGCCACGCGGGTCCTACAGTGGGTGCTACTTCTGGAGAGCTGGCGCCCTGAGGCCCTCGGGGCGGTGCCTCCTGCCGCCCGCCTGGCACGGCTCATGTGTGTGTTCCTGGTGGACAGCGAGCTATTCCGAGAGACTCCGGTGCAGCGTCTGGTGGCGGCTCTTTTAGTGCGGCTCTGTCAGCCCCAGGTCCTGCCAAGCCTCAACCTGGACTGCCCACTCCCTGGCCTGACGTCTTTTCCCGACCTCTATGCCAGCTTCTTGGACCACTTTGAGGCTGTCTCCTTTGGGGACCACCTGTTTGGGGCTCTGGTCCTCCTTCCTCTGCAGCGCCGCTTCAATGTCACCTTGCGCCTCGCTCTCTTTGGGGAGCACGTGGGAGTCCTGCGAGCCCTGGGCCTGCCGCTGACTCAGGTACGTGCTCAGCCCTCAGGGTCTGCCAAGACCCCTGTACTGGACCCTTGGGGCAGTCCTGAGCAGTGCGGAGCTTTGGGGGGCCTCGGTTCCTCATTTTACCATCAGGATGGTAGAGAACAGAAGGGACCCCTTCCCTTTCTGGAATCTGGCAGACAGAGAGTAGGTATCCATATTATCAAGGGTTGGCTTCTGCTTATAAACTCCTGCAGTCTAGATGAAGGATATGCTGAGACCAAAATCAGAACCATAGTTCTTAATTACTCAGATTCTTGGCTTGTTAAGTCGGAATTCAGAGAATTTTTAAAACGATCAGAGTGGACTTCCCATAAGGAAAAGGTGTTATGGGGGAGATAGGTTTGACCTGGTGTGGAAGTTTGGGGAGAGTTTGACTCTTTTGAGAAATTTCTGTGGAGCACTTACTGGAAATAAGGCTAAGAAACAAAGTTCTAAAGGGTGGTCAGGCTCACGCTGGGCATGGTGGTGCACGCCTTTAATCCCTCACTCAGGAGGCAGAGGCAGGCCGATCTCTGTGGTTCCAGGACAGCCGAGGCTGTAACACAGAGAAACCCTGTATTCAAAAACCAAATAAATAAGTAAGTAAATAAATAAGTAATGATAAATCAATAATAAAAAAGTTTTAGAGCCAGATGTGGTAGTGTACACCTTTAATCTCAGCACTTGGGAGGCAGAGGCAGGTGGATCTCAGTGAGTTCAAGGCCAGCCTGGTCTACAAAAAATCAAGTTCCAGACAACTAGGAATGTTACAGAGAAATCCTGTCTGGGGAAAAAACAAAACAAACAAACAAAAAACACTTAAGAAATCAATACTGTGTGTGTGCTGGAAATGGAACCCAGGGCCTTCTGCATCCCAGGAAGGTGCTGGGGCTCTAAGCCACACCCCAGCACTGGTCTTTGCTCTTTAGCTTTCACCCATGTACTAAAGAAGGGAAATGTCCTTCTGGGGCCTGCTCTCTGCCCTTAGGATTTGGTTACTTGTGACTAGCAGTCAGTGTCCAATGATGCTCATGTCCACCCTCGCCCTCAGCATATCCTTTCCCTCCATGACAGCTGCCTGTGCCCTTGGAGTGCTACACAGAGCCTGCTGAAGACAGCCTGGCTCTCCTGCAGCTCTACTTCCGGGCCCTGGTTACCGGCGTGCTCCGTCCACATTGGTGCCCTGTCCTCTACACTGTGGTCGTGGCTCATGTCAATAGTTTCATCTTCTCTCAAGACCCAAAGAGCTCAGTGAGTCACATCCCAGTGTTCAGAGGGAGGGGGAGCTAGTGGGCGGGCCAGTTGGGGAGGGGGTGAGGGTTCAGCAAGGCCAGTGCTGAACTAAGTCCCACATCTCCCTCTTCTGCTGCTAGGATGAGGTGAAGGCTGCCCGAAGGAGTATGCTTCAGAAAACGTGGCTGCTGGCAGATGAGGTAGGACTGTGGGTATTAGGAAAGGGAAGGATACGGGGTGGGCTGGGGTGGGCTGGGGCTTAAGGAACCAAACCTCAACAGACTCACCCCCCACTTCATGGTTTTCCCCTCTCTACAGGGTCTGCGGCAGCATCTCCTCCACTATAAGCTTCCCAACTCCAGCCTCCCAGAGGGCTTTGAGCTGTATTCCCAGTTACCTCGCCTAAGACAGCAGTACCTGCAGACATTGCCCACAGAGGTGCTCCAGAATGGAGGATTCAAGACGTAGTACACTAGGCACTAGCTAGAGATGGATATATTCTCCTGGGGCTTGCCAGCGGAAGTCTGCTCTAACAGAAGAGCATCAGTCCATAAGGGAAGTGGGGGACTTGCCTTCCTGAGAGCACATTGTTTGAGCCATTTTTAGAACAGAAGGAACTCTTATTACATCCCGATACTGGAGCTGAGGATCTGGGGCTCCGAGGGCTTTGCTAGGAGTGGAGGGTGACCTATTTACCCCACTGTGGGCACAGAACAGTCTGAGACCCTTCTCCTCACCCACTCCAGTCCTTACCAGACATGGGTGTATGATTGCTCTGCTACCCGTTGAAATAAATTCTTTTCTAGTCTAGCTGGTCTGAACTGGTTTTTTTGTGTTCATAGTTGGTAGCAAGGGTGGATTATCTCTAGAGAAGTGGGAGAAAAACATCCCAATGGGAGGTAGAAACGGTCTCCGTCTGCAGATGGCAGAGATGTGTGTCCTAGAGGTTTGTGATAGTGACAATGCTCTTGGGACTGGGTGTGGTCCTGGAGAACTCAGTGCAGGCCCCTGGAAGTACAGGGGTCAGTGAGGCCAGATGTCAGCCTGATGTAGTACTCTCCAATATGCCCTTCTCGGTGGGCTTTTTTTTTAAGTTTATGTGTGTATCTGTATGAATGTATGCCGTGTGTGCAGTACCCACAGCGGCCAGGAGATAATGCTGGCTCCCCTGGAGCTGTAGTTATAGGGGGTTGTGAGCTGCCTGCTGTGGGTACTGGAAGCCAAACCCAAGTGCACTAACCACGGAGCCATCCCCAGCCCCACACAGTGGACTTCCCTTAGTAGGACCGTGATGAGAGGAGTGGATCAAAACACACATTGACTTAGTTCATTTTATTTACTTATTTTTTTAAACAACTGTGCACCACTGCCCTCAGCCTTTTAAGTTACATTTTATCCAGTGTGTGTGTGTGTGTGTGTGTGTGTGTGTGTGTGTGTGTGTGTGTTTAAGGGGTGAGGGTCTGAGAAGCACTTAGAAGAGTGAGTTCTCCCTCCACCGTGTGGGTCCCAGGGATCTAGTTGAGGTCATCAGGTTGGCAGCAAACACCCTTTCGCTGGCCCTGTTTTAACGTTTCAGTGGTCACCATTTCACTGCCTGGCCCTGTATTTTATTTTATATAGAGTCTCTTGTGACTCAGGTTGGCTTTGAACTCCATGTGTAGCATAGGATGGCTTTGAACTAATCCCTCTTCCTTTATCTCCAAAGTGCTGGGATTGTGGGCATGTGTCATCACACTGCTTGCTTTTTGTTTGCAAGGGTTTTTGGCTTTTTGTTGTTTGTTTGGTTGGTTTTTTTGAGCCAGGGTTTCTCTGTGTAGCTCTGGCTGTCCTGGAACTCACTCTGTAGACCAGGATGGCCTCATAGAGATCCACCTGGCTCTGCCTCCTGAGTGCTTAGATTAAAGATGTGCGCCACCACCACCACTGCTGGCCCGGCTCAGAATTTAAGTAGTTAGTTTCCTGCTAGGTACAACTTCAGTTTTCCTCTGCAGGTGGTTGAAGGAAATCCTTTGCAAAAATGTATTCTTGTAGGGAGGTTTTGTTCATTCGTCTTTTGTTTCAAAGTGTTACTCTTGCTCAGGATGGTCTGGAACTCATAGCAATCCTCCCTCCTCAGCCTTTAAGTGCTGGAATTACAGGCATGAGCCACCATGCTTGGCTTAACATTAGCATTTTGAACAAAAGATAGAGAATACAATACACAAAACAATTTGAATGCTCAATTCCAGTGGCTCTCTCAGTAAGTGGCTGTTGTGTGACTTCCAGAAGTTTCCTAGCACATGATTGGCAGATGTGGACTGTGGTTGTGCTACTCTGTATTGACTGGGGTGCTAGCCCGTGGGTCCTCTGACACATTTTTTTTTTTTTTTAATTTGATTCGCTTTTGGAGAGGAGATCTCATGTAGCCCAGGCTGGCATCTAGTTTGATAGCAGAGGATAACTTTGAGCATTGGGTCCTCTACACCTGGCAGATACCGGATTAGAAGTGTGAGCTACCATGCCGGAATTCTCAGATACCTTGTCCAGTCATGGCAGTAACGAGTTGTGCACAGGACAATGGAACTGTGTGCAACAAGCCCAGAAAGTCTCGTCCTGAGGTGTCAGGGGTGATAACCCTAGCAATGCCTTACTGGGGACAGTTTAAAGAGTACTTCCTGCAAGGCATTGTGGCATATGCCATTAATCCCAGCACTCAAGAGGCGGGTAGGTCTTTGGAGGACAACCTGGTTCTACATACTTCCCATGTGTGATCATTCACACACACTAACACTGCCACCAATAAAGCCGTTCACTCTGTTCCTATCCTGAAAACCACAGAAGCCACCGCCTAGGATGTGGCTAGCTGCCATCCAGGCTGCTATCCCAAAAGAATAGAATAGGTCCAACTTTTACTCCTACCACGAACTCACCCTAATTGTTAGGGTGGCCAGAGGACGAGCCAGTGGCTCGTGACTGAGAGCCCCTCCGTGGGAGTTCAGCAAGGCTCCTCCCGGAAGCTTGGGGACCTCACTGCCCACATGCCCCGCCTTTTCCTCCTCTTGCTCCCCACCCCCCATGTGGGCGTAGTCAGGCCAGCTCCAGGTCCGCAGAGCAGTGGGGATGGCCCCTTAGCTGGAACCCACGGATCCGATGATGGGCTGCTCCTGCCCGCTGCTGCTGTGGCTGGGAGCTGCCGGTGAGTACTGTCTGGTGGTCAGGGTACCAGCCAACTAGACACACCTAGATTTAGGGCTGCGCCAGAGACAGACCGGGTCTCTATGTTTCCTTCTAAGGCGGCCTCGAACCAAAGCTCTCTAGTCTGTGCCTTAGTGTGCAACCAGAGAAGCGCGGAGCGCATACAAATTTAAGAATCAGGTGGGCCCCTGGCACTACCTGGGAGTAAGGACACCGGTCTAAATGGAGGAAAGGGGTGGGGGGTGCTTTACCACCAGGCATGGCTCAGCCCCCAAGTCACTCAGCGAGAACTCCGGAATGGAGAATCTGATATATGCAGACACCTTGCGGGGCTCGGGCGACCTGGTTGGGTGGTAGGTCTCTGGCTTCAGGCTCTGGTGTGTGCCAGCTGGGTGGTATTAGGGGTGTGGCTACAAGCCGGATACTGTTGAGTGGCCGTCAATCTCTTATGTCTCTCCACATTCTGCACCTTCTTCTAACCTCTCTTCCTCCCTGTCACCTTTCAGGAACTATTCTTTGCTCCAACTCAGAGTTCCAGGCACCTTTGCTAACATCCTCGCCCTTGCCGGTGCTAGTCTCCAATTCCCAGGAGCAGAAAGTCACCCCCACGCCCAGTAGATTGGAGCCATCTTCCCTCCCAAATCCTCTAGGTGGGCTTCAGGCTCCTCCCTTTTCTTGGCTCACCATCACCAGATTCCTAAGTCTGGACAGGCACTCCACTCTTTCCTTCTCCCTTGCACCTAGGCGCACGGGGGCCTTGGGTGTTCAGCACCTGTGGCGCCAGCGGCCGGCGGGGGCCCACACAGACACAGTGCGACGGGGCATACACAGGAAGCAGTGTGGCGGTGACGGTGGGAGCTGATGGGCCGCTGCAAGGCGTGCAGCTGTGGCGAGCGCCAGACACCGGCCAGTATCTGTAAGTGCCCGGCAAGGGCGAGGGTGGCAATCCCTGCTAGCCTAAGGTTCTACAGTCCGGGGATCAGGACCCAGAGCACCATCACTTTTTGTCTTAAAGTATTCCGCAGCGATGCCTAGTGTCTGTCAGTCGCTTGGATGGCTTGTCCTTCCAGCGAGAAATGTAGCAACAGGACCCGAGTTAGCGGGTAGCAGGGATCCTGTTACCATGGACAGGACGGCCGCCTCATCAGTGGCTCCAAACGGGGTTCGACCCTTCCCGCCATCTCCATTAACACTCCTGAAATACGCGTGGAACCTAACTGCAAACCCAGTTTGCCCATCCCTTCACAGTCGGCCGCACGAAGCCACTTAGCAGTTTCCCGACCGCGGGTTTCCGACCTCCCGCCGCAGCCTGGCCCAGGACGGAGGCGCCAAACCCTGCGTCCTCTTCCCGCAGGATCTCCGCCTACGGAGCCGCGGGCGGCAAAGGCGCCAGAAACCACCTGTCCCGGGCGCACGGCATCTTCCTCTCGGCGGTCTTCTTCCTCAGTCGAGGGGAGCCGTTGTACATCCTTGTGGGGCAGCAGGGCGAGGACGCCTGTCCCGGAGTAAGCGGAGCCGGTGGGAAAGGCGCGCCCGGGCGGAGGGCTGGGGAAGGCGTCCTTGTTGCCTGGACAGCAGTACGGGGAGGAGGGTTCCCTGGTCACGCAGATTTCCACCTTGGTGCCTCTCAGGGCAGCCCTGAGAGCCAGCTCGTCTGTCTGGGAGAGTCTTGGGCCACCGGAGAGCATGCGGCAACGGATGGGACCGGAAGGGTCCCAGGCTGGAGACGCTGGGCCGGCGGGGGCGGGGGTGGCGGGGGTGCCACCTACATCTTCCGGGTAGGTGCACGGGGGTTGGGGGGGGGGATGCTGGTCGCCCCGATCCCTAGCTGGGAGTTGGGGTCCCAGGCTCCTCTCTCTGTCTGGGTTCCGGAGTCGGGGGTGGAGGGGTTCCTCCGTCCACGGGCGCGGCCCTTGACCGGCCACTGACCCCGTAGCTGCGCGCGGGGGAGCCAGAGCCGCTGCTGGTGGCGGCGGGAGGCGGCGGAAGGGGCTACTGGAGGCGACCCGACCGAGGCCGGACTCAGGCGGCCCCCGAGAAACTGGAGAACCGCGCGGCGGCGCCTGGAAGCAGCGGGAGAGGAGGCGCGGCCGGTGAGCGCGCGGGCCGGCGGGGAGGGGCTGGCCGCTCGCACCGCCACTGCTAGCGGACCGCTGTCGCTTCGCAGGTGGGGGCGGCGGCTGGACGTCGCTGGCCCCCTCTCCGCAGGCGGGACGCTCACTGCGGGAAGGGGCCGAGGGCGGCGAGGGCTGCGCGGAGGCCTGGGCCACGCTCCGCTGGGCCGCGGCTGGAGGCTTCGGGGGCGGCGGCGGGGCCTGCTCGGCGGGCGGCGGCGGCGGCGGCTACCGGGGTAGGTGGGTGATGTGAGGGTAGAGCCCAAGAACCTGGCCTTGGCCTGAGCCTTCCGGAGGATAGATGGGGAATGCTCCACTCTCCCCTGTGCCAAGCCCCAGTAGGTGCTCTTAGAAAGGTTAGACCTGGGCGTGGTGGCACACTCCCGCACGTGCGTGGTGGAGGCAGAAGGATTTCAAGCAAAGTAGCGACAGAGAGAGTTTGAGGACAGGCTGCGCTACAGGCTGGTTTTGTCTTTTACAAAGGGCCAGATTAGCCAGGCTTGGTGGCACGTTCCTTTAATCCTAGGACTTGGGAAGCAGAAACAGACAGATCTATGTAAATTCCAGGCCGTCCAGGGTCCCACGGCGAAACCCTGACTTAAAAACAAAAAAGAAAAGCTCAAATCAAGTGCAAATCAAATCAAATCCTTACTCTGCCAAAGTCGAAGGAATTTAGAGCCGGCCTTGTTGGCAAGCTAAGCCAGGAAGGGCAAAGACGGCAATTCTCAAACTGTGGTTATCACAGAAGTTGTTAGAACAACTACTAATTTAGGGGGGCTGGAGAGATGGCTCAGAGGTTAAGAGCACTGACTGCTCTTCCAGACGTCCTGAGTTCAATTCCCAGCAACCACATGGTGGCTCACAACCATCTGTAATGAGATCTGGCGCCCTCTTCTGGCTGTGCAGATAGAACACTGTGTACATAATAAAGAAATTTTTAAAAAAAGAAAGAAAAGAAAAGTAGGTGGCTGAATTAAAAAAAAAATACAAATTCAGGGTTGGAAGCTGGGATGATGATGGTCAAACATTAAAAAGAAATTTTATTAGATAGAAGGAATAAATTTAAGTTATCTTTAGTTCAATATGACGACCACAATTAATAACAATGTTTTGGTTCTGTCAGTGTAGGGGATAAAACACAGCCTGTGGATCAAACCCAGGGCCTTGGGATGCTAGGGAAGTGCTCTACCACTAGGCTACCTCTCTAGTCCCAATAACAAAATGGCTAAGAGTAGATTTGAGTTATTCTTACTATAAACAAAAAATGATACATATGTTGACTGGCTTAAGTGATTGTACAATGCATGCATATTTCAAAGTATCATATTGTATACAATAAATACACTTTTGTTTTTTAATTAAAAATTAGCCGGGCGTTGGTGGCGCACGCCTTTAATCCCAGCACTCGGGAGGCAGAGCCAGGCGGATCTCTGTGAGTTCGAGGCCAGCCTGGGCTACCAAGTGAGCTCCAGGAAAGGCGCAAAGCTACACAGAGAAACCCTGTCTCGAAAAAACCAAAAAAAAAAAAAAAAAAAATTAATTACTATGTTTAATTTTAAAGAGAAATGCACGGCCAGTCTCCAGAATCTATGACTCCAGGGGAGGGTGTTGGGTATCTGTTAATTGGTCCTAATGGTCCAGAGTTTGGGGACATTGATGTAAAGAAGTGGAACCCCTGGTCTATCAGGACTGGACAGTTCATAAACACTTTACAACGCATGTCTTTGTTCACACAGAAATGGAATTTGTGGGCTGAACTTCTCAGCTGAGTATGTGGGTCTGCAGGGCTCACACAAAGGGTGTCCCAGCCAGGCTATGCCAGATCTTTGGGTTTCAGCAGAACAGCCAAACCCCACTTCTGTAGCCCCTCTGCACATGTAAGGCAGTGTCGTTGTGGAGAAGGCCGCATAGGATTTACAATGGGAGATCTTAGCTGTCCTGCTGTTCATAAACCAGCTCCCCAACTGCAAGGCAGCTGCATGCTCCCCCCCGGCCCCTCTGCCCCTTTTGGTAGTTAAACCACTATCACTCTCAATTTCAAGGTGGTGATACTTCAGAGTCCGACATCCTCTGGGCTGACGGGGAAGATGGCATATCCTTTGTACACCCCAGCAGCGAGCTCTACCTGCAGCCTCTGGCAGGTATTCGCCCCAAACCCCCACCTCTCAGCCTGGCCAGCCATCCTCCTCGATCCCTGGACCCACAACCATAGGTACCATGTGCTCTGAGCTGAGATACCCAGTTCACAAATGGCACAGGGACATCTGAGAAGTATCTGTGAGCTTGACTGAGGTCCCCTAGGCTGGGCCACCAAGCTGGCTTAGCTGATAAAACCCTTGCCTCATAAGCCTGATGACCTGAGTTTATTGCTCAGATCCCATGGTGGAAGGAGAAAGCTGAATTCTGACATCCACAAGCATGTGCATGCATGCCTCTCTCTGTCTCTGAATAAAATCAATCAATGGAAGGACAAAAGGTCCCCAGGCTCTGTCATCACCCGGTGTGTTGGTGTGGTTGGTACTGCTGCTTACCCTAAACTCCCGAGCAAGAATTAACCAGGTGGCTAGAAGGTCCCGCATGTCCCATCCCCACCCCACCCCGCCTTGTCTACTCTTTGGCTCACAGTCACAGAGGGCCACGGGGAGGTGGAGATCCGAAAGCATGTCAACTGCAGTCACTGCTCTTTCAAAGACTGCCAGTGGCGGCCAGAGCTCCAGATGGCTGAATGCATCTGCCCAGAGGGCATGGAGCTGGCTGTGGATAACGTCACTTGCATGGGTATGTCTCGTCTTTGCCCTCAGTCTGACTGCTGGGTCACAGGCTGGTAGGAGCAGTGGGGCACTGGGAAAGACAATGTAAAGGCCTGTTGTGTGCCAGGCACTGTACGGAGTGCCGGGTAGAGGGTTGGAAATGCATCACGGTACATTCCGCTGTCAAGAACATGTAGGCCAGTGTGGGAGGCAAGATGGATATTTAGCTATAGATCTGCATCTAAAAATGGCAGTTGCTATGGAAGGTATCAAAGAGTTAAGGGGTTCTCGGGAGGGAGAGTTGCTTTTGTCTAGGTGGGTGGCATCATGGAAAAGTAAACACTGAGCTGAGTCTTGGAGCATGGGTAAGATTTAAGGGTACCCAGACATGGTAGAACACATCTGTAATCCCAGCAGTGGGCAGGCTAAAGCAGAATTGAGAGTCTGAGGCTAGCCTGCATCATACTGGGAGACCCTGTCTCAAAAACAAAACTCCCACAAAACAAATTAAAAAGAAAATACTTGAGGGCAGAGGGACAATGGAGCCCTCCTGCTGCCTGCTGGAGATGACTGTGTTTCTCCCTAGACCTGCCAACCACGGCAAGCCCTCTGATGCTGATGGGAGCCATAGTGGCAGCCTTGACACTGAGCCTCCTTATGACGTGCGGAGTCCTAATTCTAGGTATGGGCATCTAGCAGGTGTGGCTGGTGCAGGCTGGCCCTTCTCCGCTAGGCTGTGATGGGTTTCTTTGTGGTTCCAGGGCAAGTGTAGCTGACTCCAGGGTGCTTACTCCCACAGAAAATGATAGACTCCCCGAGACTTTTAGGAGTAGAAGCTGGGGAGTTATGGGGAAAATGTGTATTTGAAAAGACTTTTAGAAAGGTGTTCTGGGCACGGGGAAGCAGAGGGGCCTAGTGGTGCAGACAGAGGGTATGCCTCTGTTCTTCTTACCCCCAGTGAACCAGAAGAAGTGGCAGAACCTGTGGGGGACCAGGCTGCCAGGCCCTGAGCTTGAGCTGAGCAAGCTTCGAACCTCTGCCATCAGGACAGCCCCTAATCCCTATTACTGCCAGGTGGGGTTCAGCCCTGCCCAGTTCTGGCCTCTGCCCCCGGGGCTCACTGAGGTTTCCCCGGCCAACGTCACTCTACTCAGGTGAGTTCTCTCGCTCCTTCTGATCATACCCACCCTGAACCCCCTTCTCCATCCTTTTTCCTGTCACGGTGTGTTATGAATCCCAGAGAGCATGCGACTCAAATCCCTTATACAGAGGAGATGGAAACCCCACAAGCTCTGAAAGTAACGTGTAAAGGGTCAGCTTTTGCCCCAGTTCTGGGCTTCAGAGACCTGGGAACGGAACATGACTGTCTGGATGCCCTTTTCCAGGAGGGTCTGCGTTAGCGTGAGGAGAGGGCTTATCCCACATTAGCATCCTGACTCGGCCCTTACCTGCCCTTTCTTCTGTGTGTCAGCATTATCTTTGCAAGCTTGTGCCTGAGAACAGCCAGAGAGAGCTCAGGGAGGGTCATCTGGACACGGCATGGGAACTGAGGAGATGAAGGGGCACCACTCCCTCTATAGACCTTGTCTGTACCACCCACTCCCTTCCACTTGTTTTCTTCTAGAGCCCTTGGCCATGGTGCCTTTGGGGAGGTGTATGAGGGACTAGTAGTTGGTCTTCCTGGGGACTCCAGCCCTCTGCAGGTGGCTATCAAGGTGAGAAGGGGTAGGACTTCTGGTTGGGGTAGACACCATGGAGGGATGGACTGGAGCCCTTGTTAATCACCCTCCTAAAGCACCCAGCCAAAGCTCAGGAGAGTTCTACTTTCCCTTCCCAGACGCTGCCAGAGCTCTGCTCCCGTCAGGACGAGTTGGACTTTCTCATGGAGGCTCTCATCATCAGGTGCCCCTGAGGGCAGGCAAGAGGGTGTGTTGGGAGGCAGGACCTGCCCACAGGAACGGCCTCTCCTGTCTTTAGGGCTGAGAGGCAGCGTTCTAGGGCACAGAGGTTTTCGGTAGTTTAACGGGGTCTAGAACATGCTCATCTCTCCACTGGTGACGGGGCATGCGCACCGTTCCCACCCAGCAAGTTCAGCCATCAGAACATCGTTCGCTGTGTGGGCCTCAGCTTCCAGGCTGCCCCTCGCCTTATTCTGCTGGAGCTGATGTCTGGTGGGGATATGAAGAGTTTTCTGAGACAGAGCAGACCACACCCGGTAAGACCCTTCTCTGAGCTTCTAAGACCCTGACCGTTTGTCCTAAGACCAGGATCAACTTATGTGCCTTCTGCCAATCCAGGGCCAGCCATCACTTCTGGCCATGCAGGACTTGTTGCAGCTGGCCCAGGATATCGCCCAGGGCTGCCACTACCTGGAGGAAAACCACTTCATCCACAGGTTGGAAGCCGTCCTGACTCAGGAGACCCTCGGCCCCATGTGTCCCCTCAAGGAACACCCCCCATATCCAACTTTGAAAGCAACGTATGAGGAAGAACCAGAGCAACTGAGTTCTCACAGCGGTCGTTCGGTCTCTTCTACAGAGACATCGCCGCCCGTAACTGTCTGCTGAGCTGCGCTGGCCCCGGCCGAGTGGCTAAGATTGGAGACTTTGGAATGGCAAGAGACATCTACCGGTAAGCAGGAACCGGGCAGGTGGGAAAGCTGTTGCTCCAAGGACGGGACTCGCCGGACGGCATTTGAAAAACTCATCACACACTCTCTCTCCTTCCTACAGGGCCAGTTATTACCGTAAGGGGGGCCGGGCCTTGCTCCCCGTCAAGTGGATGCCCCCAGAAGCTCTCCTGGAGGGCATTTTCACATCCAAGACAGACTCCTGGTGACAGATAGCATGGCCCTCTTGCAGTCCCCTCCCCTGCCCTGAGGCCAATCCTAACCTTTCAGGCCACCTCATGGGAGAGCAGAGGAGGCTGTATTTGATGGGTTTCCTTTGTCCCTCCCACCTGTGGTACAGGTCTTTCGGGGTGCTGCTCTGGGAGATCTTCTCACTGGGTTATATGCCCTACCCTGGCCATACCAACCAGGAGGTCCTAGACTTCATTGTCACAGGGAGCCGGATGGACCCTCCTAGGAACTGCCCTGGGCCAGTGTGAGTTAACAGTGCCTCCCAGGGAGGGAGGTCCCTCAAGATTTTAGGGGGCGTAACCTCCTGCCTCTCTCTAGGTACAGGATCATGACCCAGTGTTGGCAGCATCAACCTGAGCTCCGCCCTGACTTTGCCAGCATCTTGGAGCGCCTTCAATTCTGCACTCAGGTGTGCCTCTGCCCCCCAACTCTTGAATATCCCTCTGATCCCCTCCAACTCTCCTGGTTCTGTAGGACAGGAAGAAAGCCTGTTCCCTGTTCCCTCACTTTCCCTTTATAGGATCCTGATGTGCTGAATTCACCCCTGCCAGTGGAACCAGGGCCCATTCTAGAGGAGGAACGGGCTTCTGTGCTGGGGAACAGGTCCTTGGAGGGTCTTAGATCCCCACAGGCCCTGGAGCTGAGTTCAGAGAACTTGAAAAGCTGGGAAGGAGGCCTTCTTGCCTCTTGGCTGCCCTCTGGCCTCAAGGCCCTCAAATCCAGATGCTTCCGACCTCAGAGCACTTGGAACCCCACCTATGGCTCTTGGACCCCAAGGGACCCCAAGGATGGAGACTCAGGCACTGACTTCAGCAATGGCTTCTCCTTGCATTCCTTCCCAGGCATCTAGATGGGTTGTTAGTCCAGTAGCCTCTGCCCTGCAGTCTATGACCAGGCGGTCAGATATGTGTCAGGGCTGTCCTGGAAGCCTGGCCTCTCCACACTGGAAACCAGTCCAAACCCTCTTGGGGAAGGGCCTGGCCACTCTCTGTCTTTGGAGCCAGAGATCACACACCCACCCACTGCAGGACTCGGTTGGGAATCCCAGATTGTCCTCTCCCATAAGCATCTTTCATCTGGCCCATCCCCAGTGCCACAGATGTTTCTAATAATAATTAAAAACAAAACCACCACCACCACCACAACAACAAACTCGTCTCATTCTCCACTTCTCTGAGTGAACTTGAAAGAGTCTGGAACTAAGGAAGAGAGGACCAGAGGAGGAGGGGATGAGGCTTGAGTCACAGAAGCTGTGTCTTTGAGTTTTATTAGGAAGGGTGTCCACTGTAGTGTAGGAGGGTAGACCAGGAAGTCTATACACTTAGGAAATGAAATTCTGGATCTGGCCCCTCTAGGGAGGTGCAAAGCCACTTGAGAAGAGCTGGGCTGAGGGAGAAGCCCATTGTCTCCTTCCCCTCCTGTAAACTAGTGTCATTCGCCTCTGGGAAACAGGCTTGTGTGGAGGCCAACTCCTGGTATTGGTAGGATACCCCCTTAGTGGATGGCGCCTGGTCCCGCAGGACCATGTGAACTGCCCGCCCAGCGGGGTTCCAGTCTCTTGCCGGCATGCATGGTGGGAATGCAGCCACAGGTCCACATCTATCTGACCAGCCGGCCCAAGTGGGGGGACAAGGGCCCAGCCTCATCTCTCAGCCAGGCTGGCCAGGATGCCAATGAGATTGTCCAGCCCCAGCAAATAGCCGTCCTCACGGTTGCCCTCCTCCCAGGGCCTCCGGTGATCCAGGATCTGGCCATCGGGGAGGGGCGTGGTCTTGCCAAAATCGATGAGCCAGACTCCGGCGCGGTGGCAATGGTCATGCACGAAGAGGAGTGAGCTGCCAATCACCTGCCGACCCCCAGGGCAGTCAGGCCACCTGCTTCTCCCAGAGAGCACCCCCTTCCCATTCTCTTTCATGAAGCACAAACCCCGCCCCCGAGCCCACCCACCTCTTACCTCGTGCCTTCTAAAGAAATCCGAGATCTCCAGGGTGTCCCGGATCTGCTGTAGGCGGTTCAGATACCTCCTCTGGAAGGAAGGGTTAGTGTGGAGAAATTAATTTCCCACCAAGGGACACTGAGAAGCACCATGCACTTCAGCTTGCCAAATTACTGTGCCGAGGAAGACACAAGCCGCCCCCACCCCCAAACGTGGCTCCCACAGGAGAGGGGGGGAAACAATTTTAGTACACTAAGGGAAGCGCGACCGCGGGGGTGGGGGGTCGGGGGATGGCATAGGTAAGGACGGCAAAGAGAATAACCGGGAGGCACCCTTGTAAACAGGTGCCCCCAAACCTCAGGGTTCTGGGGACCTGCACTCTCACCAGCACTTCAGCATCTCCTTGCATGAACTCCTCAAAGACACGAGTCACCTGCTCGCGGCTTCGTGTAGTTTTGAAGTCAGTGCTGCACGATCCGTCGGCTTTCTGAAGGAGGTGGGCAAGGAGTGTCAGGGACCCGGGCCCATCTGAGGGGAGAGAGGATCATGCAAAGGGCAGTGGTACCTCCCTGGGGCCTTAACCTCTGGGGACCAAGAGACGGCCACCAGAGGGCGTCTCCTGGTGGCAGGTGAGGCAGGAGGTCAGGAAAGGAAGGACACGCAAGCGCTGAAGTCCGGGCAGAAGCAAAGCTGTACGGAGCCAGGGAAGCCTGACCCACCTTGATGCCCTCGATGCGGAAGCCGAGCGTAGTGCTGGAGCTGATGCCTTCGCGCCACTGCATGTAGCGCGGTTTGGTGACCGCGCGCTGTGCATGCTCCTCCTCAGTAGGTGCCTCTGGGTCCACCGCCAGCATCTTCTTGTACATGTCCTTCCGCAGCTTGGGCCTCTCTCGGGCTTTGGTCAGCTCCTCCTCCAGGTAGGTTCTGTGAGGTGCAGGTAGGGGCCAGCGCAGGAAGCGTGCGTATAGGGACCCCCGTGTGAGCTTTTATCCCAGCTCCTTGGTTCCCCCTCCGATTCTGCCCGACCCAGAGAGGGGACACAAACCTGACACCCATCTTGCAGTCAAGCACGCAGGGCCCATCAAAGCCATCGAGCAGGTCCTGTAACTGCAAGTAGCTTTCACCATCCCGCTCCACCACACCATGGAAGGCGGGAACACACCCGCGCAGCACGTCAGCCATCAGCCGCACCAGGCAGTAGTGTTCTGGCTCTGAGCTACGCTTCAGAATCAGGCCGCTGGTGCCCGCAGCTTTGAAACTCCCTGCAGAAGGGCACGGGTTAGAACTGCCCAGCTCCTTCCTGTCACAACCACCTCACCCCCCTGCACCGATGCTCACCTGTGTGCCCTGCCAACTGCACCCAGGAGTAGCGCTTTTTGAAAGGACTTATGACCGGCAGATTGACCATGGTACGAATCTTCTGCCAGTGGCTTTTCTAAAAGTAACAAGTCCAGGTCAGCATCTCTGTATCAGGGAAGCCCTTCCCTGCTAGTGTAAAGAATTCACCCCGACTCCACCCCACGAGAAGCAGTTTGAGGTCTTTCATCCAAGCATTCACTACTCACCCACCTACCCAATGAAAATGTATTGTGAGCCAGTGTGGCAGGTACTGAGACAGGCAGAGAAAAGGTCATTCTAGCATCTCCAGTCGTCTGAAAGGAGCCCGAGATTTAGTATCAGAAGGCTCAGTGCCGAAACCAGCTCTGCCACAGAGTGGGCAGGTAACTGAATTGCTCTGTGAGGTTTTTGAACTTTGTGAATATCAGAATCACTTGGAGGCCACCCTTGGTGCTGAATCTGAGGTCTACCACAGGGACATCTTGAGTAAGCCAGGGATGGAACTACAAATCTGCATTTTTGTTTTGTTTTGTTTTTTGTTTTTCAAGACAGGGTTTCTCTGTGTAGCTTTGCGCCTTTCCTGGATCTCACTCTGTAGACCAGGCTGGCCTTGAACTCACAAAGATCCGCCAGGCTCTGCCTCCCAAGTGCTGGGATTAAAGGCCAAATCTGCATTCCTACCAAGGCCTCAGGAGGCCTGAGAAAAAGGCTTCTGTGTATTGTTTTGTTTTTCATCTGTGCAACGGGGAAACAATTACTCTTTCTGGACTGTTGAAATGAGTACAGCTTGAGTTTGACGCTCCTCATCAGATTCCTTGGCGTGGGGAGAATTGGGCCAAATTTAGGTACTGGATTTACTCACTTGGGACCTAATTTTCTCACTTAGGGAGGCAGACTAATCACAATCAACCCTTTACACAGGACCAGGGAAGGGAGGGTAGCCTGCCAGACTTATGAACAGGCTCCTTAAGACCCTCTAGCTACCCTTGTACTCCCATGTACTCCTTACTAGCTGACAAAGCCCAAGGCATCCTTGGTTGTGATCTGGATCGAGAAACCTAAGGCTTGAAGATGAGATGCAAAGCTGAAGGCCTGTCCTCTTAAATAAGCTGCAGGTTAATGGAGGTATCTGTGGGCGTTATCTCCGGCCTCAAGGCCATTACTCCGGCTTCCACTCAATTCTGACAACATCTCACACCCTGGACCATTCTACCTCCTCCCCCCAACTCAGCAGTCCTGCGTCTGCTCTTCGAAGGGCAGGGATTTGCTCGTGTGTGTCTTGTTTGAAGCCTTGTCCCACAGGTGCTTGTCTTGCAGAGGAATTACTAGAACCCAGGAACCAGCCTCCTTGCCAAAATGGAGTGCTAAGAAATGAGGAGGGAGCTTGCTGACCAGAAAGCCTTGCCTGTGAGGAAGAGGTGGGGTGGGAGTGAGCCGTCGCTTCCAGTCCTGGCTTCGTTCACTTTCTAGCTCAGCGAGTTCAAGCAGAGCCAGCATCTGTGTGGGCCTGTTTCCTCTGGGAGGATGTAGCGGCTGCCCTAACACGAGCCACCATTTACTGACTGCCTACTGCACACCAGGCACCTTCTCCTCCCTCCCACGGTCACCATTGCTCTCACTTTCCCAACATGGCACACTGGGGCGTGATCACATGTCCAATCCCCAGGGATCTGGGGGTGTAGCCAGAAGCAGCCCACTAGAAACATGACATCTTTCAAAACTCCTTTTATAAATCTTTAAATACATACAAGGTTTGCATTTTGCTGCATAATAAGTCCAAGTTTTATTATAAAACTCCCTTCCTCCCAAATCCTCAAGTAAAATTCCAGGAAGGTGATGTATGTAGCATGAGTATTTAGCAGAAGCATCCTAAAACTCTTCTCTCACATTCAGCTTGAGAATCATGATGATCATGATGCCCATACAGCATGAATATGAGCTGCTATCAGTCCCATTACACAAGGAAATGCAAGCTCAGAGAAGTTAGCATCCTCATGCCCTGATTCTGGACTCCCAAGCTCTCTGGTTTATGCTCTCTATCAGGCCAACTTCCTACCATGGTCCAATCATTCTAGCAGTTTTTATATTTTCCTTCTGGGGGTCCAATGGGATACCATATGACAGGCCATTTTTACAAGGTGAAACAATTTATAGTTATAGGGTGTTGTGAAGGTTTTGATCTCTGAGACAGACCTGAGGCCCCCCACTACTGTCTTCATTAAAGGATGGATTTAATGGTGAAAGGCTCGGGTGGTTTGAGAAGCCTAATAAAAGTTTTGGCGAAGCCAGGAGGTGGTGGTGCACGCCTTTAATCCCAGCACTCAGGAGGCAGAGGCAGGAAGATCTTTGGGTTCAAGGACAGCCTGGGCTACAGAGTGAATTCCAGAACAGCCAAGGCTACACAGAGAAACTCTGTCTCAAAAAGAAAAAGAAAAAAAAAAAGTGGTGTGGAAGAGTGGGGAGTGGGAAAGAGTGGATTTAATCAGGATACATCTAGTTCTGCAGTCATCCTGGTGGGAGGGCCAGCTGGGCTGTGTGAGGGAGGAAACTACGCCATCCTTCCTTTCGGAGTCTTGTGGTTTCAGTGAAGGGGTTTGAAGGTGGAAGAGAAGCCTGCTAGAAGTGGGATGATTGGACATGGTGACATATGTCTGTGATCCCAGTTACTTGGGAGGCTGAAAAAGGAAGATTGTGTGAACCCAGAAGTTTGAGGCCAGCCTGAGAAACATTTGAGATAGATCTTTAAAAAATGTATATACTACCACTGGGGTGATTGGTTAATGTATGGTAACAGTATCAACAAGTCTCTTGCCGCCTTGGTTTTGTGAGTCCCAGAGGGACAAACAGCAGCAGAGTAACAAAGAGCTTTCATGTCCAGATTTCAGCCGAGCCTCCCAGACGTTCCTGAGGTTTCTCATAACCAGCAGTAGCTCCCTTGCCAATAACAGATATGGTCAAACATGGAACCAGTTGATTCCAGTGCCGTGGAGGTCAACCCACTCCCATCTTCCCTCTCCTGCAGGAAACTTAATGCACTCACAAACAAGTGTATCCAGAAAGCCTGCTAGAGAATCATTCTTGGGGTGGTGGGTGGGTAAGGATTTTGGCTCATAAACAACTGCAGGGAAGATATGGTCCCGCCCTCCCTCCATGAAGAGGCCGCTTCCACCAGCCAACACACAGCTGCAGGCTACCTGGATATTTGGAGCAAAGGCCAAGAAGCTTGTGTCTAGGACTCCCTGATGATGACACAGGAGGACCCTCTGATAATTTCTCACCCCTACAGATGAGCAGAAAGCGCGTCTCCATAGGTAGGGACTTGCTGTGTCCAGTCTCAGATCCTCCCTTGTCTAGGCTGTTTGGAAGCCTTGGGGACGTCTGTTCTTCCCATCAACCCAGACAGCCTATTTCCTGCCAGACTGCATCCTTTACCCTGCCTTTAGCCTCCATCCTGTTCCCTGCTTCTATAACAGAGGTTCTCAACCTGTGGGTCTCAACCCCTAGTATGTGTGTGTGTGGGGGTGGGGGTGGGGGGGTGAACTAACCTTTCACAGGGGTCACCTAAGACCATCGGAAAACATAGATATTTACATTACAATTCATAGCAGTAGCAAGATTAGAGTTATGAAGTAGCAACGAAAATAATGTTATGGCTGCGGGTCACCACAACACGAGGAACTGTATTGAAGGATCGAAGCATTAGGAAGGTTGAGAACCGCCGATCCTGGCTGAAACTTCTGCCAGCCCAACCCCCTCCCTATGTTCCAGTTGTCCTACCAAACTAGCACTCCCTGTGGTGATGGTGGGGAGAGCAAGCAATTTAAATTTACCAAATGATTTGCACTAAGGTATAAGTGACCCACGACTTCACCTTCCCATGGGCACTTGCTTTTTAAAAAGGAAGTCTGTTAACCTAAATTCTGCTCTATAATTAGTGGAAAATGATGTGTGGGGGTTCTGAGTCCAGGAGGGGACAGCATCCAGGTCTCCTTACCTAGCCTGAGTTATTGAGAGAATAAAACCACAGAAGAACCAAACGCCCTTTCTTCTGCTTGGGTCACCCCCACAACTGTCCGAGGAGACAGCCAAGGCCTCAGAGCCACGGCACCTGCCCTTGGAGGAGGTCTCCAGCTTCTCCCTTGGCTCGCTCAGCTTTCCCGTTCCTGAATTTTCCTTCCATCAGAGGAAAGGCCGCTGCAGGGGCAAAGCTGCCCAGCCCTACAAGCCCTGCTCTGAGCAGGCGCTGGGAAGTAAAAGGGAAGGTCAGAGGGCCTGGCTGAGGAAGGCCGAGCCTCCTAGGGCCTCGGGGTGGGTGTGAGATGACGGCTAGGAGGCGGCCCTCGAGTGCAGCCACCGGATCTTTCCCCAGGTGCATCCTTAACGGTCAGTGGGACCCGCTCTGCCTGGGGAAGCCCTTACGGGCGGCCTGGGCGGGCATGCTGTGGGCCTGCTGCGAGGCAAAGTCCGCTCCCGGCCCTTCCACGCAGACGCAGGCAGCCTCTGTCAACAGCTCCAGGCTTATCTGCAGCTCGGGGCTGTTTGCCTTCGGGGAGGCCCCGCGGGCTGGGGGGTTGGGAAAGCCTGGAAGACACAGCCTGGGAGTTTGAAAGGGCCCTGAGAGGCCATCTGGACCTGCTCCTGGAGACTCCCCGAGACGCCAAGGCTCAGGGTGGGAGAGGACGACGGAGACTTGCAGGGGATGGCTAACTTCAGCTAGTAGTCCTCGATGTCCTGACTCCTGCCTGGGTTACCTACACTGCACCCAGATTTGGACTGCGGGTCCTCCTCCTCCGCGCAGCCTCTCCCGGAGCGGGACAGGGAAGCCGGTGTGCCTGCGTCCCAGCCCGGGTCCTCCGAGCTCACCGGTCGCGCCCTTCCCGGGGACCCGCCTCTCTGGTGTCAGAGATTTGAGCAGGGAGTGGCCGATCTACTGCTCAGGCTCTTGAGAGGTCCTCCCACTGCTCACAGGCCAAGGTCTTGGGGGAGCCTCGGCAGCATTCGCCCCAGTACCTAGCCTAGAGTCGCCCCAAGAACGACCACCTGCCCGAGGGCACGCTGCCCCAGGGCGAGGGGCGCAGCGGACTCGTGACTGAGCCCCCGCACCTACACCTGGCTACGGGGAGCGGGAGGAGGGACGGCAGCCTTGCTGTGAGCCCTCCCCCCCCCTTTCTCTCTTGTGTCACCCCCTCTCTGGGTATTGTAAGCCTCTGAGTCACAGCCGTACTTCGAGTCGTTATACAGCCCCCTCCCTCGGTCCAACCCCTGTGTGCAGCGATGCCGGGTTCCGAAGGCCCAGGCCACACCTCAGGCGTCTCAAGGCGTCTAGGCAACGCAGGTGCGCGTCTTACTCTCACTGGAGGTCGCCAGGACCCGGCCTTCCGGGCAGGGCTGGAGGGTACTGAAGCCGAGTGGGGCGTTCCCGGTCTCTCTTTCCACTCGAGAAACGCCTGCATGAAATTCATCTAGAGTAACGCTGCACAGTCCACGGGAAGTTAATGTAGGTATCTGGCCATGGTTAAAACAAGGGAGATTACTGAAGCAGCGGGGTGATCCCAAGTTCAAGGCCTGAACTGGCTACCTGCTGTGTTTCCATTCTAACTTGGCAATTTAGTAAGACTGTTTCAAAACAAAACAGGGCTGGGGATGTAGCTCAGTGGTGGAGTGTTTGCCCACGGCGTTTGAGACCCTGGGTTCAATCTCCAGTACAGGGGTGGGAAGTGAGGGATGGCCCCGCTGTCCAAGGAGGGCCACACCACGAATAATCACTTCACACTAGCCGGTGTTATCTGTGGGGCTAAATCGGCTCCGGAACATCCACACTACTAGAGGCAGAGACTAACCAGCTAATCATGTCTTCTGTCAGCCTCAGTTTCCCTTCCTCACCACCCTTAGGCCAGGGGGAGTAGGGGGGCGCACCAAGCGGATCTTGGTTCCGTTGGGTTCCAGAGCTTCCAGTCCCGCGCCCCTCCCTTCCCGCGTCCACGCCTCGTGCGCGCTCGGGGAGCAGACGGCAGCGGCTCCGGAGCAGAGCCAGGAGCTCCGCTCCACTCCCACTCAGGAGAGGGAAACCGTGGCAACGGCGGGGGTGGGGCCGCGGCACCGAGAGGGGGAGGAGAAAGAGGCAAGAGCTCACGCACCCCTTTCTCTCCCCGGGCTCCCGGGGCAAGGCTACCCCGCTCTGATCTCTCCAGCCCGACCTGACAGTTACCCAGGTATGCCCGCTGGTTCCCTCCCGGTGGGTCGCGCACTCCTCACCCTCCTTTAGACGCCCAAGCGCTCAGCCACAATCTTCTGCCTAGCCCCGGAAAACGAACCAAGGCGAGAGGTCGTCCCGGGGTCCCTCTCCGCCCCCCTAGGTATCTCCCGATCAGTGAGGCTTGGACTCCCTGCGGGGGACGCGAGCCGGTCCCAGCAGAGCCGGGAGCCGAGTCCCCGGCGCGCAGCCCCCGCTGGCCCCGCCCCCGCGGCCCGTACCTGCCCCACGTCCTCGCTAGCTTCCAGCTGCACGTTGCCGCGGCTCCGGCTCTCGCTGTCGCTCAGTAGATCGTCCTCCGAGTCCTCGAGCAACGACGAGGAGCCGGTGGAGGAGAGGGACGAGGTGGAGAGGCGGCGTGGCTGCTGCAGGTGCGAGCCAGCGGCCGGGAGACAGTCCCCCTCCGGCTCTGGCGGCCCCGGGCTGGCCGGGGCCACGTCCTCCTCGGTTGTCACGGTGAGCTGCGGGATCACTGGGGCAGGGGCAGCCCGCGGGAGCCCGTTGGGCACTTGTCCCCCACGCCGTTTGGCCCCGCGGGCCCGGGGATCCCCTGCCGCTGCTGCGGCGGCGACCGCGGCGCAGCGCGCCTCGAAGAGCAGGCGCAGCTCCCCGACGCTCCGGCGCGGGGCCCGCTCCAGCCCAGGGCTGCAGGGTCCCGCGCCCCGTGGCCGCGCCATGCCCGTCGGGCGCCCGGGCAGGGTCATCTCCCAACAGCGGAGCAGCAGCCGAGCCCACCAGCCCGCGGCGCGGCGGGGACTGGAGACGCTCAGCGCCCGGGGCTTGGGACTGCCCCGGGGCGGAGCCTCGGCAACGCCCGCCCGGCCCCGCCCCGGCCGCGCCCCCCGCCCACTCCTTTCACTTTCTGAGAAAGCGCGGGCCTCCCGCGGCCCTCGCCGCCGCAGAAGGCCTGCGGTTCCCCCAGAGTCGCAGCGAAGGCTCGGGTCCCCACCATCTCTCTCGACCTGCCCTCGAGGAGGTGGGAGGGAATGCTCCGACTCTGAGCCCTATTCCCTCTCCGGTTTTTGAAGGATTCCTTCAATGCGATCCTAGGGTCTTGACCTGCACAGGAAGGAGCTGCGCCTGCTCCTTCACACGCTTCCTCGTACTCTTTTCCTTGTTTCAATCTTCCTGGTCAAAGGCTTCTGAGTGTCTGGGGCTTTTCTCTGGCCTAGGCCCCTTAATCCAGAGTTCAAGGCCATCAGCCATCCAAGGAAGCCACACCCCAAGGCATGCGCCCAACTGGAGATTCTGTGCCCAGGGTCGAGCTGAGACTGTTCCCTGCCCCCATCCCTCGAAGCTCCCCACTTCCCGGCGGGCAGAGAACAAGGTCAAGAGGCGGAGCCTGGCTCTCTCCAAGTATCCCAGCTACGTCTGGCCTGCATTCCCCCCCCCCCACCGCCCTCTCCAGCCCCCCACTAGCTGGAGGTGCTAAGTTTCTCTCCCCCCCCCTTCCTTTGGAGCTTTGTGGCTTCGGAAGAGTCCTTTCGCTTCTCTGAACTGAACTGCTGATTCTCCTTCTCAGAGGAGCTGTCAACTTTATAGGATTGCTGTGAGAGGAAAATTTAGAGATGGGTGTTGGATGCTTAGCTCAATGGTAGAGCATTGCCTAGCATGTGGCAAATGCTGGATTCTATGCAACACGAAAGAAAGTGCGATGCTCTAATGTTGTAGTGGATTGCCAGTCTCTCAGGCCCACCATTTCTTAGATGGAAATGTAGGCACCCTTTTCATCCCTATTTGTAAACAGACGACAACTTTACCTGCCTAGAGTTGGGGCCATGCAACTGGGGAGAGAGAAGGGACAGAGAAGTTCAGACATGGCAAAGTCCTTGTCATCTCTGGATAGGTTTGTGGATTTCGCATGCTGGTGTTCTGCGGAGCTGCAAGGCTACTGTGAGCAGAAGCCAGAATTTTCTGCCTTCCCCTAAATGCCAGAAGATTGAGGGTACCCTCATTGGACACTTAGAGCCTGGGATTGCTGGTGCATCTCCAGGAGAAATGCCTCCAAGGCTGACAAAGGCACAAGAGTATGTATGTGCCTTCCCTTTTCTCTCGTCAGCCAGAATTTAAAATGGGCAAGGGAAAGGGGAAATTAGTGTTCAGAGGGAGCATGAGAACCTTTGGCAAAGAAAAAAGGATCCCAGGGGACTGCCAAAGGAAGAACAAGAGGGCAAGAGGGTGTGTGTGTGTGTGTGTGTGTGTGTGTGTGTGTGTGTGTGTGTAGGGAATGAAAGCACAAGAGAAAAGTTTGAGTCCTTGCCCCTTCCATGGAGGATATGAACACCTTCTCTGGGGGCAGGTAGAGGGTCAGGATGTTTGAGCTGTAAAACCTAGAGCTATGCCAGCTTGTAGCAGGGAATTCAGAGGTGCGGTCCTCAGAGGGTAGACTGGGACCTGACAGAGAAGAGGGAGGAGCGAACATGCTGGGGACCTGGTGCCAGGTCCTATGTGAGCAATGCAGGGCATATGAGTAGGCTGAGAGAAAACCCAGAACAATTCTTTTTCTTCTTATGTCATATACTCACCCAAGTCTTAGGTCCATCATAGCAGGAGCCAAGCAATTGCCCTTTGTTGTATGTTGAATGCCTGCAACAATTATTCGGACTCCTTAGGCTTAAGTAGGAGGATTAGGCGTTCAAGCCATCTACAGCTATAAATAAGGTGGCCAGCCTGGGCTACATGATACCATTTTTTTCCCCCACAATAACAACATAAATTGTTCTTTGCCATGCCTGTCTAGGTGTATTTTGTTGCATGGGTGGGTACAATAGGGAATGGATGAACTGAGGCGTAGGAGCCCACAGGCAGAGTGCTGTTTAGGGCGCTTGCTCAAACACACAGCCGGGGAGTCCTAACTAGGTCCCTGATTTCTCTTCCTGGGGGTCACGTTAAGTTTCTCCCTCCCTGCCTTCCTGCTTCCCCTTCCCTGCATTTCTTGATATAAAGTCACACCCTGTAGTCCAGGCTGTACTGGAACTCACTGTGTGGACCAGGCTGGTCTCAAACGCACTGAGATCTGCCTGCCTCTGCCTCCTGAGTGTTGGAATTAAAGTCGTGTACCACCACCTCCAATCTTGACTCAACCTTCTGAGGGCTGAGATCACGGCTGTGTACCACAACACCCAGCTTTCATCCTGTTTTCTTGAGACATCTCAGTGTGTGGGGGGTACTACATCCTAAGATGCAGGAGTCCTGTCTCTGTGCCTGGCCCTCTGGACTCATGTGTGAGGGCAGACTTTCCTGGAGAGCGACAACCATGGGATACAAAATACGGGAAAGGGGAACCTGGAAATGGGATGAGCAAGGTGAGGGATGGGTGTGCGTGTGGGATGTCTAATTTCTCTCTAGCCTCCTCCACTCCAGGTGCTGAAGCAAAATTAACTGCTCATTACCTCCCATCTCTATCAGCTCAGGTGCAATTTCTCAAGCTTCTTTAAATGAAACACACACACTATATATATATATATTGGTGTGATGGCCTTTAATCCCAGCACTTGGGAGGCAGAGGCAGGTGGATCTCTGTGAGTTCGAGGCCAGCCTGGGCTACCAAGTGAGTTCCAGGAAAGGCACAAAGCTACACAGAGAAACCCTGTCTCGAAAAACCAAAAAAAAAAAAAAATTATATATATATATATAATTATACACACACACATATATAATTTTATGTATTTGGGTGTTTCACCTGCATGCCTATCTGTGTGCCACATGAGTACCCAGTGTTCACAGAGGCCAGAGGAAGGTGTCAGTTCCCCTGGGACTGGACTGTAACTCCAGAGTTACGGACAGTTGTGAACTACCATGTGGGTGCTGGGAATCAAACCCAGGTCCTCTGGATAAGGACTTCCACTGCTGAGCCATCTCTCCAGCTCCTCCAGTTCTTTAAGACAAGCAAGGAAAGAAAAGGGGGCAAGAAATCATGCACTCTTGAGTGAGGGACCCATTACTCTGAGACTCCAGGTCCTCTTCACCAGAGCCAGCTCAGTGATGGGGAGCGGGGCGTTGGGATGTCGCTTTCCTCTGGACCAGGTAGGATGAATACAAAATCTCATTCTGGTAGCACATGCTCCAGGGGGCATGGGCCTTCCAAGGGATGCTCTGAATGTAAGACTCCGGCGTTTTGTGGGAATGCCTTGACTCACTCACAGAGCAAACACCTGTTGAGTAGCTGCAGCGAACCAGAAATGGTGCTCGATGCAAAGGACATCGGAACAAATGGCCCCGTTCCTGGGAATGGTCACTATTTCACATTTCCCGGGAAGAAAACCACAAAGGAGCCAACCAGAAAACTGGCCGTAGGATGCTGCCGAGCTTCCTTTACTGTCCCCAGTGGATTGTCAGTGGAGCCTCGAGAATCTTGGCCTCTCGGTTTCTTCATCTATTTCCAACATTCTCAAGTGGCCACTCTGATGTTTGGCTCTGCCCAGAGCATTCTGGAGAGAGGACTGGTGGGAACCAGGACCCAATCTCAATTTTCGGGTGGGGAAGAGCAAGTCTCCTTCTGGAAAAGGAAATGTGCAAAGTGGACAGTCCCAACCTCTGACAGGTCTTGGTGCTGGGTTTCATCTCTTCTCCAGCTTCTTCTTCCCAGTAGCTTAGTCTTTGTGACAATATTCTGGAATATTCCGTCATAATAATAGCAGGGCCCGGGAATTAGCAGTTGGCTAGCCCTCCATAATGTCACCCTTGTCTAAATGAACCCAAGTGTCACTATGTATGTGCCGTTACAACAGTGTCTCCTCCAGACACATTTCAGAAGCAAGGTTTGCAGTTCCTTCAGGAGCCTGTGTTCATTAAGTCTACACCTTCTCTTGAGGACAGGGAGCTGCAGGGCCTCTTCTAGTGGCCAGCTACTTGGAGGTGATGACCTCTGGGAGGGCCTGAGGACAGGGAGAAACTGAGGCTGACTGCTTAAAGCCCCACGCACACTAGGGATGTGCTGGGTAAGTGCTCATCAGGAACTTCCCTGCCTTTCCCAGTCGAAGGGGTAGGAGATACAGCTCTCAACTAAAACACGGAACCTGCAGATGTGACCTCCTCTCAGGGGACCTGGTCCACAGAGCATCAGAATAGGGCTGGAAGCTGGAACCACAGGAAGCTGCCATTGGCTCACTGCATGTGAGTTTGGGTCACTGAGTCACCTGGCACCATGACCCAGGAGCAAGTCTGAGTGTCAAATACCTCGCTCCGTTAATATCCTGGGGAGCCTCCAGCTGCGGGATGGGGGGGGGGAGGGGGAGGGGGAGGGCGGGATTCGCGCACGTGCAAGCACTCACAGGTGCAGGCCACGCCCATCCCAATTGCTGCTCACCCTCCTGCTAGGGCTGCCAAGACCCGGGACCCATCAGATCCAGTGCGACACACCCTCTTAGCCAGCCGGCCGGCTCCACCTTTCGCAGCCCGTTTCTAGAACCCAAGCTACGGTCCTCCTGGAAGGATGTCAGCTTGATCCCTTCCCCTCCTTCCTCCTTCGTTTATCTGTGGTCCAGTAAGCGCTCCTTGAGGCTGGGCTCCCTGGTTGGGGTTAGCTCCCAATTCCATGGGTAAGTGCTGCGCTAGGGGGAGCTGGAAGGACACCCACGGCAGAGGCGAGTCCCAGGAAGGCTTCCGCGGAGGTGACTTTTTCAGCTAGGGAGTTCCCCAGGGTAAGTCGGTGGAGATAAACTTGCACTTCTGGACCTGGCTTCGATGTAGTTATGGGGAGGATTGGAAATTTGCTGGGATTCTTTATATTTTTCTGGCTTGAGTTTCAATACTCTTGAGGGGTGTGGGGGCAGGGGGTGAGTCTTTAGTGGAAGTGTATGTTGAAAGGCCGGAGAATGACATGGGAAGGAGTGAGGCCCCTGGAAGATTCCCCACGCGAGATGAGACTATGTAGTTGAAGATGACCTTGATTTTTTTTTTTTTTAAATCCATCCAGCCTCCACCTGTTAGGATTGAACCTAGAGCCTTGTTGAATGCCAGACGAACACTGCCAACTTAGCTACCACTATTTTGGTGGTTGTTCTGAGATTAAAGACATGGGCCACCATGCCCAGCACATTATCCATCTAAAGAAGGGGTTCTGTGTCACAGAAATGGGTTATCCCTAGGGATTAAGCGGTGGTGCTGGGTGATGGGCCCTGAACCAGTGGCTGCCTCTGGTCCTCGGCTATCTTGGGTACACAGCAGGCTGGAGTACCGAGTTGTGCCTGCACTCCAGCGGCCGGGTGCCACCCCAGGCCATCCACCGGTCGCTGGGGAAGGCCTAGGCAGCCTTACAGCTGCAGGGGACCCTCTTACAAACGCTGCCCCTTGTAGTTCCTCAAAGGAACCCAGTGCCAGCCTTCAATCTCTGAAAACACACTAAACAAGTAAATAAGCTTGAACTGAGTTTAATGGCTTCCTGGCTCCTTAGAGCAGCGAGGCCATTCAAAGAACAGTCTCCTCTCCTGGGAGAAGCTTACACACTTCTCTCCACCTGTACTGGAGGTTGTCTTCTTCAGTCAGGCAGCAAGTGGCTACCACACAGCAACCAGATACTGAAGACTAAGTGGCTTGTCTACTCATTGTCCGGACCCAACAGTCAAGCAGTGAGTGGTAACATCTGGTAACTTGTGGGTCCCATCTTAGCAACACCAGGCAGCCTGGCGCCCGGCTTCTACCACCTCTGTTGAGGGTGAGTGTAGTAGGTCTTTGCTGCTTACACAGTGGTAAGGAAATAAATACGACACCGCCTCAGCACCACGGGGAGCTCTCAGATCTCACCATGTAGGGCAAGATTGCTGCAAATCAGCTATACTCAGTCCCTGGCCTCCTGCTCCACACACTAGGCCAAGGAACTGTGCCTAGGCCATGAGAAAGCTGTTAGGACCAGGTTCTGGCCGGGGCTGGGCAGCACATTAGGTATCTGCGTGCTCAGTTGAATCATGCTGGAACTCATACTGGGCCAGGAAACCACCATTATGAGGATGCTGCTTCAGAGTTGAGGACAGCTGGGCAGTGGTGGTGCACACCTTGAATCCCAGCACTTGGGAGGCAGAGGCAGGCGGATCTCTGAGTTCCAGGCTAGCCTGGTCTACATAGCGAGTTGCAGGACCGTCAGGGCTGCACAGAGAAACCCTGTCTCAAATACCAAACCTAAAACCAAAACCAAACAAAGAGTTGAGGACAGCTACTGTCATTCTGGGGGTGCAGAACCTCAAGTGCAGGGGGACAAAGGAGTTGAGACTTTCAAACGGGGCTTTACGGGTGCCACTTGGGATGCAAGCTGTGTACTAAATCTGACCCCTTGTTAAAATGCCATCAAGTTTATTTACAAATATCTTTACAGTTTGAGTGACAAGTCAGGACTTCACAGAAAAATAACAAAAACAGACTTTCTCTGCCCGTCAGAAATCAGACACCAGATCTACAGACAGCATGATCTAGGTATCTGGATACTGAGGGTCACTTCCCAGAATGAAAAAGATGGAGACCACGGCCTTGGGTGCTCCACCTTTCAGCACTGCAGAGAAGCTGGGGTGGTAGACAAGCTGCTGAGGCTGTTACCAGCACAAGAAAAACTGACCCACCAGGAAGCCCTGTTGGTGGGCCAAGGCTAAGGTCTCAGGACTGGCTGAGATCTTGTCTCAAAGCTCCCACCTCAGCTGAGACTTCAGGCAGATGCTGAATGTTGACTGGACTGGCCAGACAGGCGGTCAGGCGCCAGGCTACCTTTCAGTCTTCTTTGGTGGGCTTTTCTCCCTGCCCCGTGCTTTGGTCTCAGCATGTCAGCAGCTGCAGGTGGGGCGTGGCCAAGGGGCTACAGTGTATGGTGGTTTTAATAAAAATTTTATTACACAGCCATAATGTCATTGACACTTGTCCAAATCCAAATGATACTAGATACAGATCTACACGTGGGTCAGGATGACTCCACAGATTATATGGATTCTATGATTTTATGTCCTTTAAACAAGAAGAAAAAAGTCCAAGTCTGACATGATAGGAGAGGTCCCAGCAGCTCCAGGACTCTGCTCGAGTGCAGGTGTTCAACAGTCTGTGACTCCACATTTACACAACAGTCTACAAAGAGCTTCAGTCGATGGACTCTTCAAGTATGTATGATTGCAAGGAGTCCATCACCGGTCCTCTGCCCCACAGTGCCACAGCTGCAGGGCTGGGGCAGGGCCCACTTCCAGATCTACAGTCACAATACTTCTTCAAAACCAGCTGTCGCTGCTCTTTAAAAAAGTAAAAATGTAAACTAAGATAAAGCAACACCAAGGCTTTACAGAACCACCAGAACTATTAAGTCCATTTTTGTTTAAATACTACTTAATTCCATGATTTCCCATCATCCCTTCCTTATACAGGAGTCAGTGAAGTACAGAGCCTCATCGTCGTGTGGAATCAGCAGCTCTCAGCTGTTCCTTTAGCCTAGTGCTTGGAGGATATCATCAGCTGTACTTTGTTCTGAAAAGATTTGTTAAATGCCACTTTTATTTACAGTTGGAGCTTTACACCTGAGAATGATTATCAAGCAGTCAGCTTATCTCTTTTCAAACATTTCATAACGACATACACACCTCTTTGCTGGCTTCACCCTAGCTGCACAACAATATATATATATGCTCACCATACATATATATGCACACACAGACACACACGGGCACGCACGCACTCATGCACGCACCACTGCACATGCTGGTAACATCTGAAACCTACATCTTTTTGTGTTTGCTCTCCACATTCATGTTGAATTAATTCTTTAAAAAACAAAATAAAATGTTATTCTTGCCAAACATCAAACAGAGTCAACTAGGAAGACAGGTAGGCACACTGGGAGGGGACAAGAAGCGCTACGTTCAGTCAAGAAGCTCTAGGCTGTACCTGTGCAATGAGCAAGACTCTGGCTAGCCTCCCTGGGACCTGCCACGAGCTTCCTGCCCACCTGCCAGGGCACAGCCTGTGGGGCAAGGGGGCTAGAAGGGTTTCCTGTGGGGAGGGCAGTGCTGGGAAAAGGGAGGAAGTCACACAGCTACAGCAGTCAGGCCTGTTTAGTAAGAAGAATCACATTTAATCAGTTTCTTTCTTGCAGTTTCAGATGCTCAAGTACAGCTCAAAAAAAAAAAAAATCTGAAACAGCTATAGACCCATGACAGACTGATACAAAGAGTACTGCATTTTAAAAAATGATAAAAAAATCCACACACATACACATACACACACCCACACACACACTCTCTCAATTAGACCCCCTCCCTCCCCATAAATGTACACTTTTTGGAAACTAAACTTTTTGAAAATCCCTCTTCCATGGACCCAGGAAGAAGGGAAGGATGACGAGAGGAAAGAGTTCGGCAGACACCAGTTCCCGCTCTCTGCAAGGGTTAGGGGCCATGGTCAAGGTCGGGCCCAAGGCAGTCTGGAGGACACTGAAGTGCTGCCACTGTTGCCACCAGGGTCCGGCAAGAACCCCAGCTCCCCGGAATACTGAATGTGCAGAGTGGCCAAACTGCTAGTTCAAAACCAAAAGTGGGTGGGGAGGGCAAACACAAACCTAAAGACATGGGACAGATCCACCTTGGGTGGGACCTGGGGGCTGGCGGGAGATGGTGCAGACAAGGGAGGTCTATACAGCAAATGGTTTATATTACAATGACTGGCAGTTTAGAGTCTCTTCCCAGTTCCACTGCTGCTCCAGCCCAAAGAGGGCAAATCAGAGGAGAAGAGGAAAGCTGGACTCTGACGGGCATGCAGGGTTGGAGGCAGCAGGCTGGGAGTGCTCAAATAAGCCCCCGTCGTTTCTTGTAGTCTTCTAAGTTCAGAGACCTCCTTGGAGCTCCGTCCTTGGCTGGTGGGGCCTTGGAGGTGATGGCCAAAGCTTTGGACTCTGGGAAAGAATAAATTGGTCAACTTAGGATTGGTACAGCCTTCTGATCTTGGCTTCCCTTCTCAGGGAGCCTTGCTGACTGGAGTCTGCTCTCAAGAAGGACCCACGCCCTATCTGACCTTGGCTCTATGGATCCCGAGAGGCAGGTACCTCCTTTTCTTCCCTATAGTCAAGACTCAAAGCTGAGAGACCCACAAATCTATCTGGTGCCCCTTCTAAGTCCCAACACACACACACACACACACACACACACACACACACCTGAGCTTGGAACCTGTAAGTCAATCTTCACATCAAAATCATGGACTTTGAACAAGTCTTCTGAGAGGTCACTGGCTGACTTAGAATTCAAATCTTTATCCTTTCCCTGACCCTGCAATGAGAAAAGGAAACAAATTATAAAACACAAGTGCAAACAGAGAGGCTGGTGGGCTGGCAAAATGGTTAAGAGCACTTTCAGAGGACCTGAATTCAGTTCCCAGCACCCACATGAAAGTTCATAACCATGGGTAACTCCAGTTCCAGGGGACCAGGTGCCTTCTTCTGACCTCTGTGGACACCAGGCACATAAATGCAAGTAAAACATTCATACAACATAAGATAAATAATATACAAATAGATTTAAAGAAACAGCAGTCATGGATGGTCAAAGCTCTCACTCAAAATCACATGCTTTTTATAATAAGCCCGCCCATCTTTTTTAATGTACACGTGTGTAACACACATGTGGACGACGACCTTGTATGTGATCCTCAGAAATGCTACATATCTCCTTTCAGACAGCATCTCCCATTGGCCTTGATCTCATCAATTAGGCTAGGCTGGCACCCAGCAAGTCCAGGAACCTCTTTTGCCTCCTCAACACTGTGATTACAGATGTAAACCACTATCCTAAGCATTTTTACATAGGTTCTGGAGATCAAACTCCAATCTTCATGCTTTTGAGGGAAGAATTTACCAACTGAGCCATCTCATTAGCCTCCCGCCGCTTTGACACTTCTTTCTGTAATTGACATATATATAAAGTCACACACACACACATTTACTTTTTGTGTGGTACTGATGAGTGGAACCCAGTGCCTTGAGCCGGCCAGGCACATTCTCTCCAACTCAGCTGTCTTTCTAGCTCTAACGCCCCTTTCAGATTGTTTCTCAGGGAAACCAGGAGGGGCCATGAACAGTCTTCCCTTTTCGAGTCTTTCTAGGCTGCAATGTGGAAAGGAGAAGGAAGACTTGTCTGTGGTATACGAATGGAAAAGGTGGGTTTGAGACAGTAGGCCCCTTCGGACCAACATTCAAGGCAGTCACGGGTTAGTCAGGGCAACGTGGGAAACTGAAAACTACTCGCTTCAATTTTGACGCATCAGCCTTCACTGTCGCCGCCCCGCCCAGGGAAACATAATGGCATAAGCCACCCGTCCCCATGGGGCTCGCACTAGGCAAGCACTGCACTGACTGACCACGCCCCCAGCTCCTGTTCATTTCCGGTTTCTCTGAAACAGTCTCATGACCTCAGCCGGCCTTCAAACTCTAGAACTCCTGGTCCCGTTTCTTCTCCTCCTGAGTACTCCAATCACAGGCATGTGCCACCACAGCTGTAATCCCAGCACTCAGAGGATGCAGAGGCAGAAGGGTCTCTGCAAGTTCAAGCCCAGCCAAGGCCACAGTAAGAAGGGAAAAGAGGAACAAGACAAACACCTAAAGAAGGAGCCCTCCTGGATTACCATTGTTGCCTTTACACTGACAGCTGTCTGTTCCTTACTTGTCACCTGTTTCTTCTAGTCACCCTGTAGGATACACAGGACAGTTTTCTCTAGAGGAAACGTGCTGCACAAGTCTAGAAAGTCGGTGGCCTGAACACAGGCAAGGCCTAAGTAGTAGTTTAGAATCGAAGACAGTTCAGTACCAGTGAGTACACTCGCCAATAGCTGAAGAAGGCCCGCAAGCCCAACCCACGTTCCTCCCTATACGGACAGCAGGCCTTCACAAAGCAGGGCAGCCTCTGAGGTTCTAGCCAGCAGTCTAGCTCCACAGCTGCAGGGAGGTACTATACTTGCCTTGCTCATTTCCTTTGGAGCATCTGGTAATACTCCAGAACCGTATTTCGCATTTAGCTGGGCCAAAATGGCAGCCTGAACAGCTGGGTCTCTGGACTGGGAGAGAAAATACATAAATTATTTTGAAGACTACTTAACACTCCGAGTCCCATGCCAAGTTCTGTCCCATTTACTCCCACTAACATCACGAGTACTACTGGGCATCCATTAGCAGCTCAGGGGAGTTTCCCTTAAGTCAGCTGCAGAAAAGCACAATTAAAACCATCAAAACAGCCCATCTGGGCCCCCATGCTAACCAACATACACAGGCTGTGCCCCTCTAGTATCAAAATCCCAAACCCATAATGCTTCAGCATCTAAAATGTCATGCACCATCACAGTGCCATGTGTGGACAATTCCACATCTGATCTCATTTATTGTCAAGAACAGGTACTAAAGGTCTGATTAAAAGTTACCTTCAGGTGATATATACATACATTCAAAACAAATGCATTTCTTCTGTAGACCTGTACCTCATCCCCAAGATTTATCTCTCTATATACTGCAAATATCTCCAACTTTAAATATGCCCATCTCTGGGATGTTTCTAGTCGCAAACACTGTGGATCAGGGACTCTTCCTATGTTAACATCTGCTGCACGTTTTCAGTGCACCCTGATACAGAGGGTTAACTCCCAGGTTTTCACTACCTGTTATGCCCTATAGCAAGATAAAAAGGAAGAATCCAGACCCAAGCTCAAGGCAAGCAAATCCCAGCTAGAAAAACATTATTTTTAACTTCTTTATTAATTTCCTAATGGAATTCATTTTATGTCCTAGAATCTAGGTCCCAACTAAAAACGTCCTCTTCAGGCACTCACATTGGACACGATGGTGGGTTTGCACTGCCTCCTAGTAAAGGGATCCATCTGCTGGTTTTTCATGTTGTGACTTTCAGCCTAAAACAGAAAATATGCATTAGATCTCCTCCTCCTCTCTTTCGTCCTAAGCTTACATTATAAATAACATCTTTGCAAGGAACTAGGAAAAAATTCAAAAGCTGTCTGTCCTTTCAGTGATAAAGCACTTGCCTAGCACACATAAGGCCTGGGTTCAAGGCTGAGCTGCAGAACAGAACAAAAACAAAACCTCCCCCAACAACAGAACAGATTCTGGAGCAATACCAAGTCCAACAGAACAGGTACAGGAGCAAGAACCAACCCCACCCACCCAACTAACAAATTAGACACAGGAATAAGAATCAACCCCCACCCCCAACAAAACAGATACAGAAGCACCAATGGCAAAGATAAAAATGAATGTAAGGGCAGAACAGGCCAGAAAACCGATAGTTTGTATCATACATTAAAAATGCTAGGGGCAGATATGAAGCAGAGTGAACGCATGCTAAAAGTATATCATTTCAATAATTTAAAACCACACATGGATAATACAAAAATTTTTTTTGTTTAACCTAAATTCTTTTGTTATTTGTGGGGAGGCACATGCCTGCCATGATTGTCTGTGTGGAGGTCAAAGGATAACTCTGGAGAGTTGGTTCTTTAACCTCTGTGGGTTCTAGGGCTTGAACTCAGGGCACCAAGCTTGCCTGGCAAGCATTTTTACCTGCAATGCCATCTCACTAGTCCTAATTTTACTTTTCTGACGCAGAGTCTTATATAACCCAGACTGGCTTTGGACAATAAGCAGCTGAGGCTGGCCTTGAACTACTGACCCTCCTGATGCCACCTCCTAGGTGCTGGTATTACAGGTGTGTGCCATGATGCTGGAATTCCTATCATTTTACTAGAGTTTTTTCAGTAATCCATGTGAAGTTTAAAACTCACCACCAGAGCCTTCTCAGACTCCACAATGTTCCACTCCCGATTCCGCTGGTTGATGTAGCTACAAAGAAAGAGGCGTCATCAGTCAGTGGGCTGTGAGAGGGGTGGGGCAGCTTGGCACCTCGGCACCCCAGAGATCTGTGGGGTCTGTGTAGCACTGAATGTACAAGACTACAGGCCGGCCAAGGCCAGGTCCTTACCAAAACAGGATCACTAACACACCTGATCGCAGATATGTTCTTGGTTCGCTGGCGGTCCAGGGCTTCTGCCCGCTCCTCCAGCTCATTTAGCTGGTCTTGGATTTGTTTGGCTTTGTCCTGATCTCCCAGGTCCTCAGCCATGGCCTGCACACAGAGAGACATGTGAGCTCTTGGCTGTTGCTGGCTCTCTATTAAATAGCTCATACAGCACAGGTAAGGCACCCCACACGATGAACCAATGATAGGAAATGTGAAGAAACAGCGACAAAAGTACTCGACAAAGTCAAGGTGTCTTTTTGTTCATAACAGTACAATACCTACCTTCCCACTAGTTACCGGGCTCTGTGAGCCCAGACAGGAATGACGCACCATTAATTAGCTTTAGGATATAGGCCACATGGCCAAACTTCCCTAACTAGGTCCATCCTATCTCGACGGATGGAATGGAAAACCACCTGCTGCAGTGGGGTTCATAGCAAAGCAAACACAGGACTAGGAAAAGACCGACTGCACTTACAGCAAGGAACACCCTGTTTTGCTTACCCCAGGGCCCACCATGGTCCCCCGCCACCCTGCTCTCCCTGACTCGGGCAGAGAATGGACATGAGTGTGATTTCTCCATCTTAACATGACAAGCACAGGGGTTCAAGTCCTACCTTTTCCTTTAGCAGCTGAGTCTTCTTCATGGCATAGTTTGGTGGAGCTTTCCTGAACCTTTCTTTCTCTTTTACGATCTGTACCAGAGAGGAGACACCAGCAGTGAGGTATTCCTACACTACTTTGGTAGCTGGGCTAAGCGAGCCCATCTGGAGGTAAGCTGGAGTTAGAGGGGACTGCTCATCCTAAAGCAGTGCCACTCCCCAGAGGGGGAGCAGACTCATTCCAAGGGACACTGTGCTGTTTCTGGGGTCACAGAGATTCTTCTGGGACAGTCTGAAGGAGCAGGCAGGCATCCATAAACAGCAGCAGAACAAAGGCCTGGGATTGTAAGGCTAGCCACTGTCCAAGAGAGCAGAGATCCAAGAATTCGACCAAAATAGTTTGATGAAAGGAAGTTCTGGAAGAACCAAGCCTAGGGGAATACACATCCTAATAGACTTGAGTCTATGTAGTCTCACTGTAGATGAGAATGTATAGGGAAGGTCTCATGAAGTATAAATTACGAGGTAGCAATAGTAAGCAACCCTTTAATTAATTTCACATATCACAGAAAATGCCAAGGCAAGACAGATCTTCTCCAATCTGGTCTTAAACAACCCAGCCCCTGGGATTCAGGTTTCTTACCTCCTCAATGTCCTGATCATTAAATTTATAATTGAGAGCGTCTTTAATAGATAGTTCCTTTTTATTGATTTCATCTAGAGTGGGCAACTGCATGCCAGCAGAAAACATCTGTACCAAACAAAATGTGATAAGAAAGCCGTTAGTGAGGGCTTTAGGAAAGAGCACATTCACAAGCAGCTGCCAGCAGTCCAGACACTTACTGCTTCCTTCCACTTCATGAATTCACTTTCCGTGAATTCTTGGTTTGACACAAACTCCAGGCGGAACACTCGCTGGTCATTGCCATGCCTACACGAAAGAGAGACAGCATCTCAAAGAACGTACACACTGACTGTAACCAGCTAAGCAACCCTACCAGACTGCGTATACGACCTGTGTCTGTGGGCCTCAACCCTGGCTACCCTCTGAATTGCCAAGGAGACAAAAACTACCACTAAAGCACCAACTAGACCTACTAAGCCCAGGCACAAAATGAATCTACCAGGGGTTGTTTCAACGGGTAGCCAGGACTTAGCTTATAAAACTAACAGTAGAAACCAAGGAGGCCTGGCAAGTGCTTCAGAAGTCTGTTCATCATAACCCCCAGAGCCCATCAGGAAGCATCAGTATGCACTCTGCACAGTTCCTGGGATGAACTGAAGACCATTGCTTGGCAAAGTTTGGGGACTCAATGCCATACTCTTAGAGATTTCTCTGGACACTAGCCCAATCAGCTCTTTTTGATTTCTTTTTCTTAAAAAAAACAAAAAAAAAAAAATCAAAAAAAAACAAACAAAAAAAAAAACACCTTTTTTAAATGTAAAAAAAATTTTTTTAATGTATATGTGTATCTGTCCACAAGTGTCTATGTCTGTGCCTGGGGAGGCCAGAAATAGTTACAGGTGGTCATGGGTGCTGGAAACTAAACCCAAGGTCTCTAAAAGCAGCGATCCCTCAACCAGCTCTTATTAAAACTATCAAACTTGTGTGCGAGCGCATGTGTGCGTGCATGTGCTTACAACTGCAAGCGTCACAGAGAACAATTTGCAGGAGTCAGCTCCCTCCTCCCACCACAGGGGCTCCAGGGACTGAACTCAGGTCATCATCTTGGTGGCAAGTACCTTTATCCTCTGAGCCATCTTGCCCGCCCCCAAACTCTTTTCAAACACACCAGGGAGGATGTGGGATGAGGATTTGGGAGGGGAGTGGAAAGAATGCAGTGACAGGAAATGGGCGAGGGGACAGACAGTCTTATCTGTTACTTGCTATCTGCTACATGATCCTGGCAAACTCCTGTTACACCTTCTGATATGGGGGTCTTTAGAATTCTTAGGGTTCATGAAGGAAGGGGCAGGGATTTGTGTATTTGACATCACCTTTTTCCTAATGTCAAGAACAGCGCCACACACAGAGTAGAGATTCAGTAAATGTGTGCCAAGTCAATGACATTGCCATTTCACTGAAGAGGAAAGTAAGTCTAGAAAGCTGACCTTACTTGGCAAAGGTGAGGCTAGTTGAGAGCCAGGATCAGAAGGAAGCAAGTTTCCTGACTGTCCAGAAAACGTCACAGGCTCTGTCGAGTGTGTGTGTGTGTGTGTGTGTGTGTGTGTGTGTGTGTGTGTGTGTGTGTGTCTGTCTGTCTGTCTGTCTCATAGACCCGGTTACTGTTCTTCTATACACCCCAACATATTGCATCCTTGCTACCTTCTAGGAAGCACAGACCCAAGCTTTCCTCTGTGCATTGTGGGGACCATACTTAGCGCTCAATGTTACAAACATCATATTGGAGGCAATGGCAGGCCAAGAAGCAGTCCATCTGCAAAGGCAGCTAATGCCTCCGCAGAAGGAACTCTTAAACCAGGGCGTGGTGACACAGTTATGCCAACCCTTGGAAGGCTGAGGCAGCATTATCCAGCTTGGTTATATAGCAAGACCTCGTCTCAGAAAAGACGGGAAGAACGGGAGGAAGGATGTATTTCATTAGGTAACTAACTCCAGGTGGCCTGGAGTTCACCACGTACGCCAAGCTGGCCTTGACCTTGCAGAGATCCTCCTGATTCTGTCACTGGAGTACTGGGATTACAGGGGTCTGTCTTCATGCCTGCCTCTTACCGTAGCTGCAGCCCTTTGTTTGTTCTGGTACCACCCAGCTGGTAAACTTTGGCAGTCTCCACAACACCTGTGATCTCAGCCACCTAAGAGAAAAAACAGATACCAGTAAAAAGCCTCTTCCAGAGCGTTCACACCATTCTTTTGTCTCTATCCAAACACAGAAGAACTGTGAAAGAGGAGCCCACAGGGGCCTGTCTCATGCTTAGAATTCAGATGGCTAAGGCTGCTGAGCCTTATCCTCAGGGTAAGCAAGGCAGGAGAAAAGGCAAATTAGTCTGGAGGCCATTACAGAAACATCAGAGGTCAGCTCTTTTCCTCTTTCATTGTTGTTGAGTGGTGCACATGCTGACATTCCCAGCATCCCATCCTTAAAAACAAAGACAAAATCTACTCTACTCATTTATTTTGTGTGTGTGCACACGTGCAGGCATGGATGTGCCAGGTCACAGAAGGCCAGAAGATGACTTGTGAGAATCAGTTCTCTCCTCCTGCGCTGGTCCAGGGATCAACCTCAGCGTCAGGTTTGGAGACAAGTGTCTGTGAACTAAACCATCTCAACCCCCATTCTGGCTACGTGAATGTTCTTGCCAAGACATATGTGGAGCTCAGATGACAACCCACAGAGTGGGCTCTCTCTTTCCACCATGTGGGTTCTGGGGGTTGAATTCAGGTGGTTAGGCCTGGTGATCACTGTTCTCACTCACTGAGCCACTCCCCAAAGCCCCTCCCTGCTTTTTTTTTCTTTAAATGAGACAGGACAGGGCTTCACTATGTTGGCCAGGCTGTTCTTCAACTCCAGGCTCAAATGAGGCCCCTGGCTGTTTCCCAAGCACCCAGTCCAGGCTTCTAGCACTCAACTACAGTGTGTGTGTGTGTGTGTGTGTGTGTGTGTGTGTGTGTGTGTGTGTGTGTGTGTGTGTGTGTGTGTGTGTGTTAAGAAAAGTTTGGGCCGGGCAGTAGTGGCACATACCTTTAATCCCAGCACTAGGGAAGCAAAGGCAGGCAGATCTCTGAGTTTAAAAGAGGCCAGCTTGGTCTATGGAGGAGTTCTAGGACAGCCAAGGCTATATAGAGAAACTCTGTCTCAAACAAACAAACAAACAAACAAAAAGAGAGAGAGAGGGAGAGGGAGAGGGAGAGGGAGAGGGAGAGGGAAGGAGGGAGGTTTGGGCCAGGAAGATGGATAGGAAGGCAGAACCGCTAAGTGCAAAGCTTGACAACCCAAATTCAATATCTAGAACCTATATATTAAGCCAGATGTGAGCTGGGCTGGGGGGGGGGGGCCCACACCTTTAATCCTTTAATCCCAGCACTTGGAGGCAGAGGCAGGTGGGTCTCTGAGTTTGAGACCAGTCTGGTCTACAGAGCAGGTTCCAGGACTGCTGGGGCTACAGAGAGAAACCTTGTCTCACCTCATCCCATGCCCCAGATAAGGTGGTGCCAGATATGGTGGTGCAAATATGGAATCCCAGAACTTCCATGGGTAGATGAGAACAGCAACAGAAGAATCATCTAGAAGCTCATGAGTTAGCTAGTCTTCTAGAGTACACAGGATGGCAGAAACAAGAGACAGTACCTCAAAATAAGGTGAAAAGAAAGAACTGGCTTCCTAAAGTCTCTCAGACTTCACATGTACACCATTACACTTCCAATAGCAATAGAGATAGATAGATAGATAGATAGATAGATAGATAGATAGATAGATAGATAGATATAGACAGGCAGATAGAGATAGCTGGTAGGTAGGTAGGTAGGTAGGTAGGTGGGTAGGTGGGTAGGTGGGTGGGTGGGTAGGTAGGTGGGTAGGTGGGTGGGTAGGTGGGTAGGTGGGTAGGTGGGTAGGTAGGTAGGTGGGTAGGTGGGTAGGTGGGTAGGTAGGTAGGTAGGTGGGTAGGTGGGTAGGTGGGTGGGTAGGTGGGTAGGTGGGTAGGTAGGTGGGTAGGTAGGTGGGTAGGTGGGTAGGTAGGTAGGTGGGTAGGTAGGTAGGTAGGTAGGTAGGTAGGTAGGTAGGTAGGTAGAGCAGGCTGGCAAGATGGCTCAGTGGGTAAAAGGACTTGCTACTTGATGACTCAAGCCTGACAACCTCTCTAGAACGCACATGAACATGAAAGAAGAGAGCCAACTCCAACATGGTCCTCTGAATTCTTCATGCACACCACACACGTGTACCTTTCCAACATACACCTTACACACAGTAATGATAAATGATATAGTTTTTGTTTTGTTGTTGTTTTGGGACAGGGATTCTCTGTGTAACAGCTCTGGCTGCCCTGGAATTTGCTCTGTAGGTAAGTAAGGCTGGCCTCAAACTCAAAGATCCACCTGCCTCTGCCTCCAAGTGCTGGGATTAAAGGCGTGTGCCACCAGCCCAGTGAAGTAATTATTTTTAAGATTTTAAAATTTATGTATGTGCATGTGAGTGGGTATGCCTGCCTGTGTGTTTGTGCTCATGTGGAGACCAGAAAGCCAGGTGTCCTCTGTCATTTTCTACCTTACTATCTGAGATGATGTCTTTCACTGAATTGGAAGAATGACGCTCTGGCTGGACTACCAGTGAGCTCCTGGGTCTTCCTGATTTGACTCTCTGACTCTAGCAGAGGTAACGTGTACGGCCAGACGAGCTTTTGTGTGGCTGCTGGGACCTGAACTCAAGCCCTCCTGCCTATGCAGAAGCACTGGACTCAATGAACCATCTCCCCAGACTGAGAAAAGCACTGGACTCAATGAACCATCTTCCCAGCCCGAGAACTAGTTCTTCAGATCATTTTTTTTTTTTTTTTTGGTTTTTTAATTGATACACAGTCTTAAATGTAGTTTAGGCTGCTTTCGACCTCACTGTGGAGCCCAAGCTGACCTTGACTAAGTTTGTTCTTCTCCCTCAGTCTCTGAGTGCGAGTACTTCAGCCATGTGCTACCATGTCTGGCTTACTGAGTAATTTTTATAGTTCAAATGACAAGAGTGTGGAAGTGAGTTTCATGGTTACTAGTACTTAGACAAGCAAAGAGCTACATTAAATGACAACTGAAAACAAGAAAAAACCAAACACAACAATCAATGGGACAAGCATGGCTATAACTTGGGAGGCTGAGACCAGAGAATCAAGAGTTCAAAGCCAAGCCAGGCAGGGTGGTGCATGCTTTCAATTCCAACAATCTATAGTTGAGACCCTTGTCTCCAAGGGGTAGGGGGCAGTTCGCTGGGTGATGGTGATGTACACCTTTAGTCCCAGCACTTGGGAGGCAGAGGCAGGCAGATTTCTTGAGTTAGAGGCCAGCCTGGGCTACAGAGCGAGTTCTAGAACAGGCAGGGCCATACAGAGAAACCCTGTCTTGGGGTGTGTGTGTGTGTGTGTGTGTGTGTGTGTGTGTGTGTGTGTGTGTGTGTGTGTGTGTGTGTGTGTGTCCGTCCGTGTCCAGAGAGGGAGATGGGACTGTAAGGTCAGTGTTGGGCTACAGTAAAACCCAGTCTAAAAAATAAATAAGAAAAAGAAAACAGCTCAGTTCTAGCATCCAAACCACAGCAACAGTGCTGGGACACATGAGAACTAGGAGAAGTGGAGTCATCTTTTTTCTCTTCCCTGAGTCTAGAGGTGACTTGGTATGTGACATGGCAACTTTTCATACAGAGAAAAATTTCATTCACTTATTTCTCAAATGAACAAAACTTCTATATATTATATAAGTCTGAACAACTACGTCATGAATGTCCTTTATCCCTTTCATGGTGAAAGGGGAAGAGAAAATAATTCTCAATTCAAGCACACTAGTTCTCTGGGCTCCCAAGTACCTTTCAGTTAGTTGTGAATGATTCTCACGGCTGTATGAACCACTCTCCTACAATCGGTTCCTCTTCTGCTAGTCTGACTCCTAAGGGTCCCCCAAAGGCCCATGTGCTGGGTTGACAATATTGGGAGGTGGCAGAAACCACTGGGAGCTTCTGTTGGCTTGTTCTTAGTTTTCTTTTCTTGTTTTGTTTTCAAGACAGGGTTTCTCTGTGTAGTCTTCCTTGTCCTGGAACTCACTCTGTAGACCAGGGGGGCCTTGAACTCAGATCTGCCTGCTTCTGCCTCCCAAGTGCTGGGATTAAAGCCGTACACTACTGCTCAGCCTCCCTCGTCCTCTCTATACTTTATTGGCTCGTGGCAATTCTCCTGTCCCTGTCTCTCAAGTGCTAGGATTATAGGTCTATGCTACCATACCTGGCCTCTTCTGTTCTTGAGACAGGGTCTCACTCTGTAGCCCAGACGGGCTTCCAACTCACAGCAGTCCTCAAACCAGCCTCCCAAGTGCTGGGATTACAGGCGTGGGCTACTTTTCTAGTTACAAGGGAAGCTGACTAATAAAGTGAAATGGTGGCAGAAGAACAACAGATTTGTTCTGCGGCTCCCACTCCCAGGAGACAATCATTAAATTTAAAATATGCAGAATTGTCCAAGGGAAGAATACCAACCCGGTATACTGGCTTGCTATTGTGGTTTCCAATGCCAATCCGCACAAAACAGCCTGTGACAGTTTTAGCAAAGAAGGGCATGTGACACCAACGTTCCAACTTATGCCTTGATAACCGAACTCGATTCAATTCCTCAGGTAAGGAGACTGGCTGTGATTTTGGAGGGATTTCTTCTTTCCTGTGAAGAAACAAAGAATAGTTAGTATTCACCAGAAAGACAGACATCAAATTCTCAATACTTATAGCATTCGATCAACTTAGTAGGTGAAATAAAGGACCAGACAAGAACTATACTCTAATCTAAAGTAGTGTGCACTGCCCAGATTGATGTTCCATCCCAGAAAAGAAGCTGAAGGCCAGTGTGAGGTGACATGCAGTCAGTTCCTATCTGCCAGGCCCAGGGAAAAGGACCAGGGGGGTGCAGCCAGGAGCCAGAGGCAGGGAAATGAATGCAGAATTCAGGATACCGAATCAAGCCAAAGATGCAACCCCACACCTACACTAAGCTTCTCTTCCAAGAACCCTCCTAGGACAGCTAATCTTAGTCGTCTACTTGACATACCTGGGAAGAGGAATACAAAATTAGGGGATTGTCTTAATCAGAATGGTCTGTGGCCACGTCTATGGGGCATTTTCTTGCTGATGATTGCTGTGGAAGGGCCCAGGCCACTGTGGGTAGTGCCATCTCTGGGCAGGTGGTCCTGGGTTATATGAGAAAGCTGGCTGGGCAAGAGCCAGACTGAGCAAGGCATAAGCAGCATTTTTCTGTTGGCTTCTGCTTCAAGCTCTTGCCTTGGCTTCCCTTAATGATGGGACCTTTAATACGAAATAAACTCTTTCACCCCACTATCCTGCTGAATGAAATAGACAGCTTACTCTTCTTCTTCGTCAGATGACGACGTTCGGGATGAGCGGTCTGATTTCTCACTGGACTTGTCGTCGTCTTCCTCCTCCTCATCATCAGAGTAGACCTCACTGGTTTTCAATGGCTGTTTTTTGGCAAGGAGCTCAGCTAGAAGAAAAGAGGAAACAATCACCTGTGTTCTCTCCACAAACAAGGAATCGACTCATCTTTCACCTCTGAAAAGAACTGGAACACAGACAAAGACCCGAGCAGACAATCTACCTCTCTAGACTGGTCTGTGATAACCTGAGCCATACTGAGGTAAACCACAGTTAAACATTCAGGCACCAAGATCAGGTCCTACAGACAGACAGACAATTAAAAAAAAAGTCAGGAGGTTGTTATAAGGTGGCAGAAATGGTTACCAATCACACTGACTTCCCCAACCCTCCCTACATACTGGGGATCGAACCCAGGGACTCTTCCACGCTAGGCAAATGTTCTACCAGTGAGCTACACATCCAGCCCCCGATCTTTCCGAGAAGGTTTCAATTACTTCCTTTATGTATGCATGTCTGAGGAGGTCAGAGGAGCACATGAGGAGGCAGGTCTCTCCCCCATCACGTGGGGTCCAGAACTGAACCAGGTTGGCAGTCCTGGGGCAAACGCCTTCGAGCTGAGGAGCCACCCTACTGCTCCCTTGTCCTCCACTGCACTCAGATGCTTCAAGTTAGACGGCCAAGAATGAGGAGAACTCTCAGTTACCTCTTGTGGACTCTCGCTCTCTCTCTCTCTCTTTCTCTCACCCATTATGTGCAGGTGCTCAAGGAGGACAAAAGGTGTCAGATCCCCTGGAGCCGGAGTTCCGGTACTTGAGAATCTCCTGACACGTGGGCTGGGAACTGAACTCATGGCGGATAGAAGAGCACCAAGCACTCTCAACCCATCCCCCATCAGCACTGTTTGACTCTTGATAAAATTTCACTATGTAGTCTAGACTATCTCTGAACTCAAAATTCTCCTGGTCAGGCGGTGGTGGCGCACACCTTTAATCCCAGCACTCGAGAGACAGAGGCAGGTGGATCTCTGTGAGTTTGCGGCCAGCCTGGTCTACAAAGAGAGTTCCAGGACAGACAGGGCTGCACAGAGAAACCCTCTCAGGAAAAAAAAATTCTCCTGCTTTAGTGTGGGATCACAAGCTTTCATCACAATACTGGGCCATTATCATTACCCTTCTAGAGTTTAAGGAGAACTTTATTTTGAATTTGCAGTACTATATAAAGGCAGAAGAATGAAAGCAAACTCCATGTCCACAAATGGAGTACCACTCAATCACCCGTAACACCTCCATTTTGTTAAAGCTGTGAAAAATGAGTCAAAAAACATACAAAAAGGAGAGATGGGTAAGAGATGGCTCAGGATTAAGAATTCCTACTGCTCTTCCAGAAGACCTGATTCAGTTCCAACACCCTTATGAGGTGGCTCACAACCACGTCTAATTCTAGTTCCAGACGATCTGGTGCCCTATTCTGGCATCCTCAGACACCCCACTACACAGACACACACACACATAATTAAAAAGGAAGAGACACCCCTACTTCCTGAGTGACAAAGTGAGTTGTCAAGGGCCAGCTGGCAAACACCGCAGGCCTCTGGTTCCTGTGCTGCTTCAACTACTTAGCTGCTCAGCATGAAGGTGGTCCTGAGCAGACGCAAGCACAAAGGAGTGCTGCTTTATCCTAAGGAAGTTTGTCCTCTTGGTGATGGAGACTGCCTTGTGAATGCTGTTACTCCCCCTGGCTGGCAAGAGAATTAACTCACAAAAGATGGTAGTCTTCTAGCAGCTATGTAAAAAAAGGAAGTAGAGCCTGGTGTAGTGGTTAGTACTTGTCTATACCCCCAGCTACTGAGAAAGCTGAGTTCAAGGCCAGTGTGGGCAATTTAGTAAGACCTTGTCTCAAAACAAAAACATTCAGGCTGAGGAAGTAGCTCAAAAGGTACTTGTCACCAAGCCTGACAACCTGAGTTTGATCCCCAGAATTCACAGGTGGAAGGAGAGAGCCAACTCTCAGAAGATGTCTTCTGAATTCCACATATATGGCATCTATGTGCCCCCATATATACAAACATAAAGTAAATAAAAATTTAAAAAGTTCTCATATACATACATGTAGGCGGGTTCTTTCTCTAGTAATTAAAAAAACCTAAACAACAACAAAAAATTTCCCCAAACCAGGAAAATCCTCCAGAATACAAAAGTAACACAGCTAGAAGGAAGGAAGGAAGGAAAGAAACAGGAATGTATGTAGAGTATGCATGTATGTATGTATGTATGTATGTAAGTATGTATGTACAGTATGCTACCTACTGATGGTTCATAGAAGACTGCATGTGAGTCTGTCTTTATGTTTACAAAAAAGAAGAAAGAAAGGAAATACACAGAGAAACAGGGGTCTGATATATTTTAGAGTGGCTTTGTACTTGCCATGTGACCATGATAATCTCAGACTTCTAATTCTACTGCCTCAACTACCCCAGCCAAATGCTAGGATTAGAGGTGTGCCATCATGCCTGGTTAGTACTTGCTGGAGATCAAACTCAGGGCTTTGTGCATTGCTAGCAAAGCTCCTACCAACTGAGTGGTACCCCATCCCCTTGGTATAGTTACATACATATGAAACGTCTAAGTGATGCTCACTATGGGAGGGGCAAGGCATCAAGTAGAAGGATGTGGAAGCTGAACTTCCTTTAATATACCTTGTGTGACATTACGAAATACATCTTCATTCCCTTTCCTGGCACACAACTCCTAAAATCCATCGCATCTTCAAAGTGATAGTGTCTTTTAGTATGCTAATAGTTGGCTGGTGGCTGCAAGCCCATAGGTAGCTTCAGGACAGGGTGTGCTCCCTGGAAAGACCAAGGCAGTATTAGAGAGCTGAGACTGAGATTCTCTAAGGAGGGAAAGGGGCTGAAGGTTAAGCAGAACCAATGGCCAATGACTTGCTCCACTTTCCTATGTAATGAAGCCTCCAAAACAAAAAACAAAAACCTTCCATAGTATAGGATATGGAAAGCTGGGTAGCTGAACCAGTCCAAGTTCCTGGAGAGTGGCCTGTCCAGAAAGACAGGGGAGTTTTTCTTGCAAATGTTCCACCCTATGAATCGCTTCAGCTGAATCCTTTGTAATAGCCTTTATAATAAAGGGATCATCTAACTAGGCCTGATGGAATATACCTGTAATCCTAGCACCCGGGAGGTAGAGACACAAGGATTACAAATTCAAAGTCACCTATGACTGCATAAAATTCTAGGCCAGACTAAGCTATATAAGACCTTGTCTCAAACAAAAACACAAACAAACCAACAAACCTAACTAAGTGTGCCTGAATTCTGTGCAACACTGTAGCAATTAACTGAATCAAAGGGAAGCAGGATGAGGTCCATTGCTCAGCAGCACAGATAAGAGCCTGGATATCCTGGGAGGACTGAGCTCTCAACCTGAGGATGGACAGTGTCCGCTCAGCACTTGAACTCAGTTACAGGACACTCAGGTGATGTCTGGCATGGAATCAATCAGTTGCTCATTTGCAGTGGAAGAAACTCTCATACTAAAGATCACAGAAGTTTGTTGTTGGTTGTTGTTAAACAAGCACATAAGAAACTAAGTTTGGGGACTGGAGAGATGGGTCAGTGGTTAAGAGAACTGGTTGCTCTGCACAGGACTCTGGTTCAAATCAACAGGGGAGAGTTGTGGTAATAGCTCTGCTGGTAAAGTACTTACCAAATGTCACAAAGATCCAAGTTCATGCTGTGGAATAATACTTTGTACACTGTGAAGGTTTGTCACTCAGATTGGCTTCCATCTATTAGAGGTGTGTGTGTGTGTGTGTGTGTGTGTGTGTGTGTGTGTGTGTGTGTGTGTGTGTGTGAGAGAGAGAGAGAGAAAGAGAGAGAGAGAGAGAGGGGGGGGGGAGTGTATGTAGTGTGTATAGTGTATGTGTGTGTGTGCCTGAGTATATAGATGTATATCACATGCATGCAGCAGTTCTCAGAGGTCAGAAGAAGGTATTGGATCCCCTAAAACCAGAGTTACAGGTGGTTATGAGCCACTATACAGGTCCTAGGAATCAAAAAGAGGTCCTTTCGAAGAGTGGCCAGTGTTCCTAAGTGCTGAGCCAGCTCTCCATTCCTTGATCAACTTTTTTTTGTTTTTGTTTTAAAGGGTAACAATACCATAAATGGGCAAATGTGTTTTCAACAATGGGTGTTGGGAAAACTCCATAACAATATAAAAAAGAAAATATATTAATTGGCCCCTTTATGCCATATATTAAAATTAACTGAAGATGGATTAAAGACCTAAATGTAAGAACTAAAAACTATAAAACTCTTTGAGGGGGCTGGAGAGATGGCTCAGAGGTTAAGAGCACTGGCTGCTCTTCCAGAGGTCCTGAGTTCAATTCCCAGCAACCACATGGTGGCTCACAACCATCTGTAATGAGATCTGGTGCCCTCTTCTGGTCTGAAGGGATATGTGCAAGCAGAAGCAGAACATTGTATACATAATAAATAAATCTTTAAAAAAAAAAAAACCTCTTTGAAGAAATCACTGATGAATCAAATTGGATCTGGCAAAGATTTCTTGGCTATAACATCAAAAACTCATACAAACAAAAGAAAGAGACATCAGCTGGGTATGGTGGTATATGTCTTTAATCTCAGCATTTGTGAGACAGAGGCAAGCTGACCTCTGTGAGTCTGAGGCCAGCCTGTCTACATAGTGAGTTTCAGGACAGCTACAACTAACTACAAAGAGAGACCCTGCCTTAAAAAGCAAAAAAGAAAAAAGAAAGAAAAAGTAAAAAGAAAAACTCCCAGCTCTTGGGAGGCAGAGGCAGGTGGATCTCTGTGAGTTTGAGGCCAAACTGATCTATAAATAGAGTTCCAGGACAGACAGAGCTACACAAAGAAACCCAGTCTCAAAAAACAAAACCAAACAAACAAACGCAAGTATGATGAGATACATAGAAATTTTCTTTTTTTTTCCCCCCCTTTTTTTGAGCTAAGGGTCTTGCTATGTTACCCAATCTAGTTTCAAACTCCAAATTCCTGGGCTCAAGCCATTATCCTACCCCAGCTTCTCAAGTTGTTACAAAGACAGCTGTGTTGCCACCATGCCTAGCTTCTTGGATTCTCTCTCTCTCTCCCTCTCTCTCTCTCTTTCTTTCTTTCTTTTTTGGAACTCACTCTTTACACCAGGCTGGCCTTGAATTCACAGAAATCTGTCTGCCTCTGCCTTCCAAGTACACTATCACACCTAAATCATTTCTTTGATTTTTAAAAAATCATTATTTTATTTAATATGCATAGCTGTTTTGTCTCCATGTATATCTATGTACCATGTGCATGCCTTGCCAGAAGAGGGCACCAGATTCCCTGGAAGTGGTGTTCCAGTGGTTGTGTGCAGTTCACGTGGGGGTTGTGACCTGAACACCCTGGAGGAGCAGCCAGTGCTCTTAACTGCTGTGCCATCTCTCCAGCCTCTGCCTAGCTTCTTGATGTGATCTTTAAATAACAAACAAACAGCTGGGCAGTGGTGGCGCACGCCTTTATTCCCAGCACTCGGGAGGCAGAGACAGGCGGATCTCTGTGAGTTCGAGGCCAGCCTGGTCTACAGAGTGAGTTCTAGGAAAGGCGCAAAGCTACACAGAGAAACCCTGTCTCGAAGAAAAACAAACAAACAAAAAAACAAAAAACAAAAACAAACAAACAAACAAATGAACCAAAATCCTAGCTCTGTACACTGAAAAGGTACAAAATTGGAAGAAATAATCAGTAGAATGAATATTCTTCTGTCCAGACTGTAGTCTCTCTAACTTGCTCAGCAAAAAAGGCTTTTAAAGAGAAATGGCTAAGGCTGGGCGGTGGTGGTGCACGCCTTTAAATCCCAGCACTCAGGAGGCGGAGGCAGGTAAATCTCTGTGAGTTCAAGGCCAACCTGGTCTACTGAGCAAATTCTAGGACAACCAAGGTTACACTAAGAAACCCTGTCTCAAAAAAACCACAGAGAGAAAGAAAGAGAAATGGCTAATTCCAAATCTAAAAAGGACGAACGTATATAGACTGGAGGGGTTATGGCACTCTAAGGATGTGGCTTAGCATCATATTGGCATGCCTGAAACCTAGGTTCCATTCCCAGCATCCTACTTTCCTAAATGACTAAAGGTGTGGGTTGTGGTCAATGACAGAACACTTGCCTAAGATGTACAAAGTCCTAGTCCAATCTTGGCTTGGTCAGGAAAAGAGAAAGAAGAATTTTGTGCAGGATTATCCTTGGAGCCAAGCAAAAGCCATCTTGGGGAGTTCAGCTGAGCCCCCTTGTAAAAGGATTACCCTAGCTGGGCTTGTTGACTATTTACACCCCCTCAGGGAGGGGTGAAAAGAGAGGGTCACAAGACCCTCCCCAGAATATCCCAGCAGATCCCTACCACCTGTTGTATGTAACTTTGCTATAATTGCATGTGGCTGGGGGGGCGGGCACTAGAGTATGGGGTGGGGGACTAGAGTGGGGCTGCTCCATCTATTCAGGGAAGCCCTCATCTCTGCTGGATATGGCTTTTGGAGGAAGGAACACTTACATTTCTGTAAGAAATACCTCACCCATTACGATGGCTATTCTTGGTTGTTAACTTGACTACATCTGAAATTAAAACAGAAAAATGGCTGGGCACACCTGTGAGAGATTTTTTTTTTTTTTTTTTTTTTTTCTTAATTGGATCATTTGAAGTGAGAAGATCCACTTCTAATCTGGATCTGTGAGGTGGGAAGACCTGCCTCCAATCTGGGCCATACCTTCTGCTGGAGCCTATATAAAAGGTCATGGAAGAGGGAAGCTCTCTCTTTCTGCCTGCTTCCTCCCACCCTTGTTAGCAAGTCCATTCCTCCACTGGCATCAGAGCCTACTTCTTTCGGATCCCGGTGTATATTGAAGACCAGCTGAGACATTCAGCCTTGTGGACTGAACAATTACTGGATTCTTGAACCTTCCATACATAGGCAGTCATTGTCGGTCCAGCGATTAGTTAGACCACAGCCTGCAAGTCATTCTAATAAACCCCTATATCTATATAATATATTATATGTAACATATTATTTATATAATATATATTAGAGAGAGAGAGAAATCATTCTGTAAGTTCTGTTACTCTTAGAGAACCCTAACTAATACAACCATGTCTGTAAGGAAGCCCAATAAACTCACTGATTCTCCAGAGTGAACTCTGGTGGGATCATGCCTCCTTGGGACCTTGAGGGGAGGAATAGATGTTGCTTAGTCTCTTCCTGGAAAGGAATTTTACCAACAAAGGGAAAGGGAAGGGAAAGAAGGGTTTAGAGAAAGGAGTACGGGGGTCTTGTCAAGGGTCCATAACTGGTTGACTAATTGAATATGAAGAATAACAGCAGTACCAGATTAAAACAAAACATGGATAAGTTCACATAGATATTAAAAACAATTCCCACAACTGGTACATGTACAGAGAATAAAACTGCGGAATGCCCAGTCCTAAATGGGGCATCTATATCATACTCTCTCCTTACAAGGCTCAGGGGATCTCTGCTGAAGAGGGAGCCAAACACTGAGGATACATTGCATCATGAGGGATTCAATGCTTTTTAAAAAAGACTTATAGCCAGGCAGTGGTGGCACGCACCTTTAATCCTAGCACTCCATAGGCAGAGGTAGAAGGATCTCTGAATTTGAGGTAAGCTTGGTCTACAGAGTGAGTTTCAGGACAGCCAGGGCTACACAAAGAAACCCTGTCTCAAAAAATCAAAACCAATCCCCCCTGGCAAAGATTTATTCATGTGTATGTGTGTCTATGTACATGTATGTGGGTGGGTGCATGCTCTTGCTTGTGTGAAGAGGCCAAGAGGGCATTAGAGGGTTGGGGATTTAGCTCAGTGGTAGAGCGCTTGCCTAACAAGCGCAAGGCCCTGGGTTCGGTCCTCAGCTCTGACCAAAAAAAAATAAGACAGATCTTTAAAAAAAAAAGAAAAAAAAAAAAAGAGGGCATTAGAATCCTCGCAACTGGAGTTTTAGGCATTTGCAAGATGCTCAGCTTGTTAAGTGGGTGCTGGAATCCAAACTATAGTTCTTCATGATTGTACAGGATACACTCTTAACCACTGAGGCATCTATCAAGCCCTGCTACTCTATGTGCATGTCTGTGTGTGCATGCATGTGTTTATGGTATAGAACTTAATGTGATGAGAGATGGTTAAGAGTTAAGAACACTTGCTGCTCTTGCAGGGGACCTGGGTTCAGTTCCCAGCACCCACAGAGTAGCTTGCAACTGTCTGTACCTCCAGTTTCAGGGGAGCTGATGCTGTTATGGCTTCCCACAGTATTGCACACATGTGGTACAAATATCCACGCAGACAAAACAGACATATAATTTTGAAATAAATTTTAAAAATTACATTTAAATTTTAAAAAAAGAAAAGTTTAACAGGGCACAGTGGCAAACGTGGAAGGCACAGGGAGGCAGATCTTTGCTAAGGCCAGCCTGGTCTACACAGCAAGTTCCAGGCCAGCCAGGGCTACACAGTGAAACCTTATCTCAAAAACAAAAACGGGCTGGAAAGATGGCTCAGTGGTTAAGAGCACTAACTGCTTTTCCAGAGGTCCTGAGTTGAATTCTCAACAAGCACATACATGGTGGCTCACAACCATCTGTAATGGGACCTGATGCCCTCTCCTGGCGTGCATGAAGACAGAGTATCCATGTATATAAAATATATAAATAAATATTAAAAAAAAAAGTTAGGTTCAAAATGAGATATATGAGACTGAGCCTAATGGTACAAGCCTATAATCCCAGCACTCAGAAGGTAGAGAGGCAGGAGGATCAGAAGTTCAAGGTTATCCTTAGCTACATGGTGAGTTGAGGCCAGCATGGGCTATGAGACAATGTTTTCAGATAAACAAAACAAAACAAACATGAGCCCTGGAGGTGGCTTAGTAGAGAGGGCCGCCTGGCTAACATGCACAAAGCCCTGACTTCTATCTCTAGCACACACAACAACACTGGGCTGCTTGTCTATAAGAAACGTTGAATTATTTACAGTTAAAATACAGTGATGTTGGCATTCACTTCACGAGGAAATATAGATTAACAAGAAAGACTATGAAATAAGTAGAGACTGGATAATGGGAACAGAGCTGATCGTTATACTACTACCATTATGTCTGGAAGCTTCCATAAAATATAGAGCTATAAAAAGGAAAACAAGTCAATATTCATTTCTCCACTTACCTGTTCTGTTCTTCCGTTTTTCTCTCTCTGCTTTTAGCTCCTCCATGGCTTGAGATTTCTTATCTAGTTTCTCATCCCGTTTGGAACGCCGCTCTTTATTGTGGGAAGTTACCTGCAGAGGTATGTATGGGTGGCTTTTTTACTCAGTGTTGCTAAGATTCTCTATGTCAACAACCAACACTTTCAACCCTATGAATTCCTAACTGTACAAACTTAAAAACCTATCTGAGCACAGTGGCATATGACTTTAGTCCCAGAACTCAGGAGGCAGAGGCAGGTGGATCTCTGAGTTCAAGGCCAGCCTGGTGTAGAGAGTGAGTTTCAGGACAGCCAGGGCTACATAGTAAGACTCTGTCTTGAAAATAACAAAACAAAAAACTGTCTAAGAGAGGGGATTCTGTGGACAAAGAGGTGTAGAAGTAAACCTAGCCCTCTTTTTACTTGCCTAATAGATAACAAATCTAAAAATGATCATGCTGGGTGTGGTGGTGAACTCCTATAAATCCCAGCGCTCAGGAGTTCAGCCTCGTCTATGTATCAAGTTCCAGGACAGCCAAGGCTATGCAGTGAGACTGTCTCAAAAAAGAAAAAAAAATGATCAGAGTGAACTCTTCCGGAAGACATTCTATGTTATGATCTAATATCTTTTGACATGTTATTTCAAATGCAGAGGGGTGACGCATGTCTCAGTGAACATACTCAAGCTGGTTATTTGGGAAAGGAAGTTTATCAACTTACCCTTCAGGGATGCTCCCACTCTAGTGGGCTCCTATTTCGCCAGACTTGAGTGAACAAGTCGGAAGGAGTTTATGGTGTAGGCAACAGTGAAATGGTGTTCAGAGACTAAGGAGACCCAGGGTGAGGCCGCTGGAACAATCTGCACAAGCAACCTAGGCTACCGGTGCCGTCTCCGGCATAATGCTCCCGCCCACAGCCTCAGCCCACTTGTGGATGACCACTTACCTGAGATTCTTGAATCTGAGTCAGCTTTTTCTTCTCTTGTTCTTCTTCCTGCTTTTTCTTTTTTTCTTTCTTTTCTTTCTTTTTAGCTGTTTTTAGTTTTTTCTTAATTTCAAACCTGGTTAAAAGATACTTAGTTTTAAAAAGTAATAAAATATATGTGAAGGCTGGTTTCTACTCGGCTAGGGGACAGGAAGTAAGGAAAGCAGTAGAACACTTTTGGAACATGAGAGTCTCAGACACTCACAGAAAAATAATTTCTTGGCTTCCTGAAAGAAACTCCAATGTACCGTAAGTACATTAAAATTGTCGCCTGTGCAGCTAGAGAGAGGGGCCAGTGATTTAGAGCACTGTCTACTCATCCAGTGGACCCAGGCTCGATTACCAGTACCCACATGGCAGCTCACAACTGTCTGTAGCTTCAGGGAGTGTGATGCCCTCTTCTGGCTTCCGTGGGCACCAAGTACGCCTGTGGTACACAGACAGGCAAAACACTCATACACATAAAAATAAACTTAAAAGAACAAGGGGAGTGGGAGGAGGGAGGACGGGAGAATTCGTGGATGATATGTAAAGTTAAATTAATTATAAAATAAAAATATTAAAAAAAAGAACAAAGTCTTCAAAAGCATAAAATTGGAATGGCCTTAAGGGAAAATATTCAGATCAGAATTCAAGGTCACCCTCAGCTATATAGTGAGTTTGAGGCCAGCTTGGGATATGTGAAACTCGGTTTCAATAAAGAAAATAATTGTGTATCAACAAAAATGCAGCAGAATACACCCAAATTAACTGAAAATAGGCACTCAAATATTTGAATATCAACTTTTATAATTGCATTATTCATAACAGAAAAAGGCAGGAACAACTTTAATGACAATTGAATAAATTCACAAACCATAGTATACACTTATAATGGAATGCTACTCAGCTCTAACAAGGACTGAAGTGCTAATATATGTTACATGGATTAACTTAAAACCATGAAGTGAAGCTGAGCACAGGCACACATGTGTCCCACCAAGGGGTGGGTACTGAGGAGGAGGGACTATTTGAGCTCAGGGTACCAGGACAACATAGCAAGCGTCTGTCTCTAGAGGATGGACAGATGGCTCCTCAATGCTTAGTAGCACAGGCTGAGCTCCTGGAGGGCCTGGGTTAGCTTCTCAGAACTCACCCTGTGGCTGCCAGCTCCAGGTGATCTGGGGCCCTCTTCTAGCCTCTGCAGGTACCAGGCACACACTGTGCACAGACATACATGGAAGCAAAACACCCATATACAAAAGAAAATTTAAAAAACAATTAAAAAAAAAAAAGGCCAGGCGGTGGTGGTGCATGCCTTTAGTCCCAGCACTCAGGAGGCAGAGGCAGGGAGATCTCCGTGAGTTCAAGGTCAGCATGTTCTACAGAGTGAGTTCCAGGATACAGAGAATAGTTACACAGAGAAACCCTGAAACTACACACACACACACACACACACACACACCACAACCCAAACCAAAAAAACAAAATTAAAGCTTTAAAAAAAAAAATGTGCTGTGGGATGGTCTGTATGTCAAATTGCTCTGATTGGTCAATAAATAAAACACTGAGTGGCCAGTGGCCAGGCAGGAAATATAGGCGGGACTAACAGTAACAGAGAGGAGAATTGTGAGAACAGGAAGGGGGAGGGAGTCACTGCCAGCCACCGCCATGACAAGCAGCATGAAAAGATGCCAGTAAGCCACCAGCCACGTGGCAAAGTATAGATTTATGGAAATGGATTAATTTAAGCTATAAGAACAGTTAGCAAGAAGCCTGCCACGGCCATACAGTTTGTAAGCAATATAAGTCTCTGTGTTTATTTGGTTGGGTCTGAGCAGCCGTGGGACTGGTGGGTGACAGAGATTTGTCCTGACTGTGGGCCAGGCAGGAAAACTCTAGTTACAAAGATGAAGAGAATTTTCCGAGCGGCTATGCTGTGTTGCTCCAGAACTAAATGCATAAGCTACAGAACACTGTGTTTCTGAGTGGCTATGCTGTGTCTCTCCAGAACTAAATGCATAAGCTACAGAACATGGTGTTTCCGAGTAGTTATATCATCACCTTCCAACATCCTTATAGTTGCTAAAAAATGTCACTGAATGTCAACTGATCCTTACAGAGGAAAAAATTTAAACAACGGGCTCAGTGATAGCATACTTCCCCAGCATGATAAAGCTCCCTGGGTTGATCCCCAGCTCCTCTCTTCCCCTAAAAAGATAAAACTCTCTGTGTGTGGTGACACATGCTTTTAGTCACAATACTCAGGAGGCAGAGACAGGTGGATCTCTGTGAGTTAGAAGCCAGTCTGGTCTACACAGCGGGTTCTAGGCTATCCAGAGATACACAGTGAGACCCTGTTTCAAAAATAAATCAACAAAAACAGAAAGATAAAACTAATATATGAAGTTTGTAACAAATTACCCTTAAAATTTGTGATATTGGAATTTTTTTGTCAAACTCTTATGCTCTCCACAGTTCAGAATCCAAACTTTAGAAGTCCCCCTTCCTCACCCACAACCCCTGTGCAGTATTCCAGGTCCTGGTTTCTGTAAAACAGGTTACCTTGGAGGCATTTACACTTAATGAATGCCCACCACTTTCTGCTGATGGTAAGCCAAACATTCTCGTCTAGGATAACTCATCATACTTAACACACTTAATATGTCCAGAGAGACAAAGAGGCTCCCCGAGGCAATGGAACTAATTGCCAAGGTGCTTCAATATTTTTTTTAAAGATTTATTTATTTATTATGTATACTGGATTGTGTTTGTATGTATCCCTGCAGGCCAGAAGAGGGCACCAGATCTCATTACAGATGGTTGTGAGCCACCATGTGGTTGCTGGGAATTGAACTCAGGACCTCTGGAAGAATAGCCAGTGTTCTTAACCTCTGAGCCATCTCTCCAGCCCCATTCAATTTTCTTCTCAAGATACTAGGCAGATACAGAAAGGAAGCTAGTTCTGGGCACTCTGTTACCCAAAACAAAAGCCAGGTTTACTTTGACCTTTTTGGGAGATGAGAAAAAACTTTTGCCACTTAAAATATGGCAAACCCCCAGCCAGAAACCTGAAGCAGCCTGAGTAAATAGGTCAGCTTGCACAGCAGTGCTGGTGACTGAGCCTGGGTCTTGGGAAAACCATGCAAGCAATTTACATTGAGCCAATCACCAGCCCAACATTTCAGCCTTTTGTTTTATTTAGCACAGTTTCATTCTGGAGCCCCAGCCTGGCCTTAAGCCTACAGCAATAAGCCAGCAGCCTTGGCTTCCTAGGTGCTGGGATTACAGGCCTGTGCTACCACAGTTGGCCCACATTACTTTTGCTAAGTAATAAACTGACATCTAAATTCAAGAGCTGGAGAGACGGCTCAGTGATTAAAACACATGCTGCACAACCATGAGGTATCGAGTTCTGATCGCCGCATCCACATAACAAACCAGGCAGCCTACACAGGCCTGTAAGTCCAGCTCTAAGGGAAGGAGACCGGATCATCACTGGAGCTTGCTGGCTTCGAGGTTAGCCAAGCAAACCAGAGTCCCAGGTTCAGGATAGACCCTGATTAAATGAATGGGCAGAGTACAAGAGGACTCCTGACACCCTCTTCTGACCTTCATATGCACACACAGACATGAATACCTACATACATGTTACACACAACAAATACATACACATATAAAACACAAAGACCAAGACAAGATTCTGACTTTCTCAATAATTTTTGTCTGGTAGAAATTAAATAATATACTTACTTAATTTTTTTCTTAAAAAAAAAAAAAAAATTAACTACACTGGGTGGTGGTGGCACATGCCTTTAATTCCAGCACTCAGTAGGCAGAGGCCAGTCTGGCTTATAAACTGAGTTCCAGGGCAGCCAGGGATACAAAGCAAAACCTTGTCTTGAAAAACCATAAATAAATAAATAAATAAATAAATAAATAAATAAATAAATAAATAAATAAATAAATAAGTTTAAAAAATTAATTAATTTTATTTATTTTGTGTGTTTTGTTTGCTTGTTTGTTTGAGACATGGTCTTATTATGTAGCTCTGGCTGTTCTGGAATTCACTATATAGACCATGCTGCCTCAAACTCAGAGATCCGCCTGCCTCTACTTCCTAAGTGCTGGAATTAATGTGCCATTATGCCCAGCAAAAACTTGTCTTAAAAATCAAAAAGCATGACACAGCTCAGTAGCAGAAATCTTGTTTAGCATGCTGAGACCCTGGGTTCCATCACCAGAACCACAGACTAGTTAGTGAAAAGCCTACTGACTAACACACACTAGTGGAGCTGATGGCACCCTAAGTACACTAGTTGGTTCACATTACATTAGCACTCCGATTTCCAACTGTCCACTCCTACGAACAGATTCTCTTCAGTCCAGTAAGCGACTGCATCTCAACCCACAGGAGCTGAAACACTCAAAGCTGAAAAGGCATTTACTACATCACCCTACCACACATCATAGCCTAGCCTGACTCAGCATGTTAAAAGTCCTTTAAATGTTTTAATTTTTACTTTTATTTATTTTGTGGGGGGGAGAATGTACACATGCCTTGACAAACTGTGGAGGTCAGAGAACAACTTCTGGGAGTCAGTTCTCTCCTTCCCTCACATGGCATCTGGGGACCATCTCGGTCGTCAGGCTTGGCGGCAACTGCTTTTGCCCACTGAGCCATCTTGCCAGCCCTCAACACCTTCATTATTATGTTTGGCTGAACTGTCTCTCACAATCCTCCTGGGAGATGAAGTGTTCTATCTCATGTAACCTATCAAAAGTTGTAATGACTGAGAAACGGAATAACTGTGTGGTTACCGCCCCACGCCACACTGTGGAGACAAAGGGAGCACAGAGCCTACCTTCTTTTCAGCACCTCCCTCTTCTCGATGCGATTGAAGAGTTCCTGTTCCCTCTCCTTCTCCGTCATCTGCTCCAGCCGGGCCCTGTCTTCCTCATCCCCCATGAGATCCTCTCCATAGCCGTCGTGGAACTCTTCATCTTCTGAGGAGGAGTCGGAGTCGGAACTCGAAGAGGAGCTGTTGCTGTCAGAGTCTGACACTTCACCTGCAACAGAGACCAACATCAGATCACACTACATTATGGGGACCCCAGGAGGACACCTGCCACCTCCTGGCTCTCCCAGATGAAATGGCACACAGCCATTTCCACGCACTTAGGGTGTCTCCTTGATCCACCTTTGGTAAATGCAAACAGATTAGGGAAATTTAGGCTGGAAAAATTAACCACCACATTTTTTTTTTTTTGCTTTTTGAGACAGGGTTTTGCTCTGTAGCACAAGATATCTTCAAACTCCTCCTGCTTCAGCCTCCTGAGTTCTGGATTGATAGGCTGTGCCCCCCACCATACCCATCTTTCAACTCAACTTTGTTACAGTGAAGAAATTACTGGCCTATAAAACAACCTGTAGACTAGCTCTGCATGGTGATGCAAAACTTTAATCCCAGAAGGCAGAGGCCAGCCTGGTCTACAGAGCTAGTTCCAGGACTTGAAAAACTAAAACAAACAGAAAGACTAGTTTGACTTCCATACTCTATTTAAGATTCACTTGTTAACACTGCCTACGAAACTTTACACATCTCTCCAGTATCCTTTAATGAGGATTAGCCTTTATATTTCTTAATTTTTAATTAACTATTTTTTTTGTTACATTTACTTACTTAGTGTGTGTATGTGCATGCATATGTCAGAGCTCATGAGGACAATCTTTGGAGTCAGTGATCTCCTACCATCTGGGGTCCCAGGGATCAAACTCAGTTCTGGGTTTGATGGCAAGCATCTTGACCCACTGAGCCATCTAGCAAGCCCAATTAATTTTGTTTTGAGCTGGAGGCTCACTGTGATGTCCAGGCTGGCCCCCAAATCCTGAGTTCATGTGATTGTACTGCCTCAGCCTCCAGAGCAGCTGAGATTACATCACCAAGCTTGGATCAGTCTCAATGCCAATACAGTTTTCAAGAATTAAAGCCTGCCATATTGTTTAACAGATTTCTGTGAGGTATGATGAAAACATTTACCCTGTGAAGCCTATTCTGTGTGACGGTGAATATTGTCCACTTGACTAGATCTAGAGTCACACAGACGACAAGCCTCAGGCGTGCATGCCTACGAGGGGACATCCTGACTAGGTTAATTGAAGTGGGAAAACCAACTCTAAAAGTGAGTGGCATCATTTCCTGGATTTAAGCCCTGGATGCACAAAACAAAGAAAGGGAGCTGTGTGCCAGCATTCATCTCTCTCTGCTTCCTGATGGCAGATGTAATGTGACCAGCTACCTCAGGCTCCTGCCACAATGCCTTTCCTGCCATAATGGGCTTTTCCCCAAATTTTATAAGCCAAAATAAACCTTTTCTCCCTTATTTTATTACAGCAACAGGAAAGTTAACCCTGACTTCACTGCGCGGCCCTGCTGGTCTGGACTCTCTTTGTAGACTAGGCTGTCCTGCCTCTGCCCCACAAGTGTTAAAATTGAGAGTGTGTACCACATTTTGCCTACCTCTGTAGAGTGTGCACCAGTAAAAAAGCCATACAGAAGGGGGAATGCCCTGTCTTGGGCATCTCAGTCTTTATACCCATGAGTGAAGAAACCTGCATTCTTTTTTTAAAAAAAATTATTACTTTAATAAATTTTTATTTTTACTTTATGTGCATTGGTGTTTTGTCGTTATGCATGTCTGTGTGAGATCTTGGAGTTACAGACAGTTGTGAGCGGCCATGGAGGTGCTGGGAACTGAACCCAGTCCTCTGGAAGAGCAGTCAGTGCTCCCAACCGCTGAACTATCTTTCCAGCCCTATTTTTTTCTTTCCCTCTGTTTTGTTATACTTTATTTTTATTTTTTTGAGACAGGGTTTCTCTGTATAATGACCAGCCCCATTTTTATTTATAAATTTAATCATATGTATGTATCTATGTATGTGTGTGGATCTGTGCATAAGTGCAGTGCCTTCAGAGGCCAGAGGATCAAATCTTCTCTGAGCTGGAGTCACAGGTACTTATGGTTTACTGTGACCCGAACTCAGGTCTTCTGTAAGAGTGTACATGCTCTTAACCACTGAGCCATCTCTCCACCTCAGCCTGTATTCTTCATAAATTAATAATTCATTTGAATGGTAACTGCCACAAGTAGCTGACAGACAACTGAATGTGAGTAGTGCAACTGAGAAACCAAAATTTAAATATGAGTTGTATTTCATTTATGTTTAAATAGCAACAACTAATAGCAACTTGGTTTCAATGGGTTTGTTCTGTCAAGAAAGAATTTAGGCTATGAACTTGGCAAGCATATTCCAAAAGTGATTTATGTCCTTTGCTGTTCCACCTCCATAGTGCTGGGGACCAAACTCAGGACTTGGAGCATGATAGACAGGTGGGCTGTCCCCCGCCAGCTACAGTCCAACCCCTTTAAAAAAGGTCACCTTCACCCCTCTTCCTCCTATGCTAGGCCTAGTGCGACCGTAGTTTTCTGTCCCCTAGGCAACTGACTCCCCCTTCCCTTGTAGCATCACAGCAGGAGGACCAGACTAACATTCGTGGTCCTGTGGCTACTGGCAGTGCTAACTTGGATTACTAGTTGGTTAGATACTAGTCTCAGATTTCCCTGCATAAGGGCTAGTATGCACTAGGCAATGCTTTTAGACAGCATAAACATCTTGTCCCTCACAAACTCAAACTCATCCAGTGGATTTTAGTAATTCTGTATTCTTTTTTACTTCACTTTTCTCAGACTCAGAAGTTTGAGACAGGAAGATCACCAGTTCGAGGCTGACCTGGACTACCCAGAGAGTACAAGGCTAACCTGAACTACATAGAAACTACAAGGCCAGTTTGACCTGAATGGCAAAAAAACCAAAAACAACAATAAAACAAAAAAGATAGCATATATTACTAATGGATATTAAATTATCAGTTAAACCAGAATTTGCTTGATTCAATTTGCACTCATAGACATGGGCTTAAAACCAGGCTAGGCCATTTTTTTGGAGGGGGAGTGGGGGCAAGAAAATGTAAAGTTTACCATTCTAGTCCTGGAACAAGTTCAGCTGTCAAAGTAGTCTTGACAAATTTCTAAACTGTCTTCGTGGAAGAGTTATTTTCTAAGGGATTTCCCTTCTCAGTCAGACCATGAATTACCCAGAAAAGGGAAGAGAAGGTCCTAACACTGAGGAGACCGATGCAGGGGAGCTACGGTCAGACTCCAGCAGCCTCACCAGCCCTCAGGTATCACAGACCCATGGTCACTGAAAACTACGAGAGCCCCCAGCTCTAACAGCAGAGGCCCAGCTGTCACCCAGGCTCCTCCGCCCATCCTCACAGCCTCCTCCTGGGCTGGGTGCTGAGCTCACCTTCCTCAGGAGCTGAGCTCTCAGCTGAACTGTCTTTGTCTGAACTGCCTGAGGAGGCAGTTTTGTTGGCTTGCTTCTTCATGGTTCCTTTCTTCTCTATTTTTCTGGCTTTTCCTTTCTTCTTATTTTTATTGCTCCCAAATGTCCACTATAAGGAGGGGAAAAAAGGAAAATTGAAACAGGACTAGGCACTTTAATGAGGTGATACATGCTTATAATACCAGTACTCTTGAAGGGGAGGCAGGAGGATTCTGAGTTTGAAGCTAGCCTGGGGCTGCATAGTGAGACTGTGTTTTTAAACACGCACAAAACTGAGTGAAAACAACTTTTCCTGTTTTCTGTGGCTCAGATAGCATAGCTGCTGAGGGCTGGCATGCTGGGTTAGAGTACACAGGACAGCTGAGCACTCAGGTGGGTCTCAGGAAGGCAGGGAACTTCCGGCAGGAAAAAAATACAAAAAGCACAGGGAGAACTTTCTGGCAACTCCAAGGAAGCAGTAAGTAAAGTCAGATTGTTGAGTCTGAGTAAGAATCTCATTTACAAATCTGGGCTGTGAGGCTGCAAGAGATAGCTCAACAGTTAAGGGCACGCACTGTGATTGCAGAGGATCTGATTCAGTCAGACGAGCACTGAGTCATACTGCATTTAAGTGCAGAACTAGATTTGGAACAGTCAGAGAACTCACAAAATACATTGTGGTGACAATGTCTCCTCCTGTGATATTTATTTTTCTGTGGGTAGTGTACATGTACATGAGGACGTGAATGCACATGATGCTTGTGCATGTACAAGCTAGAGGTCAATGTCAAGTATCTTCCCCTTACTGCTCTCCACCTCAGCGTTTGATACAGGGTCTCTCACTGAGCCTGGAGCTCACCGATAGGCCAGACGGGCTGGAAGTGAGCTCCAAGGATCCACCTGTCTCCACTGCCCCAGCGGTAGGGTTATGCAGCACTATGTCACCCAGCTTCCATGTGGGTGCTGGGGATCTGAACTCCTATCTTCATGATCTTCACGCCTGCACTTTACCACCTGCAATGTTATAAAGACGGGGGTGGGGGGCTGAAGAGACAACTCAGAAGGTAAGAGCACTCACTGGCTGCTCTTTCAGGGGACCCAGGTTCAGTTCCCAGCACCCACATGGTAGCTCACAGTCAGTCATCTGTTAACTCCAATTTCAGGGGAATCCAATGCCCTTTTCTGACCTCCATGGCACCAGGCATACAAATATGGTATACAGACATATAAGCAAGCAAAACACCCATACACATTAAAAAAAAAAAAAAAGAAGTAATCTGGATTACACTGTAACAATGTTTCATTAGATCATAAACATGAGATCCTGGACTTCTAAACTTAGAGAACCTGCGATTTGGGTCATTAAAACAACAGGTAGCACACATGTGTACTTCCAGCCCAAAGTCTTTTGACATTTTAAGCTGCTACTCTGGAATGACTTTAGAGAAAAGCACTTGAGAAATGTGCACTAAATATGGAGACCCTTTCATCACCACAGACTGTTCAATTTTGTCAACTCAAATTTCTACATTTACTACTTAATGAAAACCCAGCGTCTCTGCTCCTACCCTAACAGGACAAGAACCCTGGCTGATGAGGATCAGTTTGTAAGCTATGTGGTGTTTATTCTTGTTTTGGTAATTCTGGGGAGGCAGCCCACAGAAGCTATACGCTTTTAAGATCCACACTCTTACTTCACCTGGATAAAATATTGTTGAAGACGCTTTGTTTTGTTTTTGGAGACTAAGTCTTCCTACATAGCACAGCTGAACTCAAACTGGCAATCCTCCTGAGTATTTGTATTATAGGTATAATATAAAACTGTATATTCTGAAATAAAATATTATGTGAGTGAATAGTGACTTGTATAGGTGAATTTACTTTTTTTTTTTTTTTTGGAATCTATGAATTTACTTTCTAAATGGTTACATTTCAATACCTAGATCACCACCTAGAAAGAAACTGTAATTTTATCTTAAATCTGAAGTTTCAGGCATTTCTAGTTTTAAATGCCTAAAAAAAAAAATAAGCTGGTTTAAAAGAATTCAAAACAGTCCACAATGTTCAATTTTTTTTAAGTTAGCTGAGCTAAAAATTCATCCATTTTCTCTGCAGACAGTATTAAGAGTCAATAATGTATATTGTTCCAATGGTTCTTGTGACAAGAAATGGCACAAACATCCATACAGTACTTTCATTAATGTCTCAGGAAAATGGCCTCAATCCACCTTTTCCCAACAGTGCCTGGCACTCTGGACTCCTCCACGGAAATAGGGGATGGTTCAGAGCAAAAGACTGAGCCACCAGGGTCACATGAGTCAGAGTAGCTAGGTCTATTTTTGCCTCCAGATGTGGGTTTCTAATGTGCAACAGAGCCAAACTCTGGACTCCCTGGGGAGGTGGTTGACTGGAGCAAAAACTACCTAAATGTGAAGTCACACAGTGAACCCAAGCGGGAAAGAACTATGAAGTCACTGGCTTCCTCATCCTTCCGCTCTTTCTCTGCCTGAGCCTGAACCCAGGAGCTGCCTATCATCTGTTGCATGTGATGCTCACCAGTTTATGCGGAGGACAAAAACAAGGGTAAAAAACAGAAGAAATTTAAATGTTGATTTAAAAAGAGGCTAAACCTGAATGTGAAAAGAACTTTGGTTGTTTTTCTTCCAACAATTTCCAAAAGATGACAAAGCTGCTCCCCTCATGAGGCTGACTCAGTGAGTTCTATGACACCAAAGGAAAACAAGCAATAATGCTATATGTGACCCTTTAGGGGAACTAGAATATGACACCTAAAAATACATTTCTGAGGCCAGCGAAATGGTTCAGTAAGGACATTTGCTGCCAGGCCTGACAACCTGAATTTAATCAAGAACCTACATGATGAGGAGAGAACTAACTTCTGAAAGTTGTCCTCTGACCTCTCTACATGCTGTGACTCGTGCGTGCCCACATGAATGCACACACAAAATTCATAAAAACTCTTTTACGAAGCAGATTTTTGGCTGAAGGTGTACTCGGTGGTAGGACACAGACTGTCACATGCAATGCCCTTCGATCAGTTCCCAGCACCAGAGTGGGGAGAGTCACCTGTATTTCTACACCCAAAAGTAAAGACTTAAAATTTGACAACTTTTGGGAGGACTCAAAGGGTTCCAATAATCCCAGATTTTTTTTTAACCCCTGTAGATCACATTTGCAATATTTTACATTAAAATGTATAAATCAGATATTCCTACATTTTTTTGCCCTAAGCACATATAGTTAAATATTTGTGCAATACTTATACTCCTAAAATACAGACTCTAATAAAGTATAAATGAAGATAGTCAAGACTTTGGCCATTGAGCTAGAGACTGCTCACCTATCCCTTCAAAACCCTGACTGAGGCAGCGGTTATTGACAGTGTTCCACAGTAAATGGAGTGAGGGAGAAACAGGACAGAATTAGCCAGGCAGCAGGGGCACATGCCTCTAATCCCAGCACTCGGGAGGCAGAGCCAGGTGGATTTCTGTGAGTTCGAGGCCAGTCTGGACTACAGAGCGAGATCCAGAACAGGCACCAAAACTACACAGAGAAACCCTGTCCCAAAAAAACCAAACAAAAACAACAACAAAAAAAGAAACAGGTCAGAATTGATGTTCTGATGTTTTCTTCCTTGAGGATTTGTTTTGAGGTAGTAGTGAAGGGAAGCTCTGTTGATACCTTTCAAGAGTCCAAATGATCTCTAAGACCCTCTCAGCATTATGAGACTTTATATGAACTGGGTGTTTTTAATCAGGATGGCTCTCTGTATTTGTTTTTTCTAGATACTAACAGCCACAAAAGGGATATCTAAGAAGGCATGATTTCTGAACTTCAGTGTTTTTTTGTTTTTTTTTTTTACGTTTTCCCCTAAAGATTAAAAGGGTCAGAGGAATTGAAGAGTAAATGCAACCTTATGACAGTGTAAAGCCCCTGGTCTGCATCTGAACTCTGAGTACAGAGGCCAGAACATCCCCGAATGAAAGCTACCCATAAACTATCAGGGAAAGGAGGAGGATCGGGCTGTCAGTCAGGACTCTCATACATACTGACATCCTGCTGCTGCTCTCCTAAGCAAACTGTATGTAAGCCTCACATAACACCAGGCAAGTGACTACATAATTACATAGCAAAGAAAGCCCAAACTAAAGGCTAGAGAAGACATTGCCTTTTTTTTTTTTTTTTTTTTTTTTTTTGTTTTTCGAGACAGGGTTTTCTCTGTGTAGCTTTGTGCCTTTCCTGGAACTCACTCTGCAGCCCAGGCTGGCCTCGAACTCACAGAGATCCGCCTGCCTCTGCCTCCTGAGTGCTGGGACTAAAAATATGCGCCACCACCGTCCAGCATGGGAAGATATTTCTTATTTAATAAAACAGACTACAGCCTGATTCTCACTGAGGTAACAGCTTAATGGGCAGCAGTTAGATAACAAATCAGAAGTTGTGTACTGTACCACCCCATATCATCCTGAGGGTGCGTGGATGTTACAAGCAGCCTGGGACCAGTTTCCTTCCAAACAGTCGAAGGGTGAGATGGAACACAGGATGGAAGTGGTTACTTCAGACTTGGCTAGCTAGATACTGAGTACTATGAACATTCTGGAGGCAGGAGAACAAGGACACTTCAAGACTTCAGACAGCATCTCTAAGAGGCAGCAATATCTACATGCCCAGCTCTTGGGACCCAGAGAAGAAACCATTCTGGCTCTTTGAGCTAACTGTTTTTTTATTTGTCCCCTTGAGCCAGGGACTCACGTAGCCCAGACTGGCCTCAAATTCACTATATATCGAAGAATGAGCTTGAATGTCTGGTCCTCTGCCTCATCTCCCAGCACAGAGATAGGCATGGGTCTCCATGCTGGTTCTGATTTGAATTTTTATGTGAAACAAAAACATTTCAAGTAAATAGTGTTCAAGAATAATAGCGAGGCTAGTAACAAACAGTGTTGGAATTGGGTCAAAAGAACTGGAAAAGAGCTAAGCCTTTAACCTGAGACTTATTTATTTTATGTATGAGTGCTCTATCTGCATGTACACCTTTATGCCAGAAGAGGACTATAGACAGTTGTGAGCCACCACGTGGGTGCTGGGAACTGAACTCAGGGCCTCTGGAAGAGCAGGCACTGCTCTTAACTGCTGAGCCACCTCTCCAGCCCCTTTCCCTCCTTTCTTGTGCTGAAGTCAAAGCAACTGTCAGAGGGCTTCTCTATTCACTGGTACGGACCCTGAGTGGGATTTGAGCTAGCCAGACTCCTGCAGTTGCTCCCCGCCCCACTAAAGACAGAAAGGAGCGGAACAGTAAATGCAACTTAGTACCACACAACAAAGGAGGCCAGTGCAATGGCTCAGCGGCTAAGGCGTTGGCTGCCTCACCTGACAAACTTGAGTTTGACCCTAGATCCCACATGGTGAATGGAAGCTGTCCTATGGCTTCCATAATGTATGCTGTGGCATGTGTACACACACACTAAACAAACAAACAAATAAACATCATAAATTTTTAAGAGAACATGAAGACTAGCTTAGCTTTCTCTTATTTCTATTGTATAATTAATCAATGTACAAAAGGTACTATTGTATTTTATAATCTGGTAATCACATAACTTACTAAAAGCATAAAGAATCCTTGCACTAAATCAGAAAAAATTATAGTCTAGTTATAGAGACAAAACCACAAGTGGAACAGAAGTGATACAGAGCCATAAAAAATATAATTAATACTGTTTGGTAGGAAGCAGTGAAGGTCTTTATTGGACACATATACTAATTATTATCTATAAGGTAAAACAAGAACAAAATGCTCTCAGCCATTTTTATTCAAAATTAAAAGTTGTATCTGGGGGTTGAGGATTTAGCTCAGTGGTAGAGCACTTGCCTAGCAAGCACAAGGCCCTGGGTTCAGTCCTCAGCTCCGGGAGGGGGGGGCTGTTGTATCTTTTTCAAAGCATTCTACTCTTTAGTTGAGATAGGCTCTCTTTATGCATCCCAATCTGGCCTTGAACTCTTGACCCTCCTGCCTTAGCATCCTGAATGCTGGGATTCTGTGTATGCACCATATACCTTGTTCTATTCATTTTCTTCTACTAATACATGCATTAGAGACACCCAGAGATCACAGAGTGTAAGTAGTGGTACAACTAGGTCCAAGTGAAGAGCTTGAAAAGCCAGGTTGGTTAAGAGAAAGAGAAGGCAGGAGCTTGAGGGTGGTGAAGCAGATAAACAGCAAGAAGAGGTGGGTCCGAAGAGGGGGTGTGGGCACCAACACGACTCCCAAAGACTGCTGCAAGTTCTGGGAGAGAAGATACAGCGGTGCCAGACGCTGAGCTGCAGGGCGGGGCCAGACGCTAGACTTCTCCAGAATGCTGGAGACAGACACTTTAAAACAGTAACTCTCTCTAGGATGTCCAAATGCCGGTAACCCCAGCACCTGGAGGTGGAAGGAGAAGGATCACAAGTTCAAAGTCATTCTCTGCTACATACCAAGTTTGAGGCCAGCCTGGACTATATGAGACCCTGCTTCAACAACTAATTAATCAATAACAATTTACAAGTCAAACACTAAAAAAGCAAACAAATAATTATTGTTCAGGCAGAAATTTCTACTATTTCTTTATTTTGTTTAAATGTAGCTAATATTTAGCTCTGAACAAAAAAAAAATTTTAGGCATCCAAACAACTTTACTGAGGACAAGGAAGAATTCACATTTCCTTCTTATCTAGCTGGTAGTTGTTTCTAAAAGAGGATTCTGAATGTGTCTCACATAGAGTTCATGAACTTTTGATTTTGTTATATTTTTAAGATTTATTTATTTATTTATTTATTTTTATGTGTATTAGTATTTTTCCTGCATGTATGTATGTGTACCACATGAATGCCTGGTACCCATGGATGCCAGGAGAGAGCATCAAAAATCTCCTAGAACTGGAGTTATGGACGTAAGCAAAGTGACATGTGGGTGCTGGGAACCAAACCCAGATCCTCTGCAAGAGCAGCAAGTGTATCCGCCTGTCCCCATAAGGTTTCTCTGTGTAGCTTTGGCTGTCCTGAAACTCACTCTGTAGCCCAGGCTGGCCTTGAACTCACAGAGACCCACCTGCCTTTCACTCCCCTTCCCAGTGCTGAGATTAAAGGTGTGCACCATCACCACCAGCTGCAGCAAGTGCTCTTATTAAGCACTGGGCCAGGACCTCAAGCATGGCAAGCATGCACCCCTCAGCCCAGCATTATGACCTTCAGCCACTGACGTCTTTCTAGTTTCTGAGGCTTGATCCACATGAAACAGAAAGAGCCTTGCTTATTTTTAATGTGTGTCACAAGAATCATTTACCCCAAATAACACATCAGTGTATTACTAAACCTAAGGTTTCCCCTTTAAAAAATACTACACATAAAATATCCACTTATTCCCTCACTTGTTGGATCTTATACTTACTGTCTAGTATATATATTCTTCTAAATAGGAAACTGTCACGGAGGTTTTTTTTCTCCAATCCCCTACCCCCTATATCGATTAAGTAGCTATTATCTTGCTCTAAATAAAATCAGAGAGCCTTTCTCCTTGTGACAAACTACTCATTAACTCCTCCACCTGGCCCCTGCAAGACAGGGTCTCATGTAGCTAGACAGGCCTTGAACTTGTAGATCTGTAGATAAAAATGTCCTGAACTGGTCATGTTGCCTCCACCTCCCAAGTGCCGGATCAGGGTTGTGCCCCCGTGCCCGGCTCCCACTGACCTTCTAAATGAGCTGTTCTTGGTTTGCAGCTCAGTGAGCAAAGGCACATGCTACCAAGCCTGATGACCCGAGTTCAATTCCTGAAACCCACATGGAGGAAATAAAGAACTGACTCCTCCTGTAAGCTATCCTCTGACCTCTATATGTGCATCAAGGTAAGGGTGCCCACACCCATACGCTACCACTCACTCACACACAGAACAGTGAATAAAAATTTAAAAGGTTAAAATTAACTGTTCTCATCAATTTTCTGTCCTATAAAACCTAAGGGGACCAAAAAATATCTCTGTGTATATTCATGACTAAGGACAATAGCAACCAGGTACGGTGGCTCACACTTACAATCCCAGCACTTGGGAGATGGAGGCAGGAGGATGCTGCATACTGAGACCCTGTCTCAGACCAATGATCAAAGAAACAAAGACAAAGGAGTATATTTGAAAGAATTCCAGCAAAGCTTCTGGTACATGTATGTACCAGCTGACTGAGGATGGCCACAACAACCAAAAAATTTTAAAAGGCTGATTTGTAAGTAGCAAAGATGTAAAAATCAAAGCAGAAATAATATAACACAGTACTGTTTTCCCCCCAGGCATATGCATGGATGGATATTCACTATGACAGAGAAAAAAAGACAATAAGCCCCTATCACAAATCTCTTATCTGGTGGATTCCTCAGGATCCCCTAACCAACCTAAAGAATCTATATCAACCTAGTTCGGGATCATGGCACTACCACTGCGTCCTCTAGTGCCAGAGCAGCAGAATGAAAAACGGGGAAACAAAACCCAACAAAACCCACCCTCGTGTTACCTTCCAACTGTCCACAGCAGTGAAACACTTGCTCTAACTCTAAAGTGCTCTATACTGGGCTAGATGAAAAGATAATCGTTGAACTCACACAGGACTTGCTATTCCCCATCAGACGGGGCTACAATAAGCTTGTGGCCTGTGGGCAGCAGCAGGAGTTAACTTTGTCGGGGTGCTGGAGCGACGGCTAGGGGGTTAAGAGCGTGTTGCTTCTCTCACAGAGCTGGTGCTCATTCCCAGCACCCTCATCAGGCAGTTCGTAACCACCTGTAACTCCAGCGTAAGGGATCTACTGCCCTCTTCTGGCCCCTCCAGGCACCCGCACTCTCTTGCACATACCCACACATTGATATACAATTAAAAAATAAACCTTGAAAAGAACAGCCTGAGAGGGAAAAAGCTACTCCAAATTCCTTTCCACGGGAGACAGGGCACAGCCTAACAAGAAAGCTTTTTCTCCCTGAAGTAAACTGACAGCTGAGGAGTGGCGGGAGGTGGAGTGACGACTTGGTTTTTGTTTGGGTGTTTCTTCTTGAGACAGGATCTTGATACACAGTCCTAGCTAGTTTCAAATTCAAGATGCTTGGCTAAGGTAAAGAATACTTACATAGTTAGAACAAGGGCAACCCAGGACACTGGATCTATTCGAACACAGCTGTGAACGAACACACTCTACCTTTCTAGCAGAAGCAGTCAGGAAGGATAAAGGGCGAGGGGGTTGTGGTGGTACAAGCCTCTAACCCAAAACATTTAGGAGGTAGAGATAGGAAGCTCAGGAGTTTATGGCCAGTCACAGCTACACAGTGAGTTCCTGGCTAATCAAGGCTACAGAGGGAGACCCCATCTCAAAAGAAATACCAACAAGATTTTTCTGTATTGTTTATGCATTAAAAAAAAAAAGCTCAAAATCAAATTAGTTCATAGGCCTCACAAATTTTCTAATAGATCATGTAATTTTACTGAGGCAAATTACAGTCCCTACACTGGAAAAAGAATAAACATTTACTACCTCTTACTGTGAGAAGCAATTTTAGGTTTACTGAATTATTTAAGACTAAAAGAATATTACTACAATCAATCAGAATGCAAACATTCTCAATTTACATACAATGGGAATTGGTAAATACTGTTCAGATGTTAATTAAACATCATTTTATTAAATAAACATTTTTAAATCTGTTGAAAGTAATCTCCTATTCTGTAGAACAAGAGATTGAACAGAGGGCAATGTCTCCCTCCAGGAAATAACTAAGGTGAAAAGTTCTTTAAGTCAAATGAGAAACCTACCCGCCAATCTTCCACCCATGGTCTGGGTCTCTCAGGGCTTTGCTTCTGTCATGGACACTTGAGAAAACTGCCCTGGTTTAGACAATGAACGCTGTTTGATTTGTAATAAATCTTCCCAAAGAAAGCTTTGTGTCTCACAGTAGTGACCACTAAAATAAATACGGCATTTTTCTGTATTTCTGTATTTCTGTGTTTTTTTCTGTATTACCTTTCTCCGGGAGACCGGTATAACCCAAGCTGACCTTGAACTCTTGATCCTACTACTTCAGCTTTCTGAATGCTGAGATTATAGGCATGTGCCACATGCCTGACTTAGAATTTGTTTTCTAACATAAAAGTGGTATTTAAAAGATGACTTGTTTAAAAAGGTAACTTATGTTTGGGCCTTCCACAATACAAAATGGCCACCATGTAAGGTGTATAATTCAAAGCTTTGCTCATTTCTTTTCCCTACTAAGTTCTTGTAGGTCTTGGGTTATAGGTCTTAGTTTAAGGAAGCAAGGTTATCAGGCATCATCAAGTCAGGAATCTTCATCGAATGCTTGCCAATCACACAGGCCTAGCTCCTCCACACCCACCTCATCGTCACTGTCCGACGTCTCTGAGTCTGACGAGGCTGCAGGCTGACTCACAGGAGGCTCCTTCTCTTCAGAGTCACTGCGCTTCCGCTTCGCCAGGGACAAGAGCTCCTAATTGGGCAGAAACAGTCACATCAGTTGTGTTTAATAGAAAAGTGCCCGCCTTGATCACTTCATGCCTATGCTTTCAACTGAGTACACACCCATGAGCACTGGGCATATGAGCAAACAGACAGAAGAGCGGTATCCATGGTGCAAAACCAAAGCTTCACCACCACCTGCCCTCTCGAGAGAATGAAACAAACAGGAAATGGAAATGCAGCTACTCAGACTTCCAGATTCCTCTCTACACAGCCGAGTACCGACCACCGATACTGAATGGTAAGAGCTATGTGTGCAAAGGTAATCTGCTTCATGTTTCAAAGGTCAGGCAGCCAACACTCCAAGGATCTTTTATTGTAGTTCATGGTAAATTTAGCATTTGTGGCTATTCTATCTAAAAGCTTACCAACTATAAGTTTCTGAGATCATTTTATATTTTGAAAATGTAAATCAGAAAAAAAAGAGGTATCTCCTATCCAGGGTCACGAAAGTAAGAAGTAAATGTGATGGCCAGAATTCTAATAAGATAATCCCAACACCCACATTCACTACCCTGTCCTGGTGGTTTAAATACGAGAGTGGTGGTGGTGGCTGTCCACTGTCACATGGTCCCCATTACTTCTCCCACATTCTCAGTCCGCTTATTCAAGAACATGGCAAAGGGTCACCCGCTCAACTCTCCGCAGTAACAATACCCGCTGACAATTAAGACTGTTCTTACTCGATGCCAGGCACTTTTCTCAGCATCTGACACTTGCTCTTCACAACAACCCACGATATGTATTATCACATTATTTAAAGAGAGAGAAGCACCGGGAGGGCTGGTGAGATGCTCAGTGCTTGCTTCGAAAGTCTGATGACCTGAGTTTGGTCCTCAGAGCCCGCAGTCAAGTGGAAGGGAAGAAGAGACTCCAAGAAGCTGTCCGCTGGCTTCTGCACATATATCAGCCCATACACTCGCATCACACACCCACGTGCATCATACACACACACACAATTTTACACACACATTTTTTTAAAATCTATTTTTATTTTATGTGCATTGATGTTTTCCCTGCATGCATGTCTGTCTGTGTGAGGGTGTTGGATCCACTGGAACAGGAGTTACAGAGGGTAGTAAGGTACCATGTAGGTAATAGGAATTGCACCCAGGACCTCTGGAAGAGCAGCCAGTGCTCTCAACTACTAAGCCACCTCTCTAGCACTTACATATACATTTTTAAAAGCAGCATGTGGAGCAGAAGAGGTTAAACAACGTTTCTAAGCTGTATAATATACTTAGTAACAGCTAGTACATGAGAGTACAGGACTGGAACCTGGCAGTAGAATCCTGGCTCCTAATGCAGTCATGCTTTACTAGTCGAAACCTCTTCCCACTGTACCAAAGAAAGTGCAGTTAATCAATACTGGCAGTAGATCCTTGACGAGTGCTGTGCCATGCCCGAGAAGTGGAGTGCAGGGCGGACTGCAGAGCAGAAGACTGGTACAAAGCTTGTTTCCCTACCCGTCTCCTTCTATTTTAGGAGCACTGTCCTTCCTCGGCCAGGATGAGAAAATGACCTTCTGAGATTAACAGCTGACATGCTTCTTCTTCATAAGCAGTCATGAGATGTCTGTCACTCTTCTTATGTCACTGGAGAATGATTATACCATATTCTGAAAAGGCTACAAGTCACAAGGACATCCCTCTTTTGACCAGAAGTAACTCCTATAGACCAAATGCATAGTCTACTATGATGATAGTTATGGTTAATGGTTTAAAAATAATAGCTGGGTGTGGTGATGCACACCTTTAGTCCCAGCACTGAGGAGGCAGAAGCAGGCAGATCTCTATGAGATCAAGACCAACCTGGTCTACAAAGTAAGTTCCAGGGCAGTTAGGGTTACACAGAGAAACCCTGTCTTTAAAAAAAAAAAACCAAACAACAACAACAAAAAAAAAATGTGCACACACACACCCCCCAAGATATCATTCAAATAGATGGCTCTAAGAAATTAGCAAATACATAAGTTTAACACTACCAGAATCAAGATACAGAACCCCAGCATCCCTCCAAATTTCCTCCTCCTTTCCCAGCAACCATGATCATGTTTTCCATCCCTACAGGTTTGCCCATTTAGAGACTGTTACAAGAACGGAATCACATGGCCTACAGCCTCTTTTGAGTGTGGCTTCTTACTTTTCATTGTAAATTTTTTTTATTATTATTTTTTTGTGGGTGCACGTATGTGGCGGTCAGAGGACAACTTTTGAGTATCTGTTCTCTCCTTTCACCATTTGGGTCCTGGGGGTCAAATTCAGGTTATCAGGCTTGGCAGCAAGTATCTTTAACTGCCCAGCCATTTCACTGGCATGAATATGGCTTCTTTCATTTAGCATTACACATCTGACATTCATCCATGTTGCAACATGTAACAGTAGTCTCTCCTTTTTTAAAAAAGATTTTAGATTTACTATATATATCTATGAGTGTTTTGCCTCATAAGGAGATCAAAAGAGGACACTGGATTCCCTTGAACTGGATTACAGATAACTAGATAGTTACAGATACCATGTAGGTACTGGGAACAGAACCCAGGTCCTCTGCAAGAGCAACAAATGCTCTTAATCTCTGAGCCATCTCTCCAGCCCCACCCCATTTTATTATTTTAAATTATGTGTGTATGTGTGTGTGTGTGTGTGTGGGGGGGGGGTTATGTACATGTGAGTGCAAGTACCTGTGGAGTCCGGAAGAGGACAGGATCCGATTACCTGAAGTGATAGGCAGCTATTAGTTGCCTGACATGGGTTCTGGGAACTGAACTTGGGTCCTTTGCAAAAGCAGTAAGTGTTCTTAACCCCTGAGCCATCTCTCCAGCCCAAGTTTGTCCATTTTTAATACTAAACTTCATTCCGCTATATGAATGTATCTTAGTGTATATCACCTACCAGATGAAAATCACTTGGACTGTTTTCATTTGTGGAGCAATTTCATGCTCACAGTTTCTATTTACTTGGGATAAAAATAGGATTGTATGTGAATTTGATGATGGCCTTTGCTATTACACTTTGCCCTATATTACCTTAATGCAAAATTATAAACAAACTTTTTATTACATTTATTTGTGTTTGTGTGCATGTACGATGGTTATGGAAGCCAAAGGACAACCCATGAAAGTCAGTTCTCTCCTTCCACCAGAAGCTTTCACCTAGGTCTTAGGGACTGAATTCAGGTTGTCAAGCTTGGAAGCAGGCACCTGTACCTGCTAAGCAATCTTGAATCTCTTTGAGGACTGTAGAATTTGGTTTTAACACACACTCATTAGAACATGTATTTGGATACACTCTTGCTCTGGTTTGAATATGCTTTGTCCCCCTAACTCTTGTAGTAGTTAGTTTTTGTTTTGCGATAGAGCCTCACTATGTGGCCCTGGCTGGCCTGAAACACAGAGAGAGATCTGACTGCCTAGTGTCGGAACTAGGCATGTGCCACAACACCCAGCTTCTTGCAGTAGTTTAATCCACGGAGAATTACTTGATGGTACTAAGAGGAAAGGAGGTTGATTTAGCTTTGGTGTGCAGAAGTGGGGCTTAAGGAAGTTACAGCTTCATGACTGACTCCTGACAGCTTTGTAAGCAGACAGACACATGGACTATTCATGTCTCTCACCATGATGTCATCCAGCCGGAGTCTGTACCATGCTGTTGGCTTCCAGCCTCCAAAATTGTGAGCGAGGTACACCCTTTCTCCCTAAGAAGTAACCTAATTCATTACAGTAATGAAATTTTGACTACAGCTTGCAATCAAGTCCTTTCCTAAAACAGTAGCTATTATATTCAGTAGATACTCATTGAAAGTTACCGAAACTGGGCTGGCAGGATGGCTCAGCAGGTCAAAGAAACCAGTCATGAGCCTGAAAACCTGCATTCAATCCCCAGAACCCACAAGGTGAAAGGACAGAACCAACTACCTCAAGTTGTCCTCTGACTTCCATACACCTATGCACTTAAAAGTACACTCACTGCTGGGTGACACATACCTTCACTCTCAGCACTCAGAAGGCAAAGGCGGGCGGATCTCTATGAGGACAGCCAGAGCTGTTATATAGAGAAACTCTGTTTTGAAAAACCAAAAGGATGGATGGATGGATGGATGGATGGATGGATGGATAGATGATAGACAGACAGACAGACAGACAGACAGAAACGTGCATTCGCATGCACACGCGCGTGTATACACACGTACACACACACCTTTATCTTGCACAATGAATCTGTAACCTCAGAGCTTGGAAGACGGAAAAAGGACAACTGACACAAGCCTGAGGTCAGCCTAGGACTGAAAGGATTTCCAGACCATCCTGGGGTAGCAAAAATATAAACAAACAAAAAACAAGAGGTACCAGTTTATACTAAAAACCCGACAAAATCCATTACCAAATGTATCTGATAAGCACACTTTCACTTTGTGTAGCATATTAGCTACACTACCAGAGTGTGGAGACAACAATGACCTTAATACTGTGAAAACTGACCTCTCTACTTCCGGAGCTCAACCTAGAAAGCTACTCAGGGAACTCCTGATCAAACCACTCCATGGCTTAATCCTTTATATCCTAATGAGGGCTCCTAGGTAGATGGCTAGAACAATGTGCCAATAAAAAGTCTCCACAATACTGCACACATGATAGGATTTTTATTTGTTCACACGTGTATGCACACACTCGTGCATGTGTGCATGAGAGGGACAGAAGAGGGTGTCAGATCCCCTGGAGCTGAAATTACAGGTGGCTGTTAGCCACCTGACAGGGGTACTGGGAGCCACATTTGGGTCCTCTGAAAGAGGTACAAGTACTCTTAACTGCTTAGCCATCTCTCCACCCACATAAAGAGATGTTTAAGGGTGATTTATTTGATATCTTCCCTCCCCGCCTGGGGGGCTGAGGACTGAACCCAGGGCCTTGCGCTTACTAGGCAAGCACTCTACCACTGAGCTAAATCCCCAACCCCCTGTATTTTTCTAAGATTTATTTATTTGTTTGTTTGTTTGTTATTTATTTATTTATTTATCTACCTATCTATCTATTTATTTATTTATTTACTTATTTATTTATTTATTTATTTATTTATTTATTATGTATACAGCATGTATGACTGCAGGCCAGAAGAGGGCACCAGATCTCATTACAGATGGTCGTGAGCCACCATGTGGTTGCTGGGAATTGAACTCAGGACCTCTGGAAGAGCAATTAGTGCTCTTATCCTCTGAGCCATCTCTCCGGCCCCCTGTATTTTTTTTTTTAAAGTGGTCTATGGGGCTAGAGAGATGGATCAGAGGTTAAGAGCACTGGCAGCTCTTCCAGAGGTCCTGAGTTCAACTCCCAGTAACCACATGGTGGCTCACAACCATCTGTAATGAGATCTGGTGCCCTCTTCTGGCCTGCAGATAGAACATTATATACATAATAAATAAATTTTTTTTTCTTTTTTTCGTTTTTCGAGACAGGATTTCTCTGTGTAGTTTTGGGCCCTGTCCTGGAGCTCGCTCTATAGACCAGGGGCCTCAAACTCAGAGATCCGCCTGGCTCTGCCTCCCCAGTGTTGGGATTAAATGAGTACTCCACCACTGCCTGGCCTATAATAAATAAATCTTTAAAAAAAAAAAGTGGTCCACACACAAGGAACAAACCTATCTTTTACCTATAACCCACTCCATGATTCTACAATGGCTGGTCACAGTTCTTACAGCCAGTGATCTCTTTCACTACCATCCCTGTATTTTATCTCATCTAGTGAAAACCTTCACATTTATCTTGACATGTCTTAAGAAAAATGTTGTGTGAGGTGACACCATGATCTATCATATTTAAGCTAAACCAAAGATGTGCTTAATGTATCAGTGCCCAATCTACTACAGGCCTAGCTGTGAAGAGATGCCGTGTCTAGCTTGTACAGCAGTTTCAATCACACTGTTCAAAGGCCACATTTAAGTAGAGAGTACAAACTAGACCTAAAATAAAGCAAGAGACTGGACTGATAACATAAACCTATAATCCGAGATACTGGAGCGATTGTGGCAAGACAATCTTAAATCCAAGGACTCCTGAGCTACAGAGAGTTCAAGGGCAGCCTAAGAAATTCAGTAAAACTCTGTCTCAAAATTTTAAAAGGGCTAGATGCCAGCTGTGGTGGCATACATTTTTAGTCCCAGCACTTGGGAGGTAGAGGCAGGTAGATTCTTTGTCCTCAAAGCGAGTTCCAGGCCAGTGAGGGCTACATAGTAAAATCCTGCCTTAAAAAGAAAAAGAGGCTGGGGAGATAAATAGCTTAGCTATTAAGAGCACTGGTTCAATCCCAGCACGCACATGGCAGCTCACAACTGTCTGTAACTCCAGTTCCAGGGGATCAGACACTCTCACACTGACACACATGCAGGCAAAGCACCAATGCACATCAAATAAAAATAAAAAATTTAAAAAGAAAAAGAAAGAGAAAGGGGTGGGGCTATAGCTCAGTGGTAGAGCATCTGTCTGAATGTGCAAGATACTTGGGCAGGATCTTCAGTATAAAAAAAAAAAAAAACCCAGAAAGAATAAAAGGCTCATATGAATAAAATTCTTAAGGGTTCATATCTAATTAGCATGCTAAGCTTTTTTTCTTAACTCTATAAACATCAACAGCTAGGTACTATTTGTCCATTACTATCCTGATTTTTTAGTATTACAACTCCTGCACTCATAGAAACACCTCAATCCAGACAAACTAGATTGGTTGGTTACCTTGCTACCAGCATCTATTATGTTCCAAACATAGGGCAAGTAGATAACAGCAAAGAAAAGCTACAAATGTCCTCCTTACTTCATAGACTTTAAGGGCAAGAGGAAAAGTCAGCGGGAACGCAGTTAAGCACTAAGAAGGAAGCAGGCTGAGCACACAGGGAGCCTGTCTGCAGCCAGGAGAGGAGAGGGCTCTCCGGAGGTCGGGATTAGAAACCTTCCCAGGAAAGGACGACATATGGGGTTCCCAACAGAGGCCTCCTCCCAAACAGCTAAGGCCATGAAGCTGATGATGCTGGCTGGGTCACAGAACTGAAAGAGAAACTGTGGCTGATGTTTAAGCAAGCACGCACGGGGGAGGGGTGAAATGAGGTGGGTCAGAGGAAGAAGAAACTGTATCAGTGGACTGCAAAGCAGGGTCAGAAGCAGAGATTTTATTTGAGGACAGCAAGAAACCACCCGATGGTCTGAAGGAGAGGAGAGGAGTAACCTAGCCACTAAGGGTTTCGGAGGAGCACGTGGGGCCAGGTGGAAGTGTAGAGCAGTGGTCTGAGACCCATTCCCTCCTGAGCAGAGAAATGGTGGCCTGACAAGTAAGCAGCCACAGGGATGGAGCGAACTGGGAAGGCCGGAAGAGGTGCTAAGGAAGAACAACCCACAGAATGTTGTATTTAAGATGTTTGTTGGTGTTCTCTCTTTCATAGAGACATCACTGGCAAAGAAATGTGATTCTACAGAATGTTGTATTTAAGATGTTTGTTGATGTTCTCTCTTTCATAGAGACATCACTGGCAAAGAAATGTGATTCAAACAGTGGGCACTGGCTGTTTATTAAGAGTAAGGAAGGGGGGCTGGAGAGATGGCTCAGTGGTTAAGAGCACTGACTTTTTTCCAGAGGTCCTGAGTTCAATTCCCAGCAACCACATGGTGGCTCACAACCATCTGTAATGAGATCTGGTGCCCTCTTCTGACCTGCAGGGACACAGGCAGGCAGAATGTAATAAATACGTAATAAATACATATTTTTAAAAAAGAGTAAGGAAGGGATGGGCTGGAGAGATGATTCAGCGGTTAAGAGCACTGGCTGCTCTTTCAGAGGTCCTGAGTTCTATTCCTAGCAACCACGTGACGGCTCACAATAGAGCACTCATATACATAAAGTACATAAATAAATAAATCTTAAAAAAAAAAAAAAAGCAAGAGTGAGGAAGGGGAAGTGGGATGTGGTGATTCAATAGCTCAGCAGGTAAAGGTGCTGTAGCCAAGCCTGACAACCACAATCCATCACTGGGACCGTCGTGGAAAGAGCGAGCTGATTCCCAAAAGTTGTCCTCTAACCTTTGCAGGCACACAAAAAATGGATAGTCTTTATCTTAGATGGGCCTACTAGAGATTTTCTAGGACCTCTGTTAAGCAAGTATCCTTCTGTAAATGTTCCTCATAAAACTTGAGAAATTGAAAAGTTATGCTTTTCACTGATATTGATTCATGTTAGCCAGAGGTAGATTTTTGAAGGCTATAATGAACTTGTGAGTGGCAGTGTTAACTTGTGAAGTGTTAAGATTAATTCTGTGTGTGTGTGTGTGTGTGTGTGTGTGTGTGTGTGTGTGTGTGTGTGTGTGTGTATGTGTCTGTCTGTCTGTCTGAGTGCCTGTGTGCTCATTCCTAGGTATGCTAGGCAGGCTGTCTACTACTGATCTTTATCTCCACCTCCCATGGCAGCTCTGATATCAAAGCTTTTTCTTTCATTTTTTTTATTATTAAGACATTTTCTATTCATTTTACATACCAACCACAGATTCCCCTCTCCTCCCTCCTCCCATCCCCAGCCTTCCCTTCGATATCAAAGCTTTTAAGAAAAAATAACTCTTATTCTATTGGTGGCACACGCCTTTAGTCCCAGCACTCGGGAGGCAGAGCCAGCTGGATCTCTGTGAGTTCGAGGCCAACCTGGGCTACAGAGTGAGTTCCAGGAAAGGCACAAAGCTACACAGAGAAACCCTGTCTTGAAAAACGGGGGGGGGGGGGGGGGGGGGGGGCGGAGAAAGAAAAAGAAAAATACAAAACTCATTAAAAATTTCTGCTGAGCCATCTCACCAGCCCCAAACCATTTTTGATTTGGTTCTGTTGGTATACCTATTGTTCACTCAACAGTAGAGATTGTTGTCAACAAATGTGTTAGGTTAGATGAACAAAATGAAAGTGTTTGTCACCTTAAAGGACCTTGTAAAGAGGCGGCAGAGAGGGTAAGATACCTAGTCATTTTCCTTACGTTGGATTGCAGGTTATGAAGGAAGGGCAGATATATGTGAGGCTTTATATTGGCCTGATAAGGATGGCATTGAAGCTGAGATCTGAAACAGATGTTAAGGAAAAGGAGATTAGGGAACTGAAGGATAAAGAGAGGATGTTGTGTGTTCATTTTTGAGGAGAGACCGGCGTGTACAGAAGTGAGGCACCAAAGACTGAGCCCCCTCATGAAACTGAAAGAAACCCAGAATGAGTGAAGAGGGTTGTATATGTCTTGTTTTGGTTTTTGAGACAGGATCTCATTGTACAATGCAGGCTGGCCTTGAACTCATGGCAGACCTTTTCCCTCAGTAGCCTAAGTGCAGGCAGCACAGAAGTGAACTATCTAACCTAGCTGCAGAAGCAGGATCTGTTTTAACTCTGAGGATGGAGAAGTCAAGGTTAATGCATTATAGGCAACATTAAAAGTAAAGATGGGCAGATCAATGGTGGCGCACACCTTTAATCCCAGCACTTGGGAGGCCGAGGCAGGTGGATCTCAGTGAGTTGGAGGCCAGCCTGGCCTACAGAGTGAGTTCCAGGACAGCCAAGGCTATTACACAGAGAAATCCTGTCTCGAAAAACTACATACACACACACACACACACACACACACACACACACACACACACACACACACACGACTTGAAGAGAAAACTTAAGTTTGTTGGATATTATAAGTATTGTTTCAATTAACTTGTATTTCATTTATCTATATAGTGGATATATAAATTATTTTACTGTAAGCTGGGGTTAAAAATAAATCTTTAGCTCTTTAGCTACATGTAGGGGTACATGCTTAAAGTCCCATTACTCTCAACTAAAATAGGACACTCACAAGTGGGAGCCCGTGATATGGCTCAGCAGGTAAAGAGAGCCACCCACTACCAAGACAAAGCCTAATGACCCGAATTCAGGCTTTGGGATCTACAAAGCAGGAGAGAACCAACTCCCAAAAGTTGTGTTTTGACCTTCATATTACTTGGCATGGCACTCAAGCCTACACACATCTGAATAAATAAATAAGCAAACAAACAAACAAATGTAATTTTTAAAAAGTTAAAAACCAAAAAGCTAGGGAAGAGTGAGTGGTTCAGTGGTAGAGTGCTGGCCTAGCATGTGCAACCCTTGAGATCACACACACACACACACACACACACACACACACACACACACACACAGAGAATTACTCAAAGATGCCAAGAGACTTCACTCTTCTCTAACCATTTCCATATAAAAGCCAAATGAAATTAGTAAGTAAGTTGCAACAAGCTATACGTCACACTATTATACAAACTTAGTATTTCACAGGTTAGCACTGCCACTTGCAATTCATTATGGCCTTCAAAATCTACCTCTGGCTAACACAACACAGCAGCAGTGAAAAGCATAACTTGTCAATTTCCCAACTTTTATGAGGAACATTTACAGAAAGATACTTTATATCAATGTTTTATACAAAATGCTAAACAGAGGTCCTAGAAAATCTCTAGTAGGCCCATCTAAGATAAAGACTGTTCTTTTTTTTTTTTGCAATATGGTGGGTGTTGGAACCTAAAGCCTCCTGCACACTAGGTGAGCATTAAATCATATCCCTATATCATATCATCAAGTTGCCCAGTCAGTCTAGCCTTCAGCTTACTCTACAGTGCAAACAGCCTTGAACTTGTGATTCTGCTGCTGGGATTACAGGTCTGTGCCACCAGGCCATCTCCGAAGACAAATTTCATTGCTGCCCTTTCAAGTTGATGGGGGTGGGGGAGTTATAAAACAGGAGTGGTGGGTCACACTATAATCCTGGCATTTGGAAAGCTGAGGCAGGCAAACAACTATGCTAAGTTTCAGGCCAGCTTTGCTACAAGTGAGATACTTTCTCTCTACAAAGAAAGAAGAAAAAGAAAGGAAAGAAAGAAAAGTATAAAACTATACTTTTAGTATGAATATAACTGAACAAGTTTTGAGAAAGGCAAAGGAAGAAAGAAAGAAAGAAAGGAAGGAAGGAAGGAAGGAAGGAAGGAAGGAAGGAAGGAAGGAAGGAAGGAAGGAAGGAAGGAAGGAAGGAGAAAAGAAGGAAAGCGTCTCGTTATGTAGTCCTGTCTGGCCTTGAACTCTTGTTCCTCCAGCTTCAGGTTCCTGCTTCAGGGTTACAGATGTGCACTTCCATGGCAGGTTGGGGCTGAGAAAAGCACCAATGACAAGGATCCTGCAGTTTAAAAATGGAAAGGAATAAGATGGCCAAAATAAAAAAACAGGGACACTATCAGGTTACATGCAAAAAGAAAATCCTCTAAGGCTTGGAAGTGTAGCTCAGTGGCAGAGCATGTTCCCAGCATATGTGATACCTTGGGTCTAATCTCCAGTGGTACTTTCATGAGTGTGTGCACACACACACACACAAAACACACACCCCATACACACACGTTCCCAAGAAGAAAGATTTACTGACTCAAGAAAAAGAATCTCTAGAGCTGGAAAGACGGCTCAGTGGTTAAGAGCACTGGCTTTCCCAGGGAACCTGGGTTCAATTCCCAGCACCCACATGGTAGCTCATCACCATCTGGAACTCCAGTTCCAGGGAATCCAACACCCTCTTCAGTCCTCACAGGCATCAGGCATGAATGTGGTATGCAAACATACATACAGGTAAACTATCCATATACATAAAATCTTTAGAAATTAAAAAAAAAACAAAGCCCCCCTAGTAGATGGGTATGCAGCTCAGCAGTAAAACATGTATTTAGAGTGCATGATATCCTGGGTTCAATGCCAGCACAGCAACAAAATACAAAAGCCATTCCACCAATTAAATCATATTCGAGATTTAAATGAGCTAGCAGCTTTGCCACTTCAAACATCTCCGTCAAGTTCTCTGGGTTGCATGTATGCCCTTCACTGGGATACACTGGAGGAAACACGAGCAGCTATTTCCCTCCCCAGCTAGTTACATTTCTTACTAACAAAGATGAACCTGCATACAAAGCAGTGGTCTCCATCATGAACATGAATCATAACTGACTAGTCTGTACCTGTTACAAATATAGAATCCAGGACTTTAGTCTCTGAGGGTCTGGTTTAGTAGACCGGAAGTAGGAACTATGTCCCTCAAGCCCCCAGTCTTTTTTTTTTTTTATCTTCATCACATGTTTGTTTATGCATCATACATAGTGTTGGGTTTTAGAGTCAACCTACATCTTAAACAAACAACCCAGGTGGCTTCTGACACAGACGGTCCTTCTTCTGAACACCAAGGAAAGGTTACCCATGAGCAGCTTACCCACCGCCCCTTCGGTAGGTAAGTACTCATCTGGAGGTGCTACAGAAATTCCGACATAATGGCTTGGATTCCCACCTGAAAACTTGGGGTAAAAGCCTCCTTACTAACTGTGCACCACTCTCCTACTAGACACTGGCAGATCTGTCATGGTTTGTTCTTTCCACAGGACTAGGAACGAGCCAAGCCCAATGTCAAACTTCCAATGAAAACTCAGCATTAGTCAGGAAAGACCTGGGATGCACTGGCTATGTTCTGCAGATTCCTTAAGGTCCTAAAATCAGGCTGACTAAAATTTCTTCTAAAAGCCTTTGGTAAGGCCATCTAGAAGACAAAGATCTTTCTCTTGGATTCCTCTGATAGCCTGGCTCAGTGCCAAGCAGACAAAACAAACAACAGAAACAAATGGAGGCACAGGTGCCCTGTTAGGATGTCCAAGGAAAGGGACCTCTGAGCCAGTGCCCATCTGACAGCAAACATGCCAACAAGCAGCTTAAGGGGAGGTAGAATTGCTCCTAAAATATTTTTGGTACCACATACAAATTTCACATTCTTTTTTCAAGTAGATATTTAGAATTAGATCTAAAGTTGGAACCTCCTTCACTTACTACTTTGGAAATACTTTTTTTTTTTTTTTAGATTTATTTATTTTTATTTTGTGTTTATGTTTTGCCTGTATGTTTGTTTATGCGTCATCCATGCACTTGGCACCTGTGGAGTTCAGAAGAGCGATCTGATCCCCTAGAACTAGAAGTACAGATGGTTGTGAGCCACCATATAGGTGCTGGCAACTGAACCCAGGTCCTCTGCAAGAACAGTATGCTTCTTTTACTGGGCCATCTCTCCAGTCCCTGGAAATGCTCTTTGTGGATCAGGTAAAATATCTCTACCACCGATGGATGCATCCACCCAATCATTCATCAGAATTCTGTGGGGAAATCAGTAAGGTCAGAATAACTGATCGTTTGATTCATTCGTAAGAAGGCTTTACCAAGCACCCTAAACAATCTTTCTAATTGATTTGATAACTTTCTCTATTTAGTGTATCTTAAAAACATGAGTTTGCCGGGTGGTGGTGATGGTGGCTCATGCCTTTAATCCCAGCACTCGGAAGGCAGAGGCAGGTGGATCTCTGTGAGTTCAAGGTCAGCCTGGTCTACACACTGAGATCCAGGAAAGACACCAAAACTACACAGAGAAACCCTGTCTTGAAAAACCAAAAAAACAAAAACAAAAACCGTCAGTTTTAGCAACATGGAAGCTGGCCATGAGACAGGATGTGGCTATGGCTCAAGCTTGTAATCCCAACACCCTGAAGGCCAAGGCAGGAGGACCTCAAGTTCAAACCCAGCACAGACCACATAGCAAGACCCTACCTCAAAAACAAACCAAGATCTAGAGAGATGGCTCAGCTGTTACAGGAACTTGCTGCTTTTGCAGAAGATTTGGGTTTGGTTCCAGTACCCACATGACAGCTCACAACTGTTTATAATTCCAGTTCCAGGGAATCTGGTACCCTCACACAGACATACATGTAGGCAAAACACCAATGCACACAATATATATACAAACAAATATAAACAAGTTAAAAGCCACATTATTTTCATTTTGCAATATGAAAAACTAAAAGACTATATATACTAACCTTATGTAATAGAAACAGTATACTTGTAAATGTCTAGGCTAAATTCCATTTCTACTACTTGCTAGAGAATTACTTAGCTCCTTTAATCTCATTTTCTTCATATGTAAAGTGGGAAAAATATGTTCAACTTTGCCATGATTTGAAAGTGTGACCATGTAAATGGAGCACTTAATCAAGGTACTTATCTAATTTATTTCAGATATAAAGTAAGATTGCATCTACACTCCATAAAACAGAGGGACAGTCTAAACATTTATCAATAAAATTTTTATAGACAGCAATACATTTTTGGTAGATTTTTAGCAGTCTTTCAATGAAAATGCCTTCGATTTATTCACTCAATTCCTAGCCCTGAGCAGGGTTTCCTGTCCTTGGATAGTCCTTTACCGGCCCCATTACCTTCCCACCTCCCTACCACCCTTTTACAAGTTTTGTTTGTCTTTTGTTTTATTTTTGCCAGGTGTGGTGACCCATGCCTGTAACCCCTGCACTCAAGAGGCCAAGACAGACAACTGGCTTAGTCCAATAACAGACTAAGCTGTAGTCTGAGACCTGTATCAAACAAGAAAAACTGTTGTGTAAGTGGGTCTTCTTTAGAACCTTTCCAGCCCTTCCCTCTTAAAAGCCCTCCTTTTCAAGCCCTAATTAATCCTCAGACCTCTGCTCTATTACTAAAAATTCCCAAGAAGGTTTTTATACAACAACTTTGTAGTTTATACCAACACTATTATAAACATTTGATCCATGCAATTGCCCAATTCAATACACAAGGCTGATGTTATACCTCTTTTTTACAGTGGAGACCAAAGGTACACGACTAGAAAGCAATTAAGGCTCAGAATTTCAGATTCCGAATTTAGTAATCTACTATTTATAAATTTATAAAGCTATTGCATCTTGCATACTCTTCTTTTATGTCCCTTACTCATGAAACATGGAGGAAACTATCTTTGTATCTCCTGATACCATCAAAGTACTGCTACAAGAACAGCTTCCTCTCTGTAGTGTTTTCTAGAGGACACAAGCAAAGCGGACTACTCAAGACACTAAGGCCACGAGTTCCTTTCAATACTTGCTCCCCGATCTTCAAGTGAAAAAGAACTCCGGGCTGCTGCATAAGAAAGGCTAAGAGCTTGCGCCACAGTCCCTCTACGCTGCCACACAGTTCACAACTTCCAGTTATCTCTCCTCTTTCCTCCTCCCGAAAGTTTTTTTGGGGTCTGACATCCCAACTGGAACCCATTTCGACGGCAAATGACCCTAGTCTCAAAGGGACCACAGCTAAGTCTTCCTCCTCAAACACCGCGGAAGCTCTTTTCCGGACATTTATGGGTGTCCCTCCTATGTCCACACGCCTGGTCTGAAAAACTTCATCTTCCAGAGTCCACACCTTCTAGACTATTTTCTCCCTCCCACAGCCCCATGCTCACCCTTGCACCTCCTCCAAAATCTCCCAGCCATTGGGGTTGGCGAGCGATACTTCCTATCTCGCCCGGCCCGGATCTCCCGGCCTGCAGTCAGGACGCCCTGATCCGGCCCAAGCGGACAGCGGCCCCCTTCAGTACCCCAAACCCCGAGGCCCATCAGCCCCGATCCCTGCCCCGCCTCCCGGCCCAAGGCGCCAAGTCCTCGGGGCTCCGTCTCCAGGCCTGGCCCGGGCTTCCAGGGCCTAAGACTCAGCGGGGAGACAGGAAGGGGCTGCAGCAGCGGGCCGGACACCGGGCGGGCCGGGCGCTCGGGCCGGGCGGCTCCCAGCTCCCGCGGCCAGAACTCAGCCCTCCCGCTCCGCCGGCCCGCGCCTCCGCGGCCTGCCCTCACCTGATCCAGGTTCTCGTCGCTGCCGCTGTCTTCCGTATCCGAGTCGATTACGACACGGCCTTTCCGCTTCTTTACCATGGTGGTCCCCCGGCTCCCACGCCGGACGCCGCCGGGACTCCCCTCTTGCCCGCCTGCCAGTGGGACCGCCACTGCCGCCACCGCCGCCGCCGCCGCCGCTCGACCCACACAAAGGCGACCGCGCATGCGCGCTCCGCTCCGCCCCCTGGCCCCGCCCCCCGCCGGGCGCACGCCGTTCGCCGAGGCCTGGAGCCCCGCCCCGCCCCACCCCCGACGCAGCGCGAGGGGCGGAGCTACGCTCCCGCTGGTTCCGGGCGGGAGTTAACTCCGTCTCTTTCCGCGGGCCGGAAGCTGGTGCGGTGTCGGAGCTGCGGGCTGCCCAGGGATTCTCTGCGTGAAGCTGGTTTGAGCCGCCGGACCAGGGTCCACTCTAAGGAAGCTCATGCATCTCCAGCCTTGGAAGGCGACTTCAGGAGCCACCAGTGTGGAGGACAGTCGCCTGGAACTCGCTGAGGTTATGGGTGGAAGAACTGGAGCCTCCCTGCCTGAGCCGTATTAGTAACAGGCGAACTGCGACCCAAAGAATTCGGGAAGAGTATTCCAGGCGATAGCATCGTGGGAAGAAGTCCAGCGATAATAAAATTAGTTTGGGGAACTCAAATTCATTGTGGGAAAGCAGCAGGTGTCGGGAGTGTGGGATGAGTTGAGAAGACGAAGCCCGGGAGGAAAGCAGCTTCTAATGAGCTATATTAAGGAGTTTCAGACTCGCTTGGGTCGTCCTGTCTTGGTAAGGGACGACGAAGGCTTCGACACCGGAAGAGACCGAGAATAGAGAAGAAGATGGGTTCTGGATTATTTGCTAGGTAGTATTCCTAGGACTTGAGATTGGGCAGAGGTTGCAGATTTTGGTTTAGGAAGGTGAAGGCAAGCTAGCTCTTTTTGAGAGGTTTGGAGGTGAGGAGAAAATGCTTTATCCCCGTATTGAATTTAAAATCATCTGACAAAAGATCAGCGCCGGCGTTAGGCACACGCCTTTACTCCCAGCAGACCCAGGCGGATCTCTGTGAGTTTGAGACCAGCCTGGTCTACAGAGTAAGATCCAGGACAGGCACCAAAACTACACAGAGAAACCCTGTCTCAAAAAACAAAGACGAAACAAAACAAAAAAGATCAGCACCAGAAAGGTCTATGTGTACATATATGTATATATATAAACATATGCAGCAGGATTTGTATTTTAGCGAGTATATACATAATAAGTTGAGGCTGTTCTCCAGTCTTCTTGGAGCCCACTAGTTCATGCATTCTAATAGTGAACTTTGGAATTTAAGGCTTCCTTGGCTGGGTTGATGAGCTCACTCTTGTGCTCACTGTCCCACTTTGACTCTGTAAGTTGATTTTTCTCAACTCAACTACCATATACATCAAAGATCCCTGCCAAGTGTGGCGTTATAAACCCGTAATTCCAGCTACTTGGGAGGTTAAGACAGGAGGAACATAAGGAACACAGGCCTGCCTAAGGCTGCATAATGGGTCCAAGGCTAGCCTGAGCAGCTTACTAAGACCCTTTCTCAATAAATAAAGTGCTGGAGGATCAGTGGCAGAGTGCTTAGAAGCATATGTAAGGCCCCAGGCTCAATCTCTAGTATTAAAACCAACAATAACAAATGTGCATGCTTCAAAACAGTAATAACTCCAGCAGAAGGATCACATATTTGAGGGTAGCTTAGGCTATATAGCAAGACTTAGTTTATATATGTGTGTGTGTATAATGTGTATATTTATAAAACATGTATATATAAAAAATGTGTATATATGTGTGTATACACACGCACACACACATATATATGCATACATACACACACAATGCCATCCCTAGAGAGAAAATACTGTCTACTGTTAGCTACTTGAAAAGAAGTTTTCAAGCTAAATAAAACCCAGGTACCACTTTACTCCTGAAGAGTTTTCCCTAACAGTAATGCCTACACATCTACTCCCCAGCATATTCGAAGTCCATGGCCAAGATCACACAAAACAACCACAAAAGCTCCTGAGTTTCTAGGTATCCTTAAGTCTGGTGCCCTCTGATAAGGCTTCTTTAAATGTATTCATCACGGGATTGCAAAAAACCCATAATCAGTGAATTTTAAAGGTGGTCTTTGAGTGAAATCTGATGAATTTTGAACCACTTACAAGGGTCCTCTAAGGATTCAGGGACAAGTTACTCCTTAGTGAGACTAATTGGTGTCTACATTAAGGGAATAACTGTGCTGCTCTCTAAATCCCTTCTGAATGTTTTCCAAAATGTTTATTGAAAGTTTCCAGTCAGCAAAATGAGGATTGAGCCTGCTCCCCTGCCTCTGTCTTTTGATTTCTTAGAAGCTTTAAATGAGTTAATATATAAAAAGGTGTTCAGAGTACTTTCTAAAAAAGAGCCAACACTGAGTACATGTCAGTTATAATTGTTCCACTTTGGGAGTAGCAGGTTATAGTGGTGCAGACCTGTAATCCCAGCATTTGGGAAGTGGAGGCAGAAAGATCAGGGGTTCCAGGCCAGACTCCGTTACATAATAATTTCAAGACCATCCCAGGCTAGATGAGACCCTATCTCAAAGGACAATAACACATTGAAAACCAAGTAAGGACCAGCAAGGTGCCTCATGGAGTAAAAGCATTTACCATGAAAGCCTGGTGATCTGAATTTGATCCCCAGATCCCATCCAAGGTGGAAGGAGAGAATTGATCTCCATAAATTGTCTTCTGGTCAGGAGCTCTGGCACACATGTATGCACACACACTTATGGACTAACAATAATACATAAAATATTTTAAATTTAAAAATATCTAGGAGTGGAGGCTTAGACTTATAGCCCCAGCACTCAGGAGGCAGGTAGATCTCAGCCTAGTCTTCAGAGTTCCCGGGAGGGGGAGGTGAGAACCCGTTTTTTATTCAAGACCACTCTAGAAGACTGTGTGTGTGTGTGAAGAGATCAAACAAAAAGTCTTCCCCCGAATAACACACACCCTGCCCCAGACAGGGTTTCTTTCTTTTCTTTTCTTTCTTTCTTTCTTTCTTTCTTTCTTTCTTTCTTTCTTTCTTTCTTTCTTTCTTTCTTTCTTTCTTTCTTTCTTTCTTTTCTTTTTTGGTTTTTTGAGACAGGGTTTCTATGTGTAGCTTTGCACATTTCATGGATCTCGCTCTGTAGACCAGGCTGGCCTTGAACTCAGAGATCCGCTTGCCTCTGCCAAGTGCTGGGATTAAAGGCATACACCACCACTACCTAGCTAGAAAGTGTTTTGAGATGGGGTCTCATGTGGCTTAGTTGGGCCTGAACTGCTTGTTTGATCCTCTTACCTTTATTTTCTGAGTGTTTAGATTACAAAATAGAAAACTTTCACTGTGTATTGTTTGTCTGAGAAACTAGAAAATGAAAAGCAAATATTAAATTTAAAAAAGAGAAAAAACAACTAAATAAAATAGAAAATGACAAAAACTATGGATTTCTAACAAATAGGTTTGTATTTCTTCTTGTTGTTTGTTGCTGGAGGGCTTCTCTCCAGGTTCCTCAAGCCCCGCAGTCCCACAATCCACTTATAAAATAATCACTCAGACACTTATATCATTTATAAACTGTATGGCCGTGGCAGGCTTCTTGCTAACTGTTCTTTTATCTTAAATTAACCCATTTTTATAAATCTATACCTTGCCACGTGGCTGGTGGCTTACCAGAGTCTTTACATGCTGCTTGTCCTGGTGGTGGCTGCAGTGTCTCCCCCCTCAGCCTTCCACTTCCCAGAATTCTCCTCTCTCCTTCTCACACCTACTTCCTGCCTGGCAACCTACTTCCTGCCTGGTCACTGGCCATCAGTGTTTTATTTATATAGAGCAATATCCACAGCACTTCCCCTTTTTTTTATTTTTTTAAAAAAGGAAGGTTTTAACTTTAACATGGTAAAATTACATATAACAAAACAATTACCGAGCAAGAATTATAATTACAATATTAAAGAAGATGTCCTATCTATCTTATATTTGTGAGTTTAAGGTTTTATATCTAACTTATCATTTATCATAACTGAGGAAATTACAACTATCTAGTTTTCAACCACATCAAAGACCTGAGAAGGAACATAATGGTCCCTGAGAAATGGTAGATGGATACAAGCAACTTTCAGGAATCTTGCAAAAGTAGACCAAGACAGCTGGCAGCCTGGACAGTCACCTAATGTTTCTCAGCATTGTTGGTGCATTCAAATTGGCTACAGGCCTAGAGTATCTGACAGACCATTTTTAGAAGCAGGAATTCTGAGAGACCATCTTACCCTGTCTTGGCAGAGTACAGTGGTCGCTTTCCTTGTGTCCCGCTTGTCCAGGAAGGACAGCATTATATTTGTACTGTCAGCCATCAAGGCAAGGGCAGTTCTTTGCCCAGTAGGCCATTTTGTGCCAAAAAGACAAACTTCCAAATGGAAATGTCTTAGAAGCCCAACATTCTCTCGGGGTGCAGCCAGGAGCAATTGTGTCTCACGTCAACAGAATTTTAAGTTATTTAAATGCCATATTCTCTAGGTCTATGAAGTGTTTGAAGATTACCTATCTATCTGAAATATATCTATGTATACCTAGAAGACTTAACTAACATGGCTACAGATATGATTATCATAGATGACTAATTATTAATCTATTTTTTAATTATCCATTACAATTTTAAATGAGTTACATAAACATAATACCTCAAACAAGAATAGAAATATATATATATACAGTATAACAAAATTAACTTCAAGTTTGTATCAATAAACTAAAATTTATACCAATGTAAAACATTTTAAACATAAACTAAAATCTATACCAATGTAAAACATTTTAAACAAGTTGTTCTTTAAAAGTAGGTTCATTAATCTACCCTTTTATATTATCATCTCCATATCCTCCTATATATCTATATCATATCCCCTTTTCTTTTTTAGAAAGAGATCACATTTATAATCAACCTGTTTTAAATAAAAATATTGGGTTTTTTTTTTTTTGTCCCATACCAGAGGGCTCTTTTGATTTGGGACACAAGAATCTCTTAACCATTTTTTTTTTAAAGCAATATGTCTGGGTTTAGAGGGGGAGTGAGCCAATTCCACCTCTAAAGCCAGCTTGGTATATTTGGGAATTTGGGCGTAGCATCTCTTACTACTTCCTGCTGGAGGGGGGTGCTGTATCTTATGGGGATGCAAAGAAAATTTTAGGCCTATGGGGTAGTCCATGAGGCTGTATTGTGTGAACCAGTTGCCTTGAAACCGCTCTGGATGTTGGATCATCTGGGCCATGGTGTCATCGGAGACCTTTCAGGGGGTCTTGGCTGGTGAAACCTGATGTATCTTAATCTGGAACAAATCCACAGCCTCTGGCTTTCTGTGGAAACAAAAGCAGAACCTCTTTTCCAAAGCAACATATCCTTAAATCCAAATTTTGAAATCAAGGTACCTTTAAAATATACATTTTGGCATAACTCAACAGCTTTTGCAATCAAATGTTTTTCTTCAGTTATGAATATCAAAGACAACATAATCCAGATTCTCTGTGTGGTAGCCATCTTTACGTGGCTTATTTTTTATTATTACCTTGAGCCTATTGCTTTAAACTGCACCATTCTAAGACTGAAACGGCGCTGTGGCTGCTGGCTCCGCCCACTTCAGCTTCCCAACATGGCAGTGGTATGTTTTCCACCAGCTCTGGGAGTCATCAAGTCTCAGAAATAGTAGGTCTAAGCTTTTATCAAAGCAGCGTGTAGCCCAGAAACCTTTTTTTTTTTTTTAATGCTAGTAAAGACTAAATCTACCACACAGCGTAATGTGCCGCTGGCAGACACCTCATTACCACCATACTGCCGGTCAAATGCACTCGGCAGGAAACCGCCAGTGTTCAAACCCGCGTTTTGCGGCGTCTAGCTGCTCATATGAGACAAGAAGCAGGAACCTGGTTTTGGCTTTGTTTAGAATTGGTTATTAAATATTCTCAGGTTTAAGGTGGAAACTCAAGCCGTTGGGCGCCATTTGTTCCTGGAGAGCTTCTCTCCAGGTTCCCCAAGCCCCGCAGTCCCACAATCCACTTATAAAATAATCACTCAGACACTTATATCACTTATAAACTGTATGGCCGTGACAGGCTTCTTGCTAACTGTTCTTTTATCTTAAATTAACCCATTTTTATAAATCTATACCTTGCCACGTGGCTGGTGGCTTACCAGAGTCTTTACATGCTGCTTGTCCTGGTGGTGGCTGCAGTGTCTCCCCCCTCAGCCTTCCACTTCCCAGAATTCTCCTCTTTCCTTCTCACACCTACTTCCTGCCTGGCAACCTACTTCCTGCCTGGTCACTGGCCATCAGTGTTTTATTTATATAGAGCGATATCCACAGCAGTTGTTGTTTTGTTTTGTTTGTTTGAGACTGGGTCTCATGTATCCCAGGATGACCTTAAACTAGCCAAGTAGCTGAAGATGACCTTGAACTTCTGGTTCTCCTGCCTCTTCCACTTGAGCTTGGATTATAGGCTTGTGTCACCTGTCCTTGTGATGGAGAGGACTTTGTACATGTCAGGCAAGACCTCTATCAGCTGAACTATTCCTCAGCCCTGTCTTGACATCTTTTTTAAAAATTGAAGCTAGATGACCATTTTTGTTTTGTTTTGTTAAAAGAGTTTGACGTGGAAAACTCTATAGCAATTACCTTTTTTTTTTTTAAGGCAAGAACTACTAAAACAGATCAAGGATTAAAGAGCTCAGAGAAATGTGTAACTGGAGTGGATATAAATGTGCAGTGTAAGGAAGAAAATCCATCCAATGATTACATTCCACAGTTCCACAGTAGACCAATAGTGACACTAGTATACCTCATGCCAACACATTTTCCTTATAGCTTTGGTCAGAGGATAGCTTTCAGGAGTGATTTCTCTCCTTCTACCATGGGGTCCCAGGAATCGAACCCAGGTCGTTAGGCTTGGTAGCGGTTGCCTTTAGTCGCTGAGTCGTGCTGTCCTTTCCTGCTCTACAGAGCCGGTACAGCAGCAAATCTGCAAACAGTGGGATCCTTGCTATGCTGATAAATCTATCTCAGGAGAGTACTTCTAATGTAAATAAAGGAAGGAAGGTAGAAAGCTGGGCTCAAGCCCATGTCTAACCACGGTTCTGGGCAGCAGAGACAGGCAAATCCAGCCAGTTTTTGTTGAAATGTTGAGTTCAGTGATAAGGTACAGAGTGATAGAGAAAGGTTCCTGACATTGATCCTGGCATCTGCACATACCTGTATGTATGCACACACACCAAAGTAACTAAATAAAATGTGTAAAAGGGCTAGTCCTTGCCTAGCATGTACAAAAACAAATGAAACAAAAACCAATTTTTAAAAAAGATTTATTTATCTATTATGTATAGAGTAGACCAGGCTGGCCTCGAACTCACAGAGATCTTCCTACCTCTGCTCCCCAAGAGTTGGGATTAAAGGTGTGTGCCACCACCACCCAGCCCCAAAACCAAAATTTTGTTTTGTTTTTTGAGACAGGGTTACTCTGTGTAGCTTTTAGAGCCTGTCCTGGAACTCATGTTGTAGACCAGGCTGGCCTCAAACTCACCGAGATTCACCTGCCTCTGCCTCCCGAGTGCTGGGTCTAAAAGTGTGTGCCACTGCCGCCCGGCCAAAAAGCAAATTTAAAAAAAATCTCCTAATTCGGGCTGGAGAGATGGCTCAGAGGTTGAGAGTACTGGCTGCTCTTGCAGAGGTCATGAGTTCAGTTCCCAGCAACCACATAGTGGCTCACAACCATCTGTAATGAGATCTGGTGCCCTCTTCTGGCCTGTAGGCATACATGCAGACAGAACACTGTATACATAATAAATAAAATAAATCTTTAAAAAAAAAACTCCTAATTCAAAGTTGGTCCAGTTGTGTACTTCAGAGAGTGGCGCAAACAGGAGTATGCTGTTTAGGATTAAGACAAACCCAATTTAGTAGTGGCTGAATTAGAGAAAAGGTTTCCATGAAATAGTCCAGATGTGCACAGTAGAAGGCTGCTGAGACTTTCTTTTCTCATCTCCTGTGTGAGACAGGATCTCACTGTGTAGCCCAAGTTGGCCTCAAATTCATGCTTCAGTCTCCTGAATGCTGGGATTACAAGTGTGGTTGCCATACTGGGATCCCTAGGTGGGTGCAACCGCTCTGATCCACCAAGTCCTCAAACCCCCAACTCCTTTCTGTTTTGCTATTTTGTTAGTGGTTGTTTTCATCGTCATAGTCAAAGATGGAATTCTACCATTTATAAGTTCTAGATAATGACCTGAAAGCAAAGAGAAGGGTAGAGAAAGCAGCCCCATGCTGTCTGCTGTGGTGACGGAGATTCAACCTCCAGAGACAGTTGTCTTTTAAGAAAAGTTCCCATGAGGCTGAAGAGGTGGCTCAGTGCTTAAGACCACTGGCTGTTTCTCAGAGGACCTTTGTTCAATTCCCAGCACCGACATGGTCGCTCACTCACAGACTGTAACTCCATTGTCAGGGTATCTTAACACCCTCCTCTGGCCTCTGAAGACATTGTACAAGTTAGGTACACTTATATACACGCGGGCAAAAATCCATGCACATAAAGCTAGTTCCCAGAAGCATGTGTTACACAGTCATAAATACAGGTAAAATGCCTATGCACATAAATTAAAGGAATATAAATCTTCAAAAACAAACAAAGAAACAAGAAGCTATTCCATGACACTGCTATTCCCACTGTTACTTGCAATGGGAGCTTGGAAACATAAAGATTATTCATATGCCCAGCTAAATATTCTATATTCAATGAAAAGATGGAAAAATATGTGAGTAATAATGGTTGGTTTTTCTTTCAGGGCTCACCACCTAAGTTTGATGACCAAGTTTGGGAACATGAACCAGAAATCGAAGCCTCAGGTCTACTAACCCTTGTATGGTATCGGGGCAGGGCTTGGTATTTAAGGATTTTTGTGAAGGTGTGTCAGATGTAACACCCTTCCCCAGCTCCACATCAGGAGGGGACTGTTGATAAAACCTCCCAGACGTGATTGCCATTTTTGTAGGTTTTTTTGGGACAGGGTCTTTCTAGATAGTTGGGGCTCAGCTCAAATCCTTGAACTTCAGAAGAGGGATTATAGGTGTGCTCCAACACACATGACATTTTGTGATTGTAATTTTTTTCCAGTACTGAAGATTGAACTCTAGCTTCACGTGTGCTGTGCAAGCACCCTACCACTAAGCTACAACCCCAGCCCACGACTGTTTTTTTTTTTTTTTTTTTTTTTTTGGTTTTTTGAGACAGGGTTTCTCTATGTAGCTTTGCGCCTTTCCTGGAACTCGCTTTGTAGCCCAGGCTGGCCTGGAACTCACAGAGATCCACTTGCCTTTGCCTCCCAAATGCTGGGATTAAAGGCGTGCGCCACCACCGCCCGGCTGTCATTTTTAAGGAGGCTAAGTTTTCCTCATTTGGGCCACTTGTGGAGCACACCTATAATCTCAGCACCCAGAAGACAGAGTAAGGAGAATTACCAAAAGTTCTAAAGTCAGCCTGACCTACATAGTAAGTTCCAGATCAGCCAGGGCTACGAAACAAGACCTTATCTCAAAATCAATTAATCAATTAAAAAAAATAGTCATGGGCATAATAGTAGAGGATAGGTGGAATTTGGCCACAATGGAGGGAACTAAGTCAAGACTATAAATAAAGAGTATATCCATGAGGTTGGAAAGTTGTTTCTCCAGTTAGGAGCACTTGCAGAGGACATTGGTTCAATTCTCAGCACCCACACGGTGAATCAAAACCACCTGTAACTCCAGTTTCAGGGAATCTGATGCCCTCTTATGGCTATTATAGGAACTGCATGCATGTGAAACACATCCATGCAGCCAAAACACTCATACACATAAATTTTAAAAAGGGGCCGGGCGTTGGTGGCGCACGCCTTTAATCCCAGCACTCGGGAGGCAGAGCCAGGCGGATCTCTGTGAGTTCGAGGCCAGCCTGGGCTACCAAGTGAGCTCCAGGAAAGGCGCAAAGCTACACAGAGAAACCCTGTCTCGAAAAAAAACCAAAAAAAAAAAAAAAAAAAAAAAAATTTTAAAAAGGGAATGGAGTGGGGCTGGAGAGATGGCTCAGAGGTTAAGAGCACTGGCTGTTCTTACAGAGGTCCTGAGTTCAATTCCCAGCAACCACATGGTGGCTCACAACCATCAACAATGAGATATGGTGCCCTCTTCTGGCGGGCAGGCTGAACACTCACTGTATACATGATAAATAAATAAAATCTTAAAAAAAAAAAAAAAAAAAAGGGACTGGAGTGATTGCTCAGTGGTTTAAGAGCACTTGCTGATCTTGCAGAAGACCCAAGTTGGCTCACAACCATCTATAATTCCAGTTCCAGGGGATCCAACGCTGTCTTCTGGCTTCTGAGGACACTGAACACATGGTACATAGACATGAATGTAGGCAAAACATACATAAGCATAAAATAAAAAAACAAATATTTCAAAATATTATGTTCTCATTACTCTGGAGGCTAAGACAGGATACAGTAAGTTTGAGGCCAATCTGGGCTATATAGTGAGTTTTAGGTTATCATGAAATAAACGTTTGTTTTTTTTTTTTAAAAAAAAAAAAAACCACAGGCTGGGCAGTGGTGGCTCATGCCTTTAATCCCAGCACTCGGGAGGCAGAGCCAGGCAGATCTCTGTGATTTTGAGGCCAGCCTGGTCTACAGCGTGAGATCCAGTTCAGGCATTAAAACCACACAATGAAACCCTGTCTCGAAAGGTGGTGGCGCACGCCTTTGATCCCAACATTCAGGAGGCAAAGGCAGTCAGAGCTCTGTGAGCTCCAGGCTAGCCTGGTCTACAGAGCAAATTCCAGGATAACCAAGGCTATAGAGAGAAACCTTGTCTTCAAAACAAAACAAAAATCACAGGCTGGGCATGGTGGCACACACCTTTAATCCTAGCACTCAGGCGGCAGAGGAGGGTGGAGTTGTGTACATTCTAGGTGAGCCTGGTCTACAGAGTGAGTTCCAGGGCAGCCAGCCAGGGCTATGCAGAGAAACCCTGTCTCAAACTTTCTCTCTCTCTCTCTCTCTCTCTCTCTCTCTCTCTCTTTCTCTCTCTCCATGTACATATATATGTATATACTCCATATACACACATATGTATATATGTATATGCTCTGTATACATACATATGTATATATATTAAAAACAGCACAACAAATACAGATAGAAGGAGAGATTGAGAGACAGAAAGAAAATGCGTCTGTATCCTGATATTTTTTTCCTTCCTTTGTGTGCAGTACCAGAAACTGAACCTCTGGATCTTATGCATGTTAAATAAGCACTGTACCACTAAGCCATATATAGCCTGCCCTCTTTTTACTTTTCAGTTTGAAGGCTGAGCATGGTGATACATGCCTGTAATCCTAGAGGTGAGAAGGTCGCTGCGAGTTCAAAACCAGGCTCATCTACCTAACAAGTGTTATGCCAGCTAGAGCCCGGGAGCCCTTGTCATAAGAGAACCAAAGAAAAATCTGCATTTTGTGACAGGGTCTCTCTAAGTTGTTCTTGTGGTCTGAACCTTTCTCTGTAGCCCAGGGAAGCCTTGCTTTTAGATTCTCCTGCCTCCCAAGCCTCTGGAATTATAGGAATCTGCCATCATGCCCAGCAGTGTCCTGATATTTGTTTTTTTTTAATTAAAAATTTACTTAAATTTATTTTATGTGCATGGGTGTGAGGGTGTCAGATCCTCTGGAACTGGAGCTACAGACAATTGTGAGCTGCCATGTGGGTGCTGGGATTAAACCTGGGGCCTTTCACAGGCTAGGCAAGTGCACTACCACTGAGTTACATCCCAGCACTCTTTAAGGTTTATTTATTATGCATACAGTGTTCTGCTTACATGTAAACCTACATGCCAGAAGAGGGCACCAGATCTCACTACAGATGGTTGTAAGCCACCATGTGGTTGCTGGGAATTGAACTCAGGACCTCTGGAAGATCAATCAGTGCTCTTAACCTCTGAGCCATCTCTCCAGCACCACCACCCCCAGCACTCTTTTTGAGTTTGAGAGATTTTGCTAGGACTGCTCAGCTGAACTTCAGCTCACTTTGTAGGCAGACCTTCAACATGTGATCCTTCTGCTTTAGGCTTCCCAATGGCTGTTCCCAAGCAACTTCTTATTTTTGTTTGTTTGTTTTTAAAGATTTATTTATTTATTGTGTATATGGTGTTCTGCCTGCATGTGTGCCTGCATGACAGAAGAGGGCGCCAGATCTCATTACAGATGGTTGTGAGCCACCATGTGGTTGCTGGGAATTTAACTAGGAACCTCTGGAAGAGTGGCCAGTGCTTAACCACTGAGCCGTTCCTCTAGTCCCCTATTTTTTTTTTAAAGACAGGAAGAATCTTATGTAACCCAGAGTGGCTTCAAGCTCCATACATCGCTGAGACTGGTTTTGAGCCACTGACTTTCCCACTGCCATGTCCCAACTGGTACATTTACAGGTGTGCAAGACAAGGTCAGATTTACACAGTGGGAAAGACTGAACTCATGATCTCATATATTCTAGGCAAATATTCACCAAATGAGTGGCATCTCAAACACTTATTCTAGTACCATGCATGTTTTTTTTGTTTGTTTTGGGTTTTTTTTTTGGGGGGGGGTTGCTTTCTCAGTAGCTAGGGTTATAGGTCGATATTACCAGGCCCAGAAAGCTAGGGTTATAGGTCAATGCCACCAGGCCCAGTTCCTATAGCATTTATTGTTTTGTTTTATTTTATATGACCTGGCCTGGAACTCACAGTGAATTCCACACTGGCCTTGAACTCAGTGGCCTCCCATCTCACCTTCCAAGTGTTGAGACAGCAAGAGTGCCCCATGAGAGGTAGGGAAGTCAAACCACGGCTTCATGCATGCTAGGCGAGCAGCGGTCAGCGGAGCTACATGCCCAGCCCCAGAGTCTTTATCATTATTAACAGCACAAGCTGGCATTTTGGAGGGCAGCAGGTTCCTTGCTATGAGGAATCATTTTTTTTTTTGTTAAGATTTATTTATTATTATGTATACAGTGTTCTGTTTGTATATATGTCTGCAGGCCAGAAGAGGGCACCAGATCTCATTACAGATGGTTGTGAGCCACCATGTGGTTGCTGGGAATTGAACTCAAGACCTCTGGAAGATCAGTCAGTGCTCTTAACCTCTGAGCCATCTCTCCAGCCCGAGGAATCATTTTTTAGTATGAATTTTCAAGGGAAGGCTTGTGGGTTATGTTAGTGGTGACAGGAACAGAGACACAGCTCCACAGTGTCACACTGCTACACTCTGAGAAGTTCTCTTAATCGTTTAGGGACCTCAAACCAGGTTAAACCAGATCTTTGGCTTCAGAGTGGAAACGAAATTGTGAATCTATCCCAGTGGAGTTTTATTAAAAATATTTAAATATAGATTTTTAAGTTCAAGGGTTAAGAGAAGGAAAGGTACTCAGGAAAGAATAAGACATATCCAAGTTCACTTAAGAGGCAGAGGCAGGTGGATCTCTGGGAGTTCAAGGTCAGTCAGGGCTGTATATTAAGACACTGTTAAAATAAAAGATATATCCCTGCTAGGGTACCAGTCTTCCATAGGAAAGTCTCAATTAAATGTCTTAGGGTTGGACGTGTAGTGTTTTAATGGCTTTCAAGTTCTAACTCAAAGGACTACTATGAAGTTCCCCTCCCCCCTTTTTTGGTAGGTGAAGTTAAAGGGTGGCTGTGGAGGTGCCTTGAATGGGCTTATAATTTGATGAGGTAAAACCAGAACACTGGAGTTACACAAGACATTTAGGACATTTGCTTTATAGTAAATGGGGTTTCTACTGAGATTCCTAGACAATGCTGGGAAAGGAGGTAGGCTTAAGCAATTTTGTTAATTATGTTGGAACTCCTGATTCTCAGCTGGGGAGAAACTTCAACCAGAATCAGGTGAAGAACTTCTTTCCCTTGCCATGTCTTCAAAATTTCCCATCTCTATCCTGTCTTGAGGTAAAAAACGTGTGCATGGTTATCTAATGTTTCAATAAACAGCTGTTTCTTGAGTGTGGGCTGTGTATACCTTATCTCATTCACTTATGTTTGTGAGGTTTACAGATGTGCAGATCTAAAGACGATATACATGATCAATGCTTCTTTGTTGATCAAAGTGACTTATGTCTGGATTTTGTTGTGGTCAGCATTTCTGGCTCCAGGTATGACCTTTTCTTGGGACTGGAAAATCCTTAAGAAGTGCATTTCTAGCTAACTTTAGGGTGTCATCTATAAAGACTTCAGTGGTCAGCTAACTCTCATGCAGCAGAGCAGGCAAGAGAAAGGAGAAACTTTTGAGAATTGGGTCTCAATGGGGATAAGCAAACCTCAGTACCCAATGCTATCACGACTGCCCAGGGAGTAAAGATACTTGTCAGTTCCATCCTCAGAACCCACACCATGATACCCTAACCAATCAACGCTAAAAATTTAACATACAATATTGTTAGTGTTTTTGTATCAGCCTTGTGGGTCACAACCTGTGCCCCAGGACAGGTCTAGCCACTTGTCTTTAATAAGCTATGTTCCCTTCTAGAGCTGGGAGGACCCTTTCACGCGGGTCACAGCAGGGAAAAAGCAAGCTCAAGACAGAACACTTATTACCTATGTCTCCTTGAGGCCTCCCACTGAAAGAATGGCAGAGCTGTGTCCTCCATCTCTACAGTGCCTAACTGAGTTAAGGTCAGGTTCCCAATGCCATCGAGAGCTGTCTCCTCCACTGCCATGGTCACTGTTTTTCTATTGGCCAATAATACCCCAATATTGTTGACCAAAACACCCAAAAACAAAGCCAGTCAACCACAACTACACCAAGTGATTAAAAAGAACACCAAGTTGCTCAAAAGAGTCCAAAGGCGGACAGGAAGGCAAAACCTGAGGTGCACGGATGAGAGAGAGAGAGATACTTACCAAGTGTCCTGCTTTCTCAAAAATCCAAAAACAAAGTCCAAACTTGATTTTCTGCTTCCCCAAGTAGAGGTAAAAAGCTGCTAAGGGTCTGGAGGGATGGGTCGGTGGTTAAGAGCATTTTCAGGATTTGGTTCTCGGCACTCTTGTGGTGGTCTACAAACTTAAGTAACTGCAGTTCCATTGGATCTGATACTTTCAGGCTTATGAGGGTACCAAACACATATGTTGCACTTACATTTGTGCAAGAACCAGCCTAGCAAAAATAAAAATACTCTAAAGAGACATTTTGTGTCTCTCAGTCTATCACACTATTTACACAATGTATCTCAAAGAAATGGGAGTTTCTCCAGGAACCTCATGTAGGAAGAAGAAAAAAACCAACAGCAAAATGGGGAACCTGTCTCTGGGAAACAGATTTAACAGTTTTTATAGGAAAAATGTGGCGAAGAGACAGACAGACTTGATTTAAACAGACTAAGATTGTTTTATTGGGACAGCGAGAGGCCTCAGTCTTTCCGTGGGACGAAGGTTGGGCGTACTTGGAGGGACTGTGGCACACATACACACATACCTGGGTAGCTACCAGGAAGTTACTGTATTTTTTGAGGTTTGACCAGGAGCAGACTAGGTTGCTTTCCATATCTAAACATTCTGTTTCAGCAGGTGCAGATGAACGGTTAGGCTGGAGCTAAGCCGTTCTCTATGGCTAGGAGCTAATATCAGGCATATAGCCTGACTAAATTCCTCATGCTGAGGATATTACCTCTAGCATCTTGTCAGACCACCTTACAGGATGAGACCTGAGCCCATACAATGATTGGTGAGCAGGACCACACCTGCACTGGGCTGCTTAGATCTGCATTTCCTTCATCCTCTATTCAAACTTTGATTCCACTTCAGGACCCCGAGGGCTGACTTGGGTGGTTTGCTGCATCTCTCTGTTCCTTTCCCCAATGTGCCTAGATTGAATAAACCTCACCTTCCGCTTGCCACTTTCATTTAGTTAGCTTTTTTGTTTTTGTTTGTTTTTGAGACAGGGTCTCTGTATAACCCTGTCTGTCCTGGAACTCGCTCTGTAAACCGAACTGGCTTCGAATCCGGACATCTGCCTGTCTCTGCCACTGAATGCTGGGATTAAAGGCGTGAGCCACTAACGCCCGGCTTCCTTTTCATTTTTTTTTTTTTTTTTTTTTGGTTTTTTTCGAGACAGGGTTTCTCTGTGTAGCTTTGCGCCTTTCCTGGGACTAACTTGGTAGCCCAGGCTGGCCTCGAACTCACAGAGATCCGCCTGGCTCTGCCTCCCAAGTGCTGGGATTAAAGGCGTGCGCCACCACCGCCCGGCTCCTTTTCATTTTTAATTTGGCTCTTTTAATTGCCTTATTGAGGACGGGCAGCTGGAGCTGACTTGAGACACAGGTTGTGACCCCAAACTGGACAACACTTTAAGAGAAGTGTACACAAGGTATGCAGCAACTCGGCTGTGTGGACTACACGGAGCGATTGAAGAAAGCCGGGATGGATTGCTATCTAGCTCGGTGGATCTCCAAAGGCAGTTCCAGCAGAAGAGGCTTTCTGGATTCACACAGGACAGTTCTCAAGCGACTGCAGGGAAGAGGAGGCACGAGGGGCCCAGGCATCTACAAGTGAAGAGGCGTTAGCAGTGCCTATATCCTATTTGAAAGGCAGAGGATTGGTGTTTGCACGTGAGGGCGGGATGCAAGGAGGAGAGCGGAAAAACTCGCTCACAAATGACAGGAAATTTCAGAAACCGAACACTCCGGGGGGACTTTGTGGACCAAAAGCCTCAGGTCGTCCACCTTTAGGATCCTCCCCGGGGCTATCTGAAACCCTTGTGTTTAAACACCTACTTTGGCGCGGGACCGGAAAAGTAGATGGACCTCCACCGGAAGCGTGGAGAACCCGGTGGGAAAAATCGACGGACTGAGCGGAAGCCCGTGTGGGTCTGAGAAGGTGAGCTGCCACTTCTCACAGCTGGGGACGCCGGGCACTGGGAAGCCCTAAGGAAGCCTGGAAGGAGAGGGTGAGGGGCTTCCTCTCTCCCAGAGCACCCAGCACCCGGAGGCTGGGGCGTGGTCGACTCCAGGCGGGCCGAGAGCTCAACGCCCGGTCTTCAGAGTGAGTTTTGTCTCTAGCGTGTGACCTCGAAACATCACCTTTCCTTTTTTGTCTTTGTGACTGGAATAATACTAGTGGTACCTGGAATAATACTAGTGGTACCTGTCGGAGGATTTCCGTGAAAACTCAATGAAAACACACGCGGAATAGTTTCTGGCACACTGTAAGCCCTAGATTTGCTGTACGTAGGTGTGGATACCGTAGTCAAAACTCATCGTTAGCTTCGGGCTGCTGTCGTCCGATTGCTGGGTTTGACTGTATTTATTGCAAGAAATTATTAAACAAAACACGAAGTTGTAGTGTTATTAGAAAAGTAGTAAGACATCTGAATGTTTGGAAAACAGTTAAATAATGGTTACTCATAATCCCACCATTTTACCTGTTTACTGCTGTAAGAACTTTTCTCTCTCAAACCTTTTTGTCTTAAAATAGTTTTTCTTTCTTTCAAAGAGGGTCACATAATGTCCAGCGTGTCCTTGAAGCTTTTGTGTATCAAGATGTCCTTAAATTCTTGGTCCTCTTGTCTCTATTTCCCAAATGCTGGGTTTTGTAGTCTGCACCCAAAGCTGACCAGAACTTTAATATTTAAAAGGTGTTCTTGAGTTAACAAGGCTTTACCTGGGAGACAGAGGCAGAAGGATCAGGAGTTCGAGACCAGCCTGGGTCACATGCGACTCTTACCAAAAAGAAAAGGAAATACAGAATCTCTTTGGCTGGGCATGGTAACAAATGCCCATAGTCCTAACACTTGGGAGTTTGATCCAACGCCTTTATTTACTTTATTATAAGCTAATATTTTGCCAGGTTGTGATGTTGCACGCCTTTAATCCCAGCACTCGGGAGGCAGAGGCAGGCAGATCTCTGTGAGTTCGAGGCCAGCCTGGTCTACAGAGTGAGTTCCAGGACAACCAGGGCTACACAGGAAAACTGTGTCTCAGAAAATCCAGTAAATAAAATAAGTATTATGTATGGTGTGTGTGTGTGTGCGCGTGCGCTCGCGTACATAATGGATATACATGGGCACACATATGTGTAGAGGACAGAAGAGTTTTGTGGCGTTAGTTCTCTCCTCCCCCTTTTATATTGGTTCTGGGAATTGAACTCAGGTTGCCAGGTTTGTTCAGCAACATCTTCATCCACAGAGCCATCTTACCAGCCCTTGTCTCAGATGATTCTTTTTTTTTTTTTTTTTTTTTTTTACTTTTATCTGCATTTATTTTATGTGGAATTTATTCCCGTGCCATAAGTTTTTGTTTCTTCAGTTTCTTCTGGGATATCTTCTTCTTCTGCGCAACCTCCTCTTCTGGCTTTGGAACAATTTGTTCCTTTTCAGTGAGGATCATCTCGATGTGGCCAGGGGAGCTCATGTATGGGTTAATCCGGCCATGAGCTCTGTAAGTCTGTCGGCGCATCTGAGGTGCTTTGTTCACCTGGATGTGTTCAATGACTAGACAATCCACATCTAAACCCTTCAGCTCAGCATTACTCTCTGCATTCTTAAGCATGCGCAGCAAAAATTCAGTGCTCTTTTTAGGCCACCGGCCCTGTGTCCAGCCCCACTGTTTGGCCTGGGTGCACCTACCGACTCCACCATTATACTGCCAGAAAGGCACACATTGCTTCTTTAAAGTGACATCTTCCAGGTATTTGGTGGCTTTTCGGATATGCATACCCTTGATGGCCTGGGCAGTTTCTCGGGTGTTCTTAAAGTGAACCCGAAGATTTGAACCTCTCGATTTGCATGATTTCGTAGGGTTTTCTGGGTCCAGCGAGTAGCAAACCATCTTCACGGGTCACCTGAGGCCGTGTACAGGAAGAGTCAGATGGTTCTTTTTTTTTTTTTTTTTTTTTTTTTTTAAAAAGACTTATTTATTTATTATGTATACAGCATGTTTGACTGCAGGTCAGAAGAGGGCACCAGATCTCATTACAGACGGTTGTGAGCCACCATGTGGTTGCTGGGAATTGAACTCAGGACGTCTGGAAGAACAGTCAGTGCTCTTAACCTCTGAGCCATCTCTCCAGCCCCAAATCAGTATTCTTTTTTTTTTTTTTTTTTTTTTTGGTTTTTCGAGACAGGGTTTCTCTGTGTAGCTTTGCGCCTTTCCTGGAGCTCACTTGGTAGCCCAGGCTGGCCTCGAACTCACAGAGATCCGCCTGGCTCTGCCTCCCGAGTGCTGGGATTAAAGGCGTGCGCCACCAACGCCCGGCCAGATGGTTCTTATGTGGATTAAATATGTCAGAGAATCTGTAAGTATTAACAGTGAGGTTTAACTGTGATGGTGTTACTTAGGTCTATCATCTTTCCTTTCCTTTTCTTTCTTGCTCTTGTGATTCTTCAAAACAGGGTCTTATATAGCCTAGACTGGACTTGAACTTGTTATGTAGCCAAAGATGACTTCCCGATCCTATTGCCTCTAGCTGCCAAATGCTAGGATCACATCCCTTCACCACCCTGCTTAGGTCTACCTTTGAAGTGCTCAAATAGTAATACCAGTGTGGGCCTTGGCCTACAAATTTGTCAGACAGAAGATCTTGGGAATCTCATGTACTGAATCAGAGAGCCTCTGTGACTGCCATCCCATCTCTCAGAAGAAGCTCTCAGGGTAGGTACGGACTTAACTACCTGAAGAAAGAGAGGAATTGGTTCAGTAGTGTGAAGCCTCTGCTCCAATAGTCACAGGCTAATGAGTAAATAGAACCAGGTGTCGATGCTGCCTCTCTGGCTCTCTGCAATGCTCACCTTAGGCCCTCTTTATTGATAAAGTACTAATGTCTACATCATTTGGGCCAGGCTCTGGACTGAATTACTTGAGTTTACTTTTTTGAACCTATTGTGTCTTTAAAACTCCAGAACAAAGAAAATTTAATAAAAAAAAAAAAAAATTAAAACCCTGCCAGTGGCGGTAACACACACCTTTACTCCCAGCACTGAGGAGGCAGAGGCAGGAGGATGGATCTCTGTGAGTTTGAGGCCAGCTTGGTCTACAGTGCGAGATCCAGGACAGGCACCAAAAACTTCATGGAGAAACCCTGTCTCGAAAAACCAAAAAATAAAAAATAAACCCCCAAGAAAAAGCTGCTTTGAAGTTGACACCTCTTGAGGCAGCTTGTGGCACATACTTGAATTATTTGGGGGTTGATGGCCAGCTCTGTGAAGCTGAGGTTTTGCTTTAGTCATGTTGGTAGTTTGGTTTATTTAGTGATAGGGTCTCATGTAGCCCAGCTGTCCTTGAACTCACTAGGTAGCTAAGGATGACTTTAAACTCCTGATCATCCTGCCTTCGTCTCCCAAGTGCTAGGGTTACAAGTATGGTGTCACCATTCTTGGCCATATTGGCACTTTTATTTTTATGATGCATAAAATAGTACTCTGCTTCTAAAAGCCACTGCTGAGTAATTGGAGGGGCGGGGGGAGCCTATGAATTATACAGTACATGGTCTCTGTTGAGTTTGAACTTCTGATTCATTCATTTGTTGCTCTCCTGATAACCAATGTTTTTTCTGCTATAGGTGGAATTGGGCTGATTACTGAAGCTTATTTTCTCAATCCACGGAAATTTTTACATTTTGACCTTTTTCTTACAATGGCTTCCTTTCACAAATTACTGACTGGCACTTACATTCATAGAAACTTCCTGAAGCCAAGGGCTGCCTTGCATCCGTTTATAGGTGTTCACTTTGTACACTGTTCTTCCAGTCCTCTTCAGAAACAAGTGGCTCCTGCTGACAGAGTCTCCCAGCAAAAGAAAACTGAAGAGGGTTTACAAGAGGGTCACGACAAAGAGGTTGCCTTGGATATAACGTCTCCTGACAAGAAACCCGAAGTTAGTTTTGATAAAGCAATTATAGATGAAGCAATAGAACATTTAAAGCTTTTGAAGGATGAAATTAAGGCTCACTGGATAGGTCCAGGAGGCCGCCCAATACAAGAGGTCATAATGGAGCAAGCCAGGGTTGTCTGGCAGTTTCGTGGAAAAGAAGATTTGGAGAAGTGGATAGTGACTTCTGATAAGACAATTGGAGGCAAAAGTGAAATATTCTTGAAAATGGCCAAGAACAACCAAAGTGCCCTGCTCTATGGGACGCTGAGCTCTGAGGCACCTCAAGATGGAAAAAGTACCCAAAGTGGGTACTGTGCAATAGTATCCAGGATTCCAAGGGTAGGTGAGGCCTGGAAGCCAGTTTTCTAGTGACTTTGGTTGTAGCATGAACTATAACAGACAGCTTGCTTTTCTGTAAATGAACACATCAGTTTTGTTATATATAGGCATCTTGCCTCTAGGGATAAATAACTACTTGGCCTGAGTGTAAAATGGGGCAGCCTTGTTTCTGGGCATTGTTTTGGGTCTGAGAAGAATGGGGTGTGTCTGAGGAATCCTGAGATAATAGACTTTGAAAGGTATCTAGGGAGATTTACATCTCTAGCTTGGATTAAGTAGGATCACTCTATGGCCTTTTTTGGTTTTGAGACAGGGTCTCATGCAGTTTAGGCTGGCCTTGCACTAATTATGTAGCTGAGGATAACTTAGAACTCCTAACACTCCTGCCTTGACCTAAATGCTGATACTTAAGTGATGTGCCACCATGTCTGGTACTTGTATTAATATTTGACATTGCTGTGCTGGGGGCTGGGGAGATGGCTCAGTCAGTACAGTGCCTGCCACGCAAGCTTGAGGACCTGGGTTTGATCCCCAGTGCACACATAAGAAGCTGGGTGGGGCATCATGCTCCTCCAAGTCACAACGGACTACATGTGTTTGTTTAATGGCCGTGTATACATATCTGTTGTTATTTCATTGTGTCTGTGTTATACTAAATGTGGATACATTCTGTTGTCCCTGACTCTAGTACCATGTGGTTCATTATAGCCTTTCATCTCTTATCTGTAACTTGCCTCTCTAACAGAAATCTTCACCCTCTCGACATCCACTTACTTATTAATCCAACCCCAGTAAATATGTAATGCAGTTTAGAATTTCCGGAGTCGTGTTGCCCAAATCAGTCTTGAATTCCTGGGCTTAAGTGATCCTCCAGCTTCCAGCTCCTAAGCAGATGGGATTACGGGTATGCACACAACGCTTTGTGTCTGTTCTTCAGTGGGGATCGGACCCAGGGCTTCGATATTCTATGCAAGTGTCAGAACTTTAGCTACGCCCCAGCCCCAGTTTCAGAATTCTTAACCAAAAGCCATTTCAGAAATTGCATGTTAGATTGAAGTGTTTAAGCTGGGCCTGATAATTTAGGCCTGCAATCCCAGCAGTGTGGGAGGTAAAGGCAGGAGTTTTGCCAATTCAGGGCTAGCCTAGGCTACTGAGTAAGTTCAGGACCAGCCTAGGCAAATTAGTGAGACCCTATCTCAAAATAAAAACCTTGGGTGTAGTAGTGCATTCTTGTGATCACTGCATTTGGGAGGAGCCTGGAGGATTGGAGTTGATGGTAATTCTGAGTTATAGTGAGTTCTGGGCTATATGAGGCCCCATCTCAGAGAACTACCAAGTCCAAGGAGGCCCAGAGCAGTCGAGTGCTTGCCTAGCATGTGCAAGGCCCTATGACCAGTAGGTACTCCATGTTACAAGACAACAAAAGAGAACGGTGTTCATTTTTAAATTTTCTTTTCTTTCTTTCTTTTTTTTTTTTTTTTTTTAAGGACAGGGTTTCTCTGCGTGTAACAGTTCTGACTGTCCTGGAACTCACTCTGTAGACCAGGCTGGCCTCGAACTCAAAGAGATCCGCCTGCCTCTGCCTCCCGAGTGCTGGGATTAAAGGCGTGCACCACCACTGCTTGGCTCAGTTTCTTAAAGTTTCTGTCTCAAGTTCTTCCCTGAGTCCCTGTCAGCCTCTGGCTGTCTCCGTGTGAATTCACTGGCTGTCTCAGGGCTGCCTAGAGGAGGCTGTACCTCAACTTCAGCTGCAGTCTGGTGGTTCGCGTGGACATGATGCATTAGGGGGAAAAGCAGATGTAGGAGCGGCATTAGACTCTCTGGGAAGTGAAAAAGGAAGCTCCTTGTTCTTTCAGATGTAACCAGGGACGCACAGAGTTGTTTGTTTTTCCAGTCTTCCCTCAAAAAAATGCATGGGATAGTTCTGGTCAGTCAGAGCAGAAAGTAATTCTGTAGCCAAACACCCCCACTGGGAAGTAATGAAACTAGTAGATAACTTCTTTGTTTGTTTTTAAGGTAGAATCCCCTAGTAGCTCAGGCTCCCCGTAAACTCAGGTCATATTTCCTGCCTCTGCACCCTAAGCACTGGGGTCACTGATGTGAGCCACCACGCCTCATCTAACGTGTCAGTATGTTTTTCCCGTGCTGGTGCTAAGTACTTTATGTACGTTCTCCATTCATCCCTCAAAACGGTCCTGAGACAGGAGATCATCCCAGTGTTACTGTGAGGAACCGAGGCTTTGGGATGCAGCTAGTCAGAGGGCGTGAGCATTAGTTCATGGCTGAGCATTAGTTCATGGCTGAGCATTGACATCTTGAATGCCAGTTGTCCTTGAGAGTGCTATAAATAAATAAATGCCTAGGAAAATGCATCCTAAGTTCCTTTCCTTTTCTCTCTTTTTATTATTTATTTGTTTAGAGACGGAATCTTACTCTGGAGTGCAAGCGGGTCTGATGACTGTAGCCTAGACTGACTTCAGTCTGTCAGGAATCTTTGTGCCTCAGCATCCTTGGTGTAGGGATGACAGGCATGTGCCTCCACACCTAGACCTTAACTTCCATTTTTGAACAGCCTAGGCAGTTAAACACAGATTTGGGGCTTAAGCAGTGCTTGTACTGATTAGCTGAGTTCTCTGTTATCTATGACATCTTGATATCTGTATTTTAGGACTGGGGAGGATTAAAGGAAATTATGCATGTAAATTGCTTGAATGGATGCTAGCTATTATTTAATGTGTGTGTGAGAGAGAGAGGGGGGTGAGGGGAGGGGATGAGAGGAGTGTGTAAGCATGTAGAGGCCAGAGGGTAATGTTGGAATGTCTTGCTGTATCTCTGGCTGCCTAGTTTTTGGAGACAAGGTCTCCCTCTGAACCTGGAGCTCACCGTTTTGACTAGACTGGCTGGCCAGTGAGCCCCTGGGGTCTGCCCCTCTCTGTGAGTGCTGCAGCTACAGGGGGATGCTACCACTTAGTTTTGTATTGTGGGTGCTGGGGATCCGAACTCAGGTCCTTATGCTTTTACAGCAAGCACTGAGCCATCTTCCCAGTCTTTTGATTTTTAAAACTTGATGGAGTAAGACAGTTGTTATAAAATGGGCCTCTCAGAAGCCATTGTTTCTTAGAACCAGGGAAGAAAAGTACATTAATTTCCATTTGGCAAACACAAATGAATGTCTGTCATATGGAAACATTGTCCTAGGTTAATCATGCCTTGAACATTACCTTAGAAACATATGTCAGTGTTTTGTACTAAAATACTGGTTTATTTGCCTTCTTGTGGTAGAAAATATACATAGACCGCCCTGTTGGGTTGGCAAGGTGGCTCAGTGGGTAAGACACTTGCTGCTAAGCCTGAAGACCCAAGTTCAGTCCCTGAACCCACATGGAGAAGGAAAGACTGACTGACAGAAGTTGTCCTCTGACGTCCATATGCGTCCCCCCCCTCGACCCCCCACCGCCCGGTAATAAACAACACACTGCTGACTGGCTGAGGGTTCCTACTATACTAACTTAACTTTCTGTACTTTAGGGGGCTTTTGTGAGGAAGCTGTCTTATGATTGGTCCCAGTTCAACACTCTGTATCTCCGAGTCCGTGGGGATGGCCGGCCTTGGATGGTGAATATCAGGCAAGACACAGAATTTGTCCAGAGAAAAAATCAGATGTACAGTTACTTCATGTTCACCCGTGGGGGGCCCTACTGGCAGGAAGTCAAGGTAAAATTTCAGCTCTTCACTGTTGAAAGTATGGTTACACTGTAGTTTCCTTTTTCATACTAATCATTCTTTTCTCATTTATTTTTATTTTATGAGCATTGGTGTTTTGTCTGCATATATATTTGTGTGAGGGTGTTGGATCCTCTGGAACTGGAGTTACAGACAGGGTTGAGCTGCCATGTGGGTGCTGGGAATTGAACCCGGGTCCTCTGGAAGAGCAGCCAGTGCTCTTTAACCACTGAGCCATCTCTCCAACCCCTACTAATCATTTTTACATAAAATAGAGGCAGAATGAGTAGAAGTGAGAGGACCTTGGGAAAGATTTAAAGGACACATGTTTTGTTTTTTCATTAATAAAATTGAGCCAGGTTGGGTGGTGGTGCATGCCTTTAATCCCAGCACTCAGAAGGCAGAGGCGGGCGGATCTACAGAGTGAGTTCCAGAACAGCCAGAACAGTTACAGAGAAACCCTGTCTCAACCCCCTCCCCCAAAAAAGAGTCAGGCAAGGTGGCACATGCCTTTAATCCTAGCATTTTGGAGGCAGAGGCAGGTGATTTCAGTGAGTTTGAGGCTGGCCTTGGCCTACATAGTGAGTTCCAGGACAGCCAGGACTGCATAGAGAGACCCTAACTAAAAAAAACAAACAATAAAATAAGTTTATGTATGTTTGTGTCTTAGTTTGGGTTACTATTGTTGTGATGCAATGCCATGACCAAAAGCAAGTCGGGGAGGAAAGTTTAATTCACTCACACTTCCATACAACAGTTTATCATCAAAAGCAGTGAGGGCAGGAACTCAAGCAGGGCTGGTACCTGGAGGCAGGAGCTGACATGGAGGTCATGGAGGAGTGCTGCTTACTGCCTTGCTCCTCATGGCCTGCTCAGCCAGCTTTCTTACAGACCCCAGGACCACCAGCCCAGGGATGTCCCCATCCACAGTGGGCTGGGTCCTCCCCCATCAATCACTAATGAAGAAAATGCTCCACAGGCTTACCTACAGCCCAGTCTTGTGGAGGCATTTTCTCAGGTGAGGTTCCCTCCTCTCGGATGACTATAGGTTGTATCAAGTTGGCATAAAACCAGGCGGCACAGTGTGTTAGCTTCCTAGCCAGTCTACTTGTGTGTGGATGAGGAGTGTTTGGAGGTGCTCTACCGCTGACTTAACATCCCTGTCTCAGACAAAAAAATAAGTCTTCAGATTTGGCTTTTTCCTATGATGCAGATAACTAGCATCCTCCACCCTCACCCCATACAAGGATTGCAGCCAGCGCTTCTCACTCGCTGGTAGAACACTTCACAGCGTAGCTAACACTTGGGTTTTCTGTTTTGAAGTAAGTGCTAACTAAGTTACCTGTGCTGGCCTTGAATTCACAGGCCTGCTGTGTGTGTGTGTGTGTGTGTGTGTGTGTGTGCCTGTGCGCTCACACTTATTGCCTCTTTAGTCTAAGGTAAAGTAGTGAAATGCTTCCTAAGACCCCAGGCTCAATCCACATCACTGAAAAAACAAAACCCTCAGAAAACTGCAGCATTAATACAAAGAGCTAACCATTTCATATACATGTCTTTGTTGTTGTTGTTGTTGTTTTCAAGACAGGGTCTCTCTGTATAACAGCTCTGGCTGTCCTGGAACTCACAGAGATCCGCCTGTCTCTGCCTTGCGAGTGCTGGGATTAAAGGCGTGCACCTCATATACCTGTCTTTTTATAAACTTACTAATTTACCTACTTATTGAAATAGGGTCTTGTGATGTTGCTCATGCTAGTCTGAATTGATGTGATCCTTCTGCCTTAGTCTCCTGAGTAGCTAGGACTATAGATTCTAGTGTATATGCCTCAAATGGTCTTGTTCCAGCTCTGAAATAACTTGTCTCTTTTTTTCAGATTCCTTTCTCCAAATTTTTTTTCTCAAATCAAGGAAGGATACGAGATGGCCAGAGCCCACTTGTAGTTGACAAGGTAATGCTTTCCACTCAGAAGATACCTTCTTTAGTGAGATCCAGTTGTTGTAGAGCCGGCTCAGTTTGTTTTCCAAGGATGGCAGAGGAAAGATTAAAATTCTACCCAGGCTCCTCTGTTGGGACAGGTGCTGACTTAGACCTCCATCCTGGGGGACCACCTCTATTAGCATGCTTCATTTTATTTTAGCTGTGTAGTAAGAGCTCAGAAGAACTTTAAGGAGACTCCATTAAGAGGCCATGCTGTACTGACTGTCTTAAGTGGACTACTCAAAGGGGAGAAGAAAGGAAGTAAAATGTGGGGTAGAGAGAAGCATTCGCTCAAGTGTGCTAGGACACTCCTGTAAATCCCAGCCCTTGAGAGTGAAGGCAGGAGGATCAGGAGTTCAAGGCCAGCCTGGGCTACATGCAACCCTATGTAGAAAAAATGAAAGCAGTCTTGAATTTGTACTTCTTAAATTTAGTCCAGCAAATGAAGAGTATAATATGCTGAGGCTGATGGGGTGAAGACTCCATTACAGTGATTCCCAGGAGTCTTTTGAAGACTTCAGAAAGAACATCGCTGTATCAGTGTAGGAGAGTCTAATCCATTTCTCTTATTTTACATTTAGATCTCTTCTATAGGACTCACCCTGGCAGATAAGGTGGATGGACCATTCTTCCTGGAAATAGATTTTATTGGTGTGTTTACTGATCCAGCCCATACAGAAGAACTTGCTTATGAGAGTTCTCCAGCTGTTAACCCCGAACTTTTCAGATAGAGAACTGGGGCAGATTTGAGTAACACTGAGGACTACTCACAAATACAAAATAAAGCCTTTCTGTCTACCACTTCCCCCCAACCTTTTTCTGCTGTACTATGTGTAGGGTAAAAAGGGCCAGTGAAAGAACACCCTGGCCCTGAGACCAGAGTCAAGGAAACAAACCCTGCCCCTAACCCACTCAGGAATTGAAATCCAACCAATCCCAGAACATGAAAACCAACCAACCAACCAACCCCTGAGCATGAAACCAATCCCAGAGCACAAAAATCAACCAACCAACCAACCAACCAACCAACCCCTGAGCATGAAACCAATCCCAGAGGACAAAAACAAACCAACCAACCAACCAACCAACCAACCAACCAACCAACCAACCACCCTTGAGCATGAAACCAATCCCAGAGCACAAAAACCAACCAACCAACCAAACCCTGAGCATGAAACCAATCCCAGAGGACAAAACCAACCAACCAACCAACCAACCAACCAACCAACCAACCAACCCCTGAGCATGAAACCAATCCCAGAGGACAAAAACCAACCAACCAACCAAGCACCCACCCCTGAGCATGAAACCAATCCCAGAGCACAAAAACCAACCAATCTCTGAGTTTGTCCCAAACTCAGGAATTGAAATCCTACCAATCCATACCCTGAAAATCTCTACCTTGGAAAGCTCTGCCCCTAAGAAATCCTATATAAGCCCTGTACCTGGTCAGTTTGGGGCTGCCCTTTCTCTACCCTGGCAGAGGCAGCCACTCTTCTGGATTCCTCCCTCCCAATAAATCTCCAGTGAGGTTTGTAGCAATGACTTTCTTTCCCTGGAGCAGAGCAGAGCTGTAACAAACCTCACCAGGGAAACCCTCCCCTGCTGGAGCAGAACTGTTAGGCTTGCCTTAGAGAAACCTTTCCTGGAGCAAGGACCGTTGACACTGCTGGGGATCCAATCCCATGCTGGAACAGAGCTGTAGGTATTCCTGGGCTCCTGACTGCCAGGATACCTTTCCCTTAGAAGCTGTAACACTTACACTGGGAACTGAAATTGAACCCAGGGCCTCATGTATTCTAGGCAAACATGAGCTACGTTCCCTTCCCCACATGAGCACTTTTTTTCTCTCGTTTTTCGAGACAGGGTTTCTCTGTTGCTCTGGCTATCTTGGAACTCACTCTGTAGACCAGGCTGGCCTCGAACTCACAGGGATCCACCTGCCTCTGCCTCCCGAGTGCTGGGATTAAAGGCATGCACCACCACAGGCTGATGGCAATGCATGTTGGTACATGTTTTGGGGGATGGGATGAGGTGAGGTTAAATGCTGTCTCTAAGAGAGAGCAGGTAAGGGGGAACCCAGCATGAAACCAGGGCTGGGGTGTAGCTAACAAAGGCACAGTGTAAGGAATGCATTTGCCAGGAAAGTTCCTGTAGGAGCACGTCTTACTTAAGGAAGCAGTTTCAAATAAGGCACCTCTAGGGCAACTGTGGTTGATCTTATCCACTCTGCCCTTCTGTTTCTAAACTGAGCTTTGAGGAAAGGAGTCTGCTGAATAAATATGCCATGGCCATCCCTGGAAAATGGAATAGTCGTGTAGAGAGCTTGCCTTCCAAAGACATGAACTTAGTTTATACATTCAGGGGCTTCTCATATAACTGTTGCTCATAGGCGATAGACTGGTTGCTCATGGGTCCCATTCATTTAAAATGTCACAGCGTGGGCTACAGCGATGGCTCAGTCGGTGAGACCCCTGGCTGCTCTGACAGAGAACCCAGGTCCTGTTCCCAGCACCCACAAGCACTGGAACTGGAGTTCTAGGGGCACTGAAGCTCTCTTCTGGCCTCCACAGGCGCCAGTCAGTTCAGCTCAAATCAAGCACTTTCTAAGGAGCCTTGGTCACCGGGTTTTGTCACAGCAATCAAAAAGTAAAATAAGACACCAGTTTATTTTTTTTTTGTAAGATTTAATTTTTAGGCCAGGTGATGGTGGCACACGCTTTTAATCCCAGCACTCGGGAGGCAGAGGCAGGTGGATCTCTGTGAGTTTGAGGCCAGCCTGGTCTACAAAGTGAGTTTCAGGATAGCTAGGGCTGTTAATACAGAGAAACTCTGTCTTGAAATACCAAAAAGATTTAATTTTTAAAATTATGTGTATGTGTGTGGGTATATGCACATGAGTCCTGATGTTCATGAAGGCTAGAGAAGGGTATGAGATCCCCTTTAGGTAGAGTTATAGGCAGTTATAAGCTGGCTGACTTGGGTGCTAAACACTGAACTTGAGTCCTTTGCAAGAGTTGTTAGTACATGCCCTTAACAACTGGGCCATCCCTCCCACCTTAAGGGTCGTATCTCCCCCACCCCACCCCCTGCACACTTCTGGTACTGGAAATCAAACCCAGAACCCTATGCATACTAGGCAAGAGCCCTGCCACCAAGCCATCCCACCTAGTACTATAGTTTATTTTTGAAACGGGCTCCTGTAGCTAAGGCAGGCAGTGAGCTTCTGATCCTTCTGCCTCTACTTCCTGAGTACTAGATTATAGGTTTATGCCACCACACTCAGCTCAGCTTTATGAATTTCTAGTACATATAAATAGAACTGTTGGCTATTTACCTTGTTATCTTACTATTTCTAGTAACAAGTGCAAGGCCTTAGATTTAAAACCCAATAAGAAAGGGAAAGAGAAAAACACTTCTTTACAGCCAGGGATGGTGGTATACACCTAACTCAGCATGTACTTGGGAGGTAGAGACAAGAGGATCAGGAGTTCAAGGTCATCCTCAGATACAAAATGAGTCTGAGCTACCCAAGACCCTGTTTCAAGAAAAAAGTTTGTTGTGGAAGAGAAGTGGGTGGGGAGGATGTGTAAGTACTTACTGACCTTCAGTGGCCACCTCAGTCCTGGGCAACTTACATTTAAAAAGAATGAACCTATCCCAGTGAAAACATTTTTATTTATGAAAACCATAAGCATTACACACAACTCAGCATCTCTGTGTGGCAGAGCAAAGAACTACAGCTATGTCTAGCTGCTCTCCTCTCCCTTACAGCTAGTAAGGGTTAAGTCTGACAGACATGGCAACTCGTATAGCAGCGACTGTTTTGTCTTCGATGGTAACAGGTCAAATCCAGGGTCCAATGTGTGGTAGACAAGTGCTGTACAACTGAGGCACACCCTCTGCCCTGTGGCTTTTATTTAACAAGTAGAGACAAAGAATTCTGTTTTAAAAATATGAGTGACAGTTGGCAATTACATGAAATGATCTGAACAAGGCTCCTATAAGCTAAAACATGTTTTTACCTTGATAAAATATTGATTCATAGCCAAATCAATAAGATTATTAGATTTTCCAGACTAGTGAACAAAAAGGTGGCCTCTCCAGCCTCCCTTTTCCTGTGAACTTGATCTCACTTAGAGTCTCATGCTAAGCTTCTGCTATGGCTTGCTGCCATGTGGGAAGTGCTCTTGTCCAGGAAAGGATGCAGGTCGTCCCTGTTAGAACTAGCAGGACCTTGACATGGAAAACCTGTCAAGAACCCCAAGGACAGGACTTTAAAAAGCAGAGTTTTATAGGACATTAGGTGAAAACCACTTTAGTTGTGAATTTTAGGATGAGAATGTATTTTCAGAGGTATAGCACATGAAGAGCAGACACTCCACAAATTAGGACAGTTATGGTAGAAAAAGCTTTGGACTAAGGTAGAGGAGAGTATAAAAACACCAAGAGAAGGAAAACAAATCAGAAGGAAAGACTGGACAGCATCACTGGGCTTTGGTCGGAACCAGGTTTCTTCGAGCTTCCAAGACCTTTGCCTTCCTCTCCTTTCGTTCTTGCTCATGTTTCTTCCGTTGTTCTTCCCTAAGAGGACAGACAGGCTCCACGTTAGCCTTACAGACACTAAAGAACATGCTGCTGACCTAGCATCTAGTTAAATGGCCCCTGGCACACTCATGGAACAGACGTCTGCCAGGAACTGGGCTCTACCCACCAGCTGCAACGTTTGTCAGCACTGTGTGCAAAGGCTGCAGGTTGCTAGGGTAACAGCATTCTAAAGTCACACATGGAGCAAGACCCAGAGGACACCTCGGTGAATGAATTCAGTGCCTGTACTTCAAAAGTTAGTTGTAAATGAGAAGTCTTATTCCTAGAAGTCAAACATAAGAGTTTGGCCACAGTACTAGAACTAGGGTTCACTGACTAGAGACAAGAAAAAACCTCCAGGCTCATGATGTTATCTTACACGTAGTAAAAGGTCTTGGTGGAAAAGGATATAGGCAAAAGGTGGATGATAGGCAACCTGTATGGAGACAGTCCAGGCGGTAATCTGATCCAGCCAAGACCAAGTGCAGCCCAGCCCACAGAAGGGAGCCTCGCAGGCCCATGCTTGGCTTGGATCTGTGTGGGACTTCACTCCTTACATGCCTAGTTTGCTTGGGAGTGGAGAATTGATACCTGGCCATACTTGAGCACTGGTGTCTGCAGAGATAGTTACATGTGCTGTTGGGAAGACAGGCCCCACAGAAACATGAAGCAGTATTCAGGGTGCATTGCAAACCCAGTTTGGAATCCATTTTGTAGAGCTGAAAATACTTGACAAAATTTACATTTTTAAATAGGCTATCATTGGCGCATGCTTTTAGTCCCAGTGCTTGGGAGGCAGAGGCAGATAGATCTCTTGAGTTTGAGGCCAGCCTAGTCTACATAGTTTCAGGACAGCCAGAGCTATACAGAGAACCCTGTCTCAAAAAAAAAAAAAAAAAGTTATCATGTATTCCAGGCCCCTAGCTTACTTTTTTTTTGTTTGCTGTTTTTTTTGAGACAGGGTTTCTCTGTGTAGTTTTGGTGCCTGTCCTGGATCTTGCTCTGTAGACCAGGCTGGCCTCGAACTTACAGAGACCCGCCTGACTCTGCCTCCTGAGTGCTGGGATTAAAGGCATGTACCACCACCACCCAGCACCCCCCAGCTCACTTTTAGGTTATGGGTACCACCCTTGAAAGTGATTAATGCCAAGCCTGAGGAATGAGCTAGCTCTTTAGGAGGAGGCTGTTAACAAGACAGCAGAACACTTTCCCTCTGCCTAGTCCACACATTCTCCTGACTCTCAAGTGTACTTATACCATTTGCCATCTTGTGATATAGCATGATTCCACCAGCACCCTGGACTTCCAGAACTGTAGATCAAAATAAACTGTTGTCTGTAGAAAGTCTAATTGCAAGCATTTGGTTAAATCAACATAGAATAGAATGGAATATTCCACTTCTGTCACTACTATGATTCTGTCCCTGACATGCTTTGGTACACTGTCTTCTGAAATTAGAACATTTGGAATATGAGATAATGATGTACTCACCTGGTGTGGAGATGAGGCTGTTTGTAGGTTTTCCTGTGCAGGCTAACTCTGCTGACACACTCATTCAGAGAACTATTCTCTTTAGATTGACCCCAAGGTTTCAGCTTTCCTAGGTTAGGAAAAGGACAGTGCTAAGATTCTTTTATTCACAACTCTGTTGTCTCTGTCTTTTTGGCTAACTGCCTACCAACATTTTAATGTATCTTGATTTTACATTCCAGACGTGAATCATATTATTTCTCAAAAAATAAAAGTGTGTTTTAATAAAAACCTTTTATTATTATTGTGTTTGTATGAGTGTGAGTACAAAGGTCAGAGGGCAACTTTGGAGAGCTGGCTCTCTCCTTCTCCACCAAGAGTTCTGCAGACAGAACCTAAGATGGTCAGGTCTATGCAGCACGCACTCTGCCCACGCAGCGGCTCAGCGGCCTGGGTCATGTAGCCGCCATTTACATGTATTTCTGTGTACATGCCCTGGCATGTGGGGGTCAACAGACAATGGCTGCCTCTCTCCTTCCACCGTGTGGTCCTAGGAACTGCAAACTCAGGCTGTCAGTTTGGTGGCTTCACCTGCTGAGGCGCCATGCTGGCCCTGCTGTCTTCTTTTTTAACTCTGAGGCAGCCATGAGGGAAAAGCCCTAATACGGGGGGCTACAGCGATGCTCAGTGGTTAAGAGTGCTTACTGCTCTTACACAGGACCCAAGTTCCGTTCTCAGCCCCCATGTCACGTGGCTTACAATCCCTGTAACTCCAGTTCCAGGGTATTGGATACCTTCTGCCTCCCTAGACAACTACACTCACATGCACACAGACAGACAGTACAATAATACTTAAAAAATCTAAACAAATACTAATAATTAAATCTGTTGTTAATCTAATTACACATCACACTGAATAAAACAATTACAACCAAATAATTTATCTTAAAATTGTATAAGTATTATGTTTAATAGAATTTTTAAAAAATCATTTCATATTTTTAAGGTTTTAAAGATGTTTCTAATTATTTGTCTATGTGTGTGTGAGTGTATGCCACCTGTGTGGTTACTGTGCACTTTATAGCTAGGCATGGCGGCTAACACTAGTTATTCCACACCTTAGGAGGCTGAAAGAAAAGAAAGGCCATGAGTCCAAGGGCACAAAGGGATAAAGAGAGAGTTCCAGATTGGCTTGTGCTACACAGTGAGACTCAGAATACAAAACTCTCTGCTTCCAGCCAGTGCAGTGTGACAGGCTGGTCTGCTCCTGCTGCTGGCTTCCTGCCACGAACTGTCCGCCTGGAACTGCTATGACACACATGTGATGGATGGTCAGCCTCATGCTCTGCCACATGGCCTTTGCCACCAGATGAACTGGAGCCACCCCCAAATGTAAGGCACAACAAACCCTGTCTTTTAGAACAAAACACCACAACAAAGATCAAACAACAACAACCGCATACCCAAAATAAAGTCGATCTGATATACACTTTAAAATTGCTAAGAAGCCGGGCAGTGGGAGCAGCACTCGGGAGGCAGAGGCAGGCAGATCTCTGAGTTTGAGGCCAGCCTGGTCTACAGAGTGAGATCCAGGAAAGGCGCCAAAGCTACACAGAGAAACCGTCTCGAAAAACCAAAAAAAAGAAAGAAAAAAAAAATTGAAGCCCTGTCTCAAAACAAAGGAGCAGAAACTCAAGCGGGTATTTATATACCTGTCTGTAACAGGCAGAGATAAAAAGCTACACAGGCTACCTTCAGGCTGACACCAATCTGTTACAAGTCATACTCCTGGTTAACAAATGTGTAAGCAGGTCAGTTGGTTTTTGCTCAGTGGAAAATCTTTTAAGTCAGGGATTCATGTGGAAGGAGGGCCAGAAATTTCTAGGACTTCTTCCAAGTCATAGAGCATTTTTTTCTCTTGTTTTGTAGTGTTCAGGGATCAAATTCAGTCTCATGCCCGCCAGGAAGCACTTTACTGCTATATATATTATAATACCTCACACACACACACACACACACACACACACACACACACACACACACACACCCTCCAGCCTTTTGATATCTTTTGATGCAGAACTGTTGAAAGTCTTCTACCAGCCTTGTCCTTCCAGACAATTCCACATACCTTTGTGTGGCTTGTAGGTGAGGGGACGAGACAAGCTTGCCTGGAGATCAAACACCGGCTTCTTACTGGAGCTTGGAGTCTGTGCTGCTTCAGCTGACCACTGGAATGGGGTAAGAACTGAAAAAGCAGAACACCAAAGAACTTCATTTCTTCTTTTGTTTTTGTTTTTGGTCTTTTTGGGACAGAGTTTTTCTGTGAAACAGTCTTGGCTGTCCTGGAACTCGCTCTGTAGACCAGGCTGTCCTCAACCACCTGCCTCTGCATGTCCCCTCCCTCCAGGGCTGGGATTAAAGGTGTGCACCACCATGCCCAGCTAGAACTTAATTATTTAAACAAAAAAAAATTACACAGCTTAAAACTTTATTTCTTAGACTCGTTTTATGTGTAGGAGTATTCTGCCTGCATGTCTGTGTACCACACATGCCTGTGCCCAGGGACTTAAGAGGGATATTGGATCACTTGGAACTGGAGTCACAGTGTGAGCTGTCACATGGGTGCTGGGAAATGAATCCAGGTCCTCTGAAGAGCAGCAAGTACTCCTAACTGCTGAGCCATCTCTCCAGCTCCCCAAATAACAGGTTCTTATCAAAGTATCATTTTACCATTTAAAAATATCTACATTATGGATGAAATGTTTTTGTTCCCATCTTTCATTCCCATGATGAAATGGAATCTTGAGAAGAATCATTCCCCATGAATGGGATTAGTGCATTATAAAGAATCCCTCCAGTGTATCCTAGTTCAGGGTGGAGGTTGAATAAGGATTCAATACAGACTCCTGTATCTGAAAGCTTCACCAGGGAGTGGAACTCCCTGATAGGCCGAGAAGGATTAGGAAGTGTGGCTTTATTGGAGGAAGTGCGTCACTGAGAGTGGGCTTTGATATCAAAAGCCCGGGCCAGGCCCTGCCTCTGCCTGCTGCTCAGACTGTGGAGTTCTCCGCTCTTTCCCAATCACCATGCTCGGGTGCGGCCATGCTCCCTGCCGAGATGAAACTGTAAGCAAGTCCCCAGTTAAATGCTTTCTTTATAAGTTGCCTTGGTCATGGCGTCTCTTCCCAGCAACAGGACAGGGACTAAGACACTTAGTTTGCCATTTCAGTGTGTGACTGGACACCAGCAGCTTGGTAGTTGAAGGGCCTTTACTAGGTCCCAATCCCGATCTAGCCTCCAGAGCTAAGACATTTCTTTTGTTATGAGCCACTCAGCCCTTGGTAGTTTATTATAACATGCTGATTAATCCATACGGGTCATGTGATGTAGATGTTGGGCTCAAAGGCAGGAAAGAAGGGGTATAAACATAACTACTAAGGTCTGTTCCCCAGTTAGCAGCCCCTAAATATTCTGAATGGTTCAACATCTTCTAGGGTCATCTGGGAGTAGCGGGGGCTGGGGAAATGGCCCAACAGATAAGGTGCTTCTGATGAAGCCTAACCACCTGAATTTGGTCCTGGAAACCCACATGGTGGTAAGGGAAACGGAGGCCCACAAGCTGACCTCTGACCTCCAGATGTGTGCTCTGGCACACATGCATGTGCATACACATACATACTTGATCTTTTTTTTTTTTTTTTTTTTTTAAATAAAAAAGAGAAAAGCTGATAGCCATCATGGGGAGTGACAGGGCATGACTCTAACTGTAGCACTTGAAAGGTGAAGGCAGGAAGGCGGGAGTTCAAGCCAGCCTCAGCTACACAAGACCCTGTCTCAGAAAGGAAATGAAAAAAATGAATAGAGGGTTAGAGTGGTTTGGAGCATGCACTGTTTTTCCAGGACCTGAGTTCAATTCCCAGCACCCACATCAGGTGGTTCACAACTACCTGTAACTCTAGCTCCAGGGAAAGCTGATAACTTTTAGTCTCTATGGGCACCTGTACTCATGTGCTCATACCTACCCACAGTTATATACACATAACCAAAAGAAGTTAATCTTAAAAAATTAATTAATTAAGCCAGCTCATTTAGAACCCAAGCACTCAGAAAGCTGAGGCAGGAGGACTGTTGTGAGGTGCTGTACACTAGTCTCGATCCTGTGTCGAGAACAAATTCGTATGCTTCCACAGCTTATGATGTGTTCTGGAGGAACCTATATGTCTTTGGGGGATAAACTGAAACAGATCCCTATTATTGAAATACCATAAAAATAACTAAACATGTTTGAATCTTGAAATATTTTGTTGAGTGAAAAAGTCACAGGAAAAAAAGTCAGAGTTAAATTTTATCCATGTAAAATCAAATCTAATAATGGGGGTTGGGGCACAAAATAGCATCTCATTTTACTGAGCCCCTGAGTTCCTTAGCAGAGAGCACTCAGGACGAGTCAGGCCTCATGTCTTTATCTCTGAGCAATGGTAAACCCTCTTGTTATTGTGAGGTAGGTGCTGTTCAGGCCTGAGCGCTTTGTAAAATGACACAGACGTAGCTACTAACCAATTTTTTCTGATCACCCCTGCCCAGGCTAGTTCTTCCTGTTTAGAGCGCCAAGCAGAATGTTTACTGGGCCAGATGAGAGGTCATTTAAGGGGAGAATTCTGTGAACTTACTCTTCTCATCTCTGCACTCTGTGAGTGAGTGTGTGTGTGTGTGTGTGTGTGAGAGAGAGAGAGAGAGAGAAAGAGAGAGAGAAAGAGAGAGAGAGACAGACAGACACAAAGAGAGCAAGCACACAGTTTGAGGTCAGGTACCACCCATTGTCTCTCACAATGGCCTGGTTCTCACCCATTGGTGAACTTCAGAGAGCCATTATCTAAGTCTCCCTGGCACTGGATTATAATAGGCAAGTCAACACATCCAGCTTTCTGTTATTAGACAAAGGGTCTAGGAACTGAACTCAGGTCCCATGTTTAGAAGATAAGTGCTTTTATTCACTAAGCCTCTCTTAGCCCTGGGCCCTTGAATTTGATTTTCCTTTTCCCTATTCAGTTAGGTCATGACCCATGAGAGGCCCTGAGTCTCACACCAATGACCTCTCCTCCAGTCTGAAACAATGGATGGTTCTGGGCCAGGAGCCCGCTACCAGCCTGACGTTTTCAAGGGATTCGAAGGAGAGTCTTGGTGTGTGCAGCAGGCATGTGAGTTTATAGCTTACATCTCTGGTGTTTCCTTCACCAGTGTAAATGGAAAACGTGCTATGACTTTTTGTACTTGATTATACACATGTGAAGAGACTTTAGAGAAAGAGACGCGCTTAGTTCAGAAGTTCAGGTTTAAAGTTAAAACCTCTTTTTTTTTTTTTTTTTTTTTTTTTTTTTTTTTACCTGCAGCAGTAGACTTCCTCTCAGTGGTTTTTAACTTGGGTGTCCTGAACACAGCCTGGTCTTTTGAAGCACTCCCAGGTAGGGTCACACGTGGAGACTTTCTGGCCGGAGTCTTGGTCAGTGAGTACTTATGTTCATTATCTTTAGTAGCAGCTGAAAACCTAAAGCAACAATGGAGAGAAAGATGTGGGTACCTGTACCAAGGGTCACCAAGGTTAAGATGTAAGTGAAACCACTGGACCATCACCAGGTGGCACAGGAGCCTCAGTAAATACTTGCTACGTGAATCAACCTCTCTCACACAAAAGACATGTTTTTGACAACCTCCATTATTTGTAAAATAAGTTTTGAGGGGCTGGAAAGATAGCTTAGGAGCTCAGAGCATTCGATGCACATATGGAGGACCCAGGTTCAGTTCCCAGCTCCCACAACCGTTTGTGATTCCAGTTTCAGGGGATCTGACACCTCCTGGCTGGCCTCTGGGAGCACAAGGCACCCAAGTGCTATACATACATGTAGTCAAATGCTCACACAAATCAAATAATAAGTCTTTAATGATAATAAAATATGTTTGTGTTTTTCTGATATTCTTGTGTTGGCCAATGACTGGAGGTTGTCCACTAGCCAACAAACCTACATACACACAAACACACAAACACACACACACACACACACACACACACACACACACACACACACGCATATCTGAACACTGGTAGAGCCCTGGTCTAGCATACCCAAGGCCCTGGATTTAAACCCCAGTGTGCATGTGAGTATACACACCTACACAATCTCTTAAAAAATCTCTTTACCTGACATTCATTTTAGTTGCTGAAAGCACAGAGTGTTTGTCTGACCCCTTCAGACTTTCAGGGCCATGGGCCCGGTCTTGTGAGAACTGCTGCCTGGCAGGAGTATAGGGTGCAGAGAATCTTCCTCTTGCTGGAACGGGGGTCACTATCCCTTTTTTCTCAAGCTGCTTTTGAAAGGAAGAAAAAGCACCATTTTAAGTCTTGGTTTCAGGCCAGCGAGTTATCTTAGCGGTAAAGGCAGAAGTCCGATGACATGCATTCCATCCCACAGCCCACATGAGAGAGGAAAGAATCAACTCTCACAAATGGTCCTCTGGCCTCGGCGTACACACACATACACACACAATAGAATTTCCAAAGTAAGAGCTTGTTCTTAAATCAGGTGGGGAGGTACATCCCTGTAATCCCACCACTTGGAAGGTGGAGGCAAGAAGGTCAGAAGTTCATCCAGAGACATTTCAAGGCTAGTGTAGACTACATAAAATCCTATTTTTGGCCTCCATGGGCACCTGAACTCTTGTGTGTGTGTGTGTGTGTGTGTGTGTGTGTGTGTGTGTGTGTGTGTGTATTATTTGTGTGTATACAGACACATAATATTTTCTTTTCTTTTTTCTTTTTTTGGTTTTTCAAGACAAGGTTTCTCTGTGTAGTTTTGGTGCCTGTCCTGGAACTCACTTTGTAGACCAGGCTGGCCTCAAACTCACAGAGATCCACCTGGCTCTGCCTCCCAGATTGCTGGGATTAAAGGTGTGCACCACCACCACCTGGCTTCATGATGGCCTCACTCACCTGCCTGTCTCCACCTTCTAAATACTGGGTTAAAGGCATGAGCCACGAGATGGCAGGATACAGTTTTACTTGGAAGGTTTTTAAATTTCTGAGGGCAGGAGGAAGCAATTTTAAGAAAGATGTGTCAAACCCAGATAAGTCCATTCACAAATACAGTCATATGATTATAGCTATATTCTCCATAGTGTTAAATTGAAACTTTGCTAGGTGTGGTTGCTCATGCCTAAAATCCTACTACTTAGGATGCTGAGACAGGAGGGTCACTGACAATTTAAAAACAGCCTGATAGCAGGTTTTTTGGATAACCAGCTGCCAAATCATGGCATGGAGACTTACTATTAGTTACTAAGTCATTAATAATTAAATCATTAAGTTATTAGTTATTAAGCTCAGCCTTATCTTATGCTTGTCCCACCAGCTCTTATAACTTATTTTAACCTGTTTCTCTTCATCTACGTTTTGCCTTAGGCTTTTTACCTTTCTTTTATTCTGTATGTTCTACTTTCCTGCTTCCTCCATGTCTGCCTGGCTGGCAGCTGCCTGGCTGGCAGCTGCCTGGCTGGCCCCCTCCTCTCCCTTTCTTTCTTCCTTTCTCTCTTCGCTCTCAAGCCTAGATTCCTCCTTGTTCTTATTCTGTCTGCCCGCCATCCCCGCCTATCCCTCCTCTGCCTACCCATTGGCCATTCAGCTTTTCATTAGTACAATTAAGTGCCGTATGCAGGCAAGGGGAAACAAATGTAACACACCTTGACATCACTACACAACTGCAGCAGAAACAAATGTAACACATCTTTACATAGTTAAAGTAATATTCCGCAACATAGTCTTGACTACACAACAAAAAGGCAGACAACAAGTAGTTTGGTCTGAGAACATGAATTTTAACAATTAACAAGAAACCGGGAACAGTGGCGCACACCTGTAATCCCAGCACTGGGAAGGTAGAGGCAGGTGGGTCTCTGTGAGTCTGAGGCCAACCTGGCTTACATAGTGAGCTGTAAAACAGCAAGAGCTACATAGTGAGAGTCTGTCTTGAAATAAGAAAAGAAAAAGAAGAAGAAGAAGAAGAAGGAGGAGGAGGAGGAGGAGAAGAAGAAAGGACTGAAGAGATGACTCAGTGGTTAAGAGCACTAGATGCTCTTCCAGAGGACTTGGGTTTAATTCCCAGCACCCACATGGCAGCTCACAACCGCCTGTAACTCCTATTCTAGAGGATCCAACCCCGACTGGGCACCTCCATGGGCACCAGGCAGGTACATGGTATACATATTTACATGTAGGCAAAACACTCATACACACAAAATAAAGTAAAATATATTTTAAAAAAAAAACAACATGCATTTTGTCTGCATACCTTTAGTTCATTAAGTGAATTGTGTTCTTTAAAGTGTTTCTTTTTTCTCACAATATATTCATCAATGGATTCCATTTTCTTAAAACGAGCCTCATGAAGCCTCTTAAAGTCTAGAATGTATCACAATATGAAAAGTAGTAAGATAAAAATCCATTTTTAACCTTCTCTGTGTTTTTATCAACATTTGTTCTCTTTACTTTCCTGACATTCAACTTAATGTCATCTTGACTAAAACACAATTCTAGAACACACAACTTTTGGAAACTCTGGGGAAAGCATGTTCATCTTAGAAATCATCAAGCATTCACATCTCCACTGGCTAGTTCCCTGACATGTTGGTTTGGAGAACAAGAAATTTGTCTTCCTCCACCTCAGTTAGTTAAAGGGCTTTATTTAATCATTACAAAATGGCCCGTGCTTGTGTGTGTGTGTGTGTGTGTGTGTGTGTGTGTGTGTGTGTGTGTGTGTGTGTGCATGTGCGTGATGGGGACTGAAATACAGGGCCTCCTGCATGGAAAGCACATGGTCTACTATTTGAGATACAACTTCTCTCGCCTCTGAAAACTGACAATTTATACACTGAGAAAGCACTAGGCTAAAGACTTCTGTGAAGGGTCAAACAACAAATATGTTAGGCTAGTATGGTTTCTGTCTCATTTTATTTTAATCCCTTTAAAAACTTGAAAGCTGGGCTGGACAGATGGCTCAGTGGTTAAAGAGCACTGACTGCTCTTCCAGAGGACCCAGGTTCAATTCCCAGCACCCACATGGCAGCTCACAACTATCTAACTCCAAGATCTGACACCCTTACACAAACATACATGTATGCTGTGGGATATCTTTCTGTAGGCTGTGAATATGTGTTGCTCTGATTGGTTGATAAATAAAGCTGTTTGGCCAATGGTGAGGCAGAATAAGGTGAGGCAGTACATTCCAACTGGAGAGAGAGGAGGAGAAAGGAGAGTGGGGCAGATGCCAGTCTGCCACTGAAGGAGCAACAAGGTGCCAGCAGACTGGTAATGTAGATTATTAGGAATGGGTTGAGTTAAGTTATAAGAGCTAGCTAGCAAGAAACTGACCCACAGGCCATATAATTTGTAATTAATATTAAGCCTCTGAGTGATTATTTTATAAGTGGCTTCGGGACAGTGGGGCCAGGCAGGACTGGAAAAACTCGGGACCACAGGGTTGGGTGGGACCAGAGAAACTTACGGCCACACAAGTAGGCAAAACACCAGTGTACATAAAATAAAAATAAATTATTTTTTAAAAAATTGAAAGTCAAGCTGAGTGTGGTGGCACATGCCTATAAACAAAGCACAGGGCAGGAAGAGACAAGCTAAAAAATTCCAAGTCAGCTTTGGATACACATCAAGTTTGTGGCCTCCTGGGCTACATTGAGACCCGTTCTCAAAAAATGCAAAAGGCAAAAACTTTAGCTCAGAGGATTTAAAACTAATAAAGGTCAGGAGGGAATGGTTTGCCAAATCTACCCTAGGCTATTCCATTACTGAACTTTTTCTTTTTTCAAATTTACTTTATTTTATAGGTATGAAGGCTTGCCTGCACATATGTATGTGTGTTATGTGTATACTTGGTGCTCAGGATCAGAAAAGGAAGTCGGATCCCCTGGAACTGGAGTTATGGATGGCTGTAGCCACTATGTAGGTGCTGGGAACTGAACTTAAGTTCTCTGAAGGAGCAGCAAGTGCTCTGAACCTCTAAACCATCTCTCCATCCCTCATTATTGAATTTCTAATATATGACAAACAGTCTTCTGTTATAAATATATAATAATCTATGTGTCAAGAACCGTAAGGCAGATGAAAAAACTGTTGTTCTTTTGTTTGTTTGTTTGTTTTTTGCTATTGAGACAGAAAGTCACACTATACATCAGGCTGGTCCAAAACCATGTAACCTAGTTTCTAACTCCCAAGTTCTGAGTAAATAGCATGTATGTAGTATTTCACAGATAATATTTCATCAGATATTTACTGGAGCCTTGCTATGTGCTATTGGATGTGCTGGGTACTAAACAGTGGAAAGAGTATTCTCAAGTTAAATACTAACCCATGAAGCCTAAGTACAGCCATTGCCACTTTCCACTGAGAAAGACAGTCTGAGGGTCAGGTGCCCACTATCCTAAAGCTAGGAACCCAGAACAGTGGAACATGAGCCCCGGTCCCCATACCGGAGATTTTAGCTGCTGCCAACCACTGCCTACTCAACAGGAATCTGAAGGAGGGCAACCCACTGTCTTCTTTGTGTACAAAACTTACTTGGTGTGGTGGCTGCAGTCTTTTTATTGTTCCCAAGTTTGGAAAACCCATCCGTGCATAGAGATTTTTTTCCCAAAGGCATCTTTGAATCTTTATTGTCTAAATACACACATATAAAAAAAAAAAAAATTTCTGTTAAACTCTATTAACTTAGATAATCACAGATATAAAAAGCTTCTAAGAAACATCTGTATTTGAGCACTTGCCTAGCAAATGCAAGGCCCTGGGTTCCATTTTTAGTACCACAAATACTAGACAAAGAATCAAAAAAAGAGTAAATTATTTTATCTGCTTCTATGTACTGTTATTTGGTCTTTCAGAGAGGCACAGTTGAGCAGGAAGTGTTTGAATAGCCTTTAGTAAAGGCAGGCATTATTCAACTAAACACACCAAGGGGGAGCTGCTGCTCCTTTTAAGACAAGGTCTCTTTATGTAGCCTTGGCTGGCCTGAAACTCTCTATGTAGACCAGGAAGGCCTTGAGATCATAGAGACCTGTCTGTTTCTGCCTTCTGAGTGCTGGGATTCAAGTGTGCATCACCATACCCAACAGACAAGTCATAGTTTTTTAAATGTTAGTTGCATGATAGAATATGAACTTATGTTCTTTGTACATTGTGTAAGAACTATCTTATTTAAGAAACACAGAGACGCCTGGTGGTAGTAGTGCATGCCTTTAATCCCAGCATTCATGAGGCAGAGGTAGGTGGATCTCTGTGAGTTCAAGGCCAGCCTGATCTACAGATCGAGATCCAGAACAGGCACCAAAACTACACAGAGAAACCCTGTCTCAAAAAAACCAAAAAAATGGATAAATTTTAAAAATGTATATAAAAAAATTTAAAACAAACAAAAACCTGTCATTGAAAAAGTTTAAGAAAAACCTGTTTTATTTATTTACTTTTTGGACAGTCACTCACTATGTAGCCCTGGCTGGCCTGGAACTTATTTTGAGGACCAGACTAGCCTTGAACTAGCCACCTCCTCAGTCACCCAAATGTTGGAATTAAGGGATGGGATGTGCATGATTGAGAAAGACAGGGATTCACTATGTGAAAAGTGGGTGTCACCGCCTCATGTAAGCATCTCAGCCTAAGAAGCAGGCAGTGGTTGCATCATTCTTGAGCTAAGCAGAAAGGTTAGAGAAGAAAATGGCTCTCCTGTCACCAGGAGAGATTGACCTTCCCAAGCTCTCCGGAACCTCCTACTCTGCTCTGGATAGGAGTCATGGCTAAGGATGTAGCTCAGTCACTGTGCACTTGAGCAGCAGCTCAAGCTCCTGAGTTTGGTCCCAGTACCAGATAACAAATGCTAAATATGACTCATTGGTCTTCTGTATTTATTTCTAAGTTTTGCTTTGACTGTAAAACACGTGAAAGTTCCAAGTGTGGCTATGGTGAACTGTGGTCCTCCAAAGATAAGTTAGTTCCCAAACTCTACCAGCTGTGATGTCAACCACTTAGGAACTGGGTCTCTAGATATTTAATCGGACAGAGGTTGTTTGGTAGGCAGTAATCCAATAGGAGCAGTGTCTTTAGAAGAACAGATTCAGATCAATCCCAGAACCCTTAAGACTGAGGCAGGAAGACTGCAGTGAGTTTGAGGATCTACCACAAGCCAAATAAATAAGACAGATGTCATGTGGAAACAGAGGCAGAGAGCAGAGCATGTGGATCAGGCCACGGAACCACAGACAGGCATAGCCATTACAAGGTACAAGAAGCAAAGAAGGTACCCCGTGCCTCAGAAAAGCATGGCTCATTGACACTTCGGCTTTAGATTTACAGCTCCCAAATGTAGACAACAATCTATTTCTGCTCCTTTTCTTGTTTTTCAGGGGTTTTTTTGGTTTTTGCTGTTGTTTTGTTGGTTTTTGTGACAGGGTCTTCTCTCTGATAAGCAGCTCTGGTTGCCCTAAAACTCACTCCATAGATCACAATGGCCTCAAACTCAGAGATTGACCTGCCTCTGCCTCCTGAATGTTGGGATTAAAGGCGTGTGCCACCATGCATGGCTCAGTTTCTAGATTTTCAAACTGCCTGCTTTGCATTCCTCACAAACTAATACCCATGATCCCCCTGACCATTTCAGTTTGAAAACACTAGCTGGCATACCGTTGACTTCCCTTTTTCCTGAGGAAGCCGCACTCCCGTCTTCTTGGCTCTGGTCTGGCAGAGAAGGAACTTTTGTAGTAGTTTTGAGGTCCTGATTTTCCTGCTTTTCTTGATTCTGTAATGTAGTACAATCACTTCTTTTTATCTCAGAATGATCCTGCAACAAATTGTGAAAGGAAAAAAACCCAAAAGAACAATTGCTATGTTCCGAAAAAGGGGTATGAAATCAAGGTGTGTGTGTGTAGGGGGTGGGGGTCAGTCAGAAGAACAATAGAGGAATAAGACTCCTGAGTGGTTTTGTGTGACCCAGTGTTCTGAGACTGTAATTTCAAAAATGGAGACACTAGAGACCACTAGAAAGAACAGAAGATTTGTTCCTTTATGGATAACAAACTAAAACATAGCTTCTTAATCCATGGGGTCACATGACTAAACATGGCAGCAATAGGAAAAGCTGAACATGAAGTAACCCAAATTAATCCAAAATCAAATACAAAAGGAACCCAAGTTTGATTCCTGAGGCCCCACGTGGTAGAAGAAGAAAACAATCCTGAAAGCTGTCTTCTGACTTCCACATCCAAGCCATGGCATGCACCCCAGCCCCACATCCAAGCCATGGCATGCACCCCAGCCCCCACATCCAAGCCATGGCATGCACCCCAGCCCCACATCCAAGCCATGGCATGCACCCCAGCCCCCACATCCAAGCCATGGCATGCACCCCAGCCCCCACATCCAAGCCATGGCATGCACCCCAGCCCCCACATCCAAGCCATGGCATGTATCTCAGCCCCCACATCCAAGCCATGGCATGCACCCCAGCCCCACATCCAAGCCATGGCATGCACCCCAGCCCCACATCCAAGCCATGGCATGCACCCCAGCCCCACCACATCCCCTCCACATGTAAGCCATAGCATGTACCCCAGCCACCCACATGCTCTCCACATATAAGCCATGGCATGCACCCCAGCCCCAATCCATTCCCTCCCAACACAACAAATACATTTTAAAAATGTTATTAAGGGGCTGGAGAGATGGCACAGTGGTTAAAGGCACTGGCTGCTCTTCCAGAGAACCTGGATTTGATTACCAGTACCACATGGCAGGTCACCATCACCTGTAACTCCAGTTCTGGGGAACTGAATGTCCTCTCTGGCCTCCAAGGGTACAAGGAATGCACATGGCATATGATATACAGCAAGTAAAACAGTCATACACATAAAATAAAAAGGTAAATTTAAAAACAATTATTAAGGCTGGGCATAGTGGCACACATCGCGATGGTCTGAAAGAAAATGGCCCCCATAGGGGGTGGCACTATTAAGAAGTGTGGCTTTGTTGGAGGAAGTGTGTGTGTCACTGTGGGAATGGGCTTTGAGGTCTTATATGCTCAGACTAGATCCAGTGTCACAGACTCCTGCTGCTGCCTGTGAATCAAGATGTAGAACTCTCAGCTTCTTCTCCTGCACACGCTACATCCCACCATGATGATGATAGACTAAACCTCTTAAACTGTAAGCTAGCCCCAATTGTGAGGTCATGGTGTCTCTTCACAGCAATAGAAACTCTAACTAAGACATACATCTTTAATCCCAGCACTTGGGAGGCAGAAGCAGGTGGATCTCTGTGAGTTCAAGGTCAGCCTGGTCTACAGAGTGAGTTCTAGAACAGCCAGGGTTGCATAGTGAGACTCTGTTCCCTACCACCCAAAAGGTAATTGAGAAAAATTAAAAGAAAAAGCACTACAAAACAAAATTAAGAAATTAGGATAGGCATGTTGGTTCATACCTGAAATCCCAACACTTGGGCTGAGGCAGGAGAATTACTGTTGTGGGATATTTGTACACTGTGTGAAGATATATTGCTGTGATTGGTTTAATAAAGAGCTAAACAGTCAATAGCTAGGCAAGAGGTATAGGTGGAACCTCCAGGCAGAGAGAGAGGAAGTAGGAGATGAATTGAGACATGCAGGATGCTATGAGGTGCCAAATGAGTCAGGCATCCAGAATGGAAGAGGTAAAAGCCATATGCTGAAACACAGATTAATAAAAATGGGTTAATTTAAATTATAAGAGTGAGTGGGACAAGCTTATGCTAAGGCTGAGCTTTCATAATTAATAAAAATTCTCCATGTCATTATTTGGGAGTTGGCTGGTGAGACAGAGAAAGACTTGTTACAAATTACCATGACTTTAAGGCCAGCTGGGGTTAGAGAGTTGGACTCTCGTTCAAAAACTACCACCCCCACCAAGAGACCAAGCAAGGTGGTGCATGCCTTTAAGCTGAGCCTAGTTTACATAATGAGTACTGGGCCAGCCCGGGCCGTTAGTGAGATGCTGTGTCAGAGAGAAAGAGAGAGAGGAATGGAGGGAAGGGAGGAGGGAGGGAGAGAGGGATGGATTATGATTTCATGTGGTGAGAATCAATTTTGATTTCTGTTGCTGTTGAGACAGGGTCTCACTAGTAGCACCAGTTGTCCTTGAACTCATGATCTTCTTGCCTCTGCCTCCCAGAATTGAGATTAGAGTTGTATACCTTCATGCTTGGAAAAAAAGTTTCATTTGTATAAGGTACAAGAATAAAATCAGGGGTCTGGAGAGATGGCTCAGCGGTTAAGCGCACTGGCTACTCTTCCAGAGGTCCTGAGTTCAGGTCCCAGCCTCCACATGGTGGCTCACAACCATCTGTAATAGGATCCAATGCCCTCCTCTGGTGGGCAGAGGAACATGCAGACAGTACTCATATAAACGAATAAATCTTAAAAAATGTTTGAAAAAAAAAAAGAATGAAATCAGTGTAATCAAAGCAAGTAGGGAAGCCCCCAGTTATTCAGCCTGACCACACACTACTGAAAGACTAAGCACGGGATGATGACCAGGCCAGCAGCAGACTGAGAAAGAGAACTTAAAACTATACTTCAGGTTGGTGGCTCTTTCATATTTACTGCAGACCACCTATGTGAACAATACATGAGCACTCACATTTATCCTATCAATTTTTGTATGAATTATACTTTTGTATGAATTGCACATGGAAGTATGTATGTGCGGGTATGCACACTATGAATGCAGGAATGCCAGAGGAGGGCATTTGTGTGTGTGTGTGTGGGGGGGGGGGCTCTCTATTATTCTTTGTTTCTTTGAGGCAGGATCGCTCACTGAACTTGGAGATCTTGTTTTTGGGTTAGACTGGCAGCCAACAAGCCCTAGAGATGCTGTATCCACTCCCCTCAGAGCTAAAGTTACAGGTGTGCATGAGACCACACCTGGCCTTCACATGGGTACTAGGATCTGAACTCCATAGCAGCAAGCTTTCCTAACCCCTGAGCAATCACTCATCTCTCTGCAGCCCCTTTAATGGATATTTAATTTAATTTGTACTTAATACTAGTGATTTCTTCCCAAGTGCTCGGGACAGGGGTATGGTGGGGAGTACTGCAGACACAAGTCTGTACTTGTGAGGAGCGTGCAGCACATAGTATGTGTCCAGCCATCTGGCTCATAAGGGAAGGTAAAATGGAAGCTGGTTATGGTGGCTTCTCTTCAGTTTGCATCGTTCCATTCACCTGGAAGTTAGGGATTCCATGGACTGTCTTGCGCTTCCTTCTTGTTGTTGTGACATGACCAACTGGTTTCCTCTCAGCTTGCTCCTCACAGTTAATTTGCATCTCAGTCTCATCACAGGAGACTGCAGAAGACTGATTCTCATCCTGGAAAAAGGAGGATACAGTATGAGCCAGATCTTGTATGCATGTACACTAGCAATTGCATCCTAAGTCAAAGTAACTTGTCACAGATGAGAATAAGGAAATAGCATAAACTAAAAAAGTAAAAAGTTACTGTATGATACAGTATAGTCAGAAAGCAGAGAATCCTAAACAGACCTGCTTATGTAAGAAATCATTGTTAGCCGGGCCATAGTGGTGCACGCAATGCCAGCACACTGGAGGCAGAAGCAGGTGGATCTCTGTGAGTTCAAGGCCAGCCTGGTCTACAGAGCTAGTTCCAGGGCTACACAGAGAAAATCTGTCTCGAGAAACAAACAAAACAAACAAAAGAAATCATTGTTAATGGCTTATATATATTAGTGGGGAAGGTTCTTTTCATTACTGAATAACTAATACTATTAGCTATTATTTCTTATATTTGTTTTTTTTTTTTGTTTGTTTGTTTGGTTTGGTTTGGTTTGGTTTTTTGGTTTTTTCAAAACAGGGTTTCTCTGTGTAGCTTTGGTGCCTGTCCTGGATCTCACTCTGTAGCCCAGGCTGGCCTCGAACTCACAGAGATCCTCCTGGCTCTGCCACCTGAATGCTGGGATTAAGGTGTGCACCACCACCGCCCAGCTATTTCTTTTATTTGTGTTAGAGGAAAAAAAACTTGTTTGTTTTTTTTTTTCTTTTTTCTTTTCCGTACCACAAAGAATCTGGATGGGCCGGGGGGTGGTGGCGGCAGCGGTGGCTCTGTGCAGCCCTGGCTGTCCTGGAACTCACTCTGTAGACCAGGCTGGCCTCGAACTCAGAGATCCGCCTGCCTTTGCCTTCCTAGTGCTGGGATTAAAGGCATTCGCCACCACCGCCTGGTTTTTGTTTTCTTTTAAAGACAGGGTCTTACATGAGTTTAGGCTGATATTGAACTCAAGAACTTCCTATCAGGCTGGAGAGATGGCTCAGAGATTAAAAGCACTGGTTGCTTTTCCAGAGGTCCTGAGTTCAATTCCCAGCAACCACATGGTGGCTCACAACCATCTATAATGAGATCTGGTGCCCTCTTCTGGCCTGCAGGCTGAATACTCACTGAATACATAATAAATAAATAAATCTTTAAAAAAAAAAAAAAAAAGAGTGCTAGGATTACCAACTTGCACTACCTTTTTTTTTAAAGGACTTAGCGGATTTATTTATTTATTTATAATTTCACATGCATATGCATAAGCATACATACATATCATTATATATATATATATATATATACTCTCATATATATGTAACAAAAATAACCAAAACAAACAAAAAAGCTACCAACTTGAAAATGAGAGTTTGCATAGGAGGGAGAAGTGCTGCAATTCTGTTTTAATTAAAACATATTTTAATAATGAATAAACAATTTTTTTGTAAAAAATTAAAAAAAAAAAAAAAAGAACTTCCTCTCTCAGCCACTGGAAGGCTGGAGTGTAAGAGTATAAGCATGTACCATGACATACAAGTACTTCTGCATTTGTTTAAAGATACCTTATTTGCACCAAAACTACACAGAGAAATCCTGTCTCGAAAAACTGAAAAACAACAACAAAAAAAGATATCTTATTTGTTAGTAACATGGCATTTTAAAAATTTATAACAAACAATGATGAGACAATTCAGTCCCTGGTCCTATTACTAATGATAATACCATCATATAATAATAAACATCATATCTATTTATTTATTTATTTATTTATTTATTTATTTGTTTGTTTGTTTGTTTTTGAGCTAGGGTCAGGGTCTGACTTAGAACTCTAATAGACTGTGCTGGCTCCATCTCCCAATGTTGGGCTTATAAGCATGAGCCTTTATATCATCTATTACATCTTAAATCATCACCAATAAGTATTTAATTGCTCATTAACTAAATACAATATTTTACTATCTAATAAGTGATAAGGAACATTACTCACCTGATTTTTATTTTCTTTCCTTGCTTCTGGATTCAGGTGGGCTTTCAAGGCTCTTAACAACTTGTCTGCCTGTAGGAAAGAATAGCTCATCATTACAGTCAAAGTCAAAAAAGCAAGAAATCTATGCCAAACACCTTTTTCTTCTGTTTACTGACTGTACTCTGGTCAGGCTGGCAGACTATAACAATGGCCTGGATAGAACTGGATTTCACACCCCAGGGGCAGTATCAGGTAAAGAAAAAAGACATACAGTGCAATACAATGGGGTAAGTGTGTGAGGAAGCTTTGGATATTGTGGGCTTGATAGATCCAGTGTCAGCAGGTGATGGGATGCCCCAGCTTTAAGACAGATGTCCTGGCTGGGGCTGCTGAGATCGTGAGAATGGAGAAGAGAGGGTCAAACAGACAGAACAAGAGGAAAAGCAAGGCAAAGAAAACAGGGCCGACGATGACTAAGTTCAGCATGACTGGAACACTGAGCTAACGGAGAGGAGGGTGAGAAAGAAGTTGGAAAAGTAGTCAGGAGCACGATTTTGCTAGCTTGGCCTGCCTCGTAAGGCTTCTTGGGTATAAACTCTGTCCTCCAGCAAAGGGGCAGCCTCTGAAGAGTTGGCTTCAGAGGGCAGCGGGTGACCAACTGGATGCTTAGGAAACCTGAACTGCGTCCGGAACTGGAGAGATGGATGAAAACCTCGAAGGAAGTAAGCCAGAAGGAGTACCAAGCTGAGGAGGGAAACTTTTAGGGTCCAGTTTCTCTGGTGGGCAGGTGGCATCCTGTAGTGGGGAAGTCCTTACAAGTCCTGGGGAAAAGGGAACTCCTGGACTCACTTTCCATTCTAGGAAAGCTTCCCTGTTCCTTTCTGGAAGACAAATACTGATCTGAGTGGCTTTCCTTTTTTAAAAGTTCAAATGGAATCAGGCATAGCAATTCCCTGAGATTTCTAGGCTAACCTGGGCTACAGAATGAGACCCTATTTCAAAACAATCAAAGATCAAGTATATTTGTTAGGTTCTTTTTCCCTACTACAAACAGGTATGCAGTTGAGGGCCAAACATTTTAAAAAAAATAATAATTATGTTTGTATTTTAAAAAAAATTCTTAGCTGGGCATGATGGTACATGCTTTTAATCCCAAGCACTCAGGAGACAGAGGTAGGCATATCTCTATGAGTTTGAGGCTAGCCTGGTCTACATAGTGAATTCCAAGACAGCCAGAGCTATATAGTAAGACCATACCTCAAAATAAAAGAGTAAAATAACTTAAATTTTTTTTTTCAAGACGGTTTCTGTGTAGTACTGGCTGTCCTAGAACTCGCTCTGTCAACAAGTCTTGAACTCACAGAAATCTGCTTGCCTCCGCCTCCTGAGTGTTTGGGATTAAAGACATGTGCCACCATTGACTGGCTTAAAATTTTTTTAAATAAAATATAATTACATAACTTCCTCTGCCCATTCCTTTTCTCCCTTCATCCTCTATCCATGTACCTGGCCTTGCTCTCTCTCAAATTCATGACTGTTTTTTAATTGTTGTTACACACACACACACACACCTCCAAGTATATAAATACAACCTGCTCAGTCCATGTTTCTTGTGTGTATATCACTCTATACACTTAAGCTGGGCTCAATCTCTGAGCTTGGCTTTCCTTCTCACACAATCTACCATTAATCAGTAGTAAATGGCAAAGCTTGAAATTTGCCTGCCCTTTAAGTACAGAAGTTTTGATGGGGTGTGAGCCTAAGCCACATGCTTCAACTGTACTAGACATCTCTGCATGAAGCCATCTAGCTATTAATAAAATGATTCGTATTTCCTACTCAATAAATCTCACCTGAGGTTTCCTCTCAGAAGAGGTAATCCAGGTCTTTTTGTTGTTGGTTTTTTGTTTGTTTGTTTTTGTTTTTTCAAGACAGGGTTTCTCTGTGTAGCCCTGGTTGTCTTGGAACTCACTCTGTAGACCAGCCTGGCTTTGAACTCAGAGTTCTGCCTGATTCTGCCTCCCGAGTACTGGGATTAAAGTCCTGTGCCACCACACCCAGCTAGGTGCAAATTTTTATTTATTTACTTATGTGTGTGTGTGTATTTGGGCAGGTGTGCCGCAGTGCATGTGTGGAGTTCGGAGGACAATTTTGTAGAGTCGATTCTCTCCTTCAAGCGTGTGGGTCGCAACACCAGGTCTGTGTGCTAAGCAGTGTTCTAGGAGCTAGAGAGACTGGTGAACAGAACAGGCAAGCCTTCTGCTGCTTCCCGTTGTACTAATGGGGAAACAGCTTATTAACCACGTAAGCTAGAAATGCCCCATCGGGCTGGGAAGAAACCTAAACTACGAGATAGAGGTGGGACAGGTGCTCAGCTGGGCTGGTGGTGGCCAGCTGAGACGGAAAGGAGGGTAGGAGCAGCAGATGTAGTCTGATAAACAATTACAGTCAGGCCAGAGGTGGTGGTACAAGCCTATAGACCCAGGGAAGGTTGAGGCATGAGGACCCTCAATTCCAGGCTAGTCTAAGCTATATACTGTTTCCTTTAATATCCCTTTAAAATTGGGATTATTTCAGCACTTGGGAGGCAGAGGCTGGCTGAGCTCTGTGAGTTTGAGGCCAGCCTGGTCTACAGAGCGAGATCCAGGGCAGCCAGGAATGTTACACAGAAAAACCCTGTTTTGAACCGCCCCCGACACACACCAAAAAAATCCAACCAGATAGCAAAAACCTGAGGGCCTAAACTTTATTTATTAAGCTGTGTAACTCTGAAACATTTCCAAGTACTCTTCATTGCCATTCAGACAGACAGACCTGAGGAGCATCTATGGTCTCATTATTCTGTTTAAACCATTTGAAAACATTTGTGGTGATTAAAGAGACATTTAGTGCAAATATCAGTTGCTGTACAAATTTCTGGGGTACACGTGTGGGAAATCTCAATTACAATATAGCAAGCCCCAATTTCACAATGAATCACATTTTCTCTGAACACCTTGCAAAAGTCCTTACCGGTTTTTAAAAAAAAGAACACCATCACAATAGAGATCAGTGTACGGGCAATCATACTATATCCTGATGGCTAGGCATCCCAATAAAGGCCTGTGAGGGTGCAGGTACTATCATAGTTTACTAAACAGTAGTAGTTTGGGAGTTTTACAGAAAGCAATTCAACTTTTTCTTCAACTGCCTAATAACCGGCATTAGACATTACATTGACTACGTCTTATGGGTCTGCATTTCCCATCTAGTACCAGGGAAATTATCATTAGAGTTTCCAGAAAGAGGCCTTTGGAAAAAGCCAGCCTCCAAATAAAGTAACAGCCATGGCTTCTCTTTCGTTTAACAAATTCCAGCCACCGTGAACCAAACCGACTCACCCAAAAACAGCGTCCCCAGGGGGCTTCCTCTCAGTCTCTGCGCCCGGTATCCCCTGCACTCCAGGTATCTCCTACCCCGCCCACCCAACTGCCCGCACCACCAGCCGGCACCGTACCCTCAGGTTAGCCCGGAGGCCCAGCCTTTTGGCTAAATTTTGCAGGTCACTGTACTTGAAGGAGTCCAGCTCCTCTGCAGAGGGGACGGTCATCGCGTTCTGCAATCCCGGCGACACCCAGAAAAACAGCCAGTGCTCAAACAGCACCGTTCAAATCTGGCGCCACCCGAGGCGTTGACAAGCCGACCTTTATAGTCAGTTTAAATGAAGCCTGCTGCACATCCATTGGTTGAACGCCTCGAGGGTGGTTTTTCAATGCTGGCCAATAGAACGGCGGAAGCGCGCTATACCGCACGCCTAACAGATTAATACGCAGGCGCTCGACAGCTTGTGGGCGTATCTTAGGGAATGTTGTCCAATGAGAACGCAGGAAAACATCATTTGGGTGGGACCTGGCGCGTGCGTAAAACGGAGGCGCGAGCTTCAAAAAGATGGCGGCACGCTCGCGGCGTCGCCTCTCGCTACTGCGGACGCGGTCTTGCAGTGATTCCAGTGACACGCCGTTTTCTTTCACTACCTCCATGGAGTGGGACACTCAGGTGGTGGACGGGTCCTCCCCTCTGGGCCCTTCCGAGACTAAGGTGGAGGCGTCACTCGTCGACCTGCGGCCTCCTGCGTGGTTGGAGCCAGAGAGGTGTGCCGTGTTCCACTGTGCGCATTGCCACGCGGTGCTCGCCGACACCGTGCATCTCGCCTGGGATCTGTCCAAGTCTCTCGGGGCCGTGGCTTTCTCCCGTGAGTGAGGCGAGGGTTGGCGTCTGAGAAAGGCGGGCCGGGGCAGGAGGAGAGGTGAGGGAGCCGTGGTTTTGTTTCCGGAACTGGACCTCGCGTGAGCTAAGCATGCGTCTTTGGCTGAGCGCCCTCACCCCCCACCCCCCGCGTTTTGTTGACTTTTACGGTGAGAGGTTTTCCTGTTCAAAACCCGTTTGTCTTCCAGGAGTCACGAACAACGTCGTTTTGTTAGAGCCCATTCTGGTTGGCATTGAAGGTTCTCTCAGATGCAGGTACGTGTGGAGAATTCCTGAGGTGGATCTATAGTTCCTGATTTAATGACACTGAGGAGTGCCTAATTGTCGTGAACAAGAAGAAAACTTTATTTTTGTTGTGACCTAAGTTTATTCTTTCCATATAGTATGTTTCAATGATATACTTTTTATACGTTTGAATCTTAACAAGGCATTAATGAAATGAAAATTAGGGTTGGGTGTAGGTTTTAACATCTGAGGAGATAACTAGGACTATTTAAATCATCCTGTGAGATAACTAGGACCATTTATTTATTTATTTATTTATTTATATTTATTTGTTTATTTGTTTGTTTTTTGGTTTTTCGAGACAGGGTTTCTCTGTAGTCCTGTCCTGGATCTCACAGAGATCCGCCTGGCTCTGCCTCCTGAGTGCTGGGACTAAAGGCATGGGCCACCAACACCCGGTTAGTTACATAAAATATCTTAATTTTACAAAATCAATTTTGTTCTTAGTAATAACGATTTTGTCTTGACTTTACAATTCTGCCTCTGCCTCCCAAGTGCTGGTTCTCAAGTATGGGAGCCTACAACAAACCTCTTAAAAGAAGCCCGATAAATAGTTTTAATTCTATATTTGGACATGTGCTATAGCTCAGAAGTACAGTGCTTGCCTAACTTGTGTGTCGTGCTAGAGTTGATCTATAGTACTTCAAGAAAAGTACATACAAGAATAGAGTTCTATTTCTGTTTCACATTATAATCTAGAAATAGTTTTATTCTGTTTATTCAGTGTGGGTGTGGGCATTCACATAGCAAGGTGCACATGTGAGGGAGAGAGGACAGCTTATAAGGTAGGGAGCCATGAACTATACAAGTGATCTGAGGAAGTGTAGAATAATTGTTTTTCATAAATTATGTTCTTTGTTTTTGTTTCTTTGAGACAAGAGTCTTCTGTAACCCTGCTGGCCTTGGAAGCTGGTGAACTTGAACTTCAGATCCTCCTGCCCGCAGTAGATTTATTTCTTCTCTGGGTTTTCCTTATTTTATATTCTGTTCTTTCCATTCCCACCAGCACATACAACCTTCTGTTCTGTAATTCCTGTGGGGTTCCTATTGGCTTCCATCTGTACTCCACCCATGCTGCTCTGGCTGCCCTCAGAGGTCACTTCTGCCTTTCCTGTGACAAAATGGTGTGGTGAGTAGAGGGAGATATTATTCATCAAATAAGGTTTTTAAAATTTTCTAGAAAAGTCCAGGTGTTTATAACCAAAGAAGATGCAAAAGGCCAGGCACTATTTATTATACACATGTCTGAAGTAAAGACAAAATACAAACCTGTGATAAATGTCATGATTATTTAGATGATTTATTGTACCATGTCTTAAGAGTCATATGGAGTAATTTAATAGTATTCTTTCATTAAGGGAAATTCTGGAAGGTATGCTTTTGGGAAATAGTGTCGTATATAACTTCATTTACTGCTGTGCCTCATAGCCTTCTTGTGGATAGGACTTGGCCTACATGGTATCCAGCCTGAAAGAAATATACATGTATATTTATTCCTGATCCAATGAAGCCAGTCAGCTTTTCTCCCTCAGGAATTTGAAATGAGGCTGTATTGGTTACTTGTCTAGTGACAGGACAGCATACCTGACAGAAGTGACCTACGGAGGGCTTACTGTGGCTCACATCTGAGGGCGCAGTCCATCATGGTGGGAAGCCATAGAGGAGGTGGCTGGTCGTATTGTGTCAGGAAGCAGAGATTGGTGCTAATGCTCAGCTTTTTCTCTCTCGTTCTTTTTTAAGTGATTTATTTTTATTTTTTATGTGCATTTGTGTTTTCTATGTATGTATATATATGTGAGGGTGTAACTGGAGTTACGCACAGTTGTGGGCTGCCATGTGGGTGCTGGGAATTGAACCCAGGCCCTCTGGAAGAGCAGCCAGTGTTCTTAACCACACTGGACCATCTCTCCGGCCCTTGCTTTCTCATTTTTATTTTTAGTCCAGTACTCTAGCCCATCGAATGGTGCTACTCACATGTAGAGGGGGCCTTTGCACCTCAATTAAGCTAATCTAGATAGTGCTTCTTAGAGGCTTGTCTCCTTTGCCATCCCAGATCTGCCAAGGTGATAATATTAACTGCGGGGACCTAGAGTCATTTTTAGATGATACTGGTGCTGAACTTGAAAAGTGAATACTCCACACTTGGAGTAACTATTTTCTGCACTTTTCTCCAGATACAGAGAAAATCTTACCTGATGAAAAAGATCAATGAAATGAAGAATAGAGTGCAGTAATGCCTGTGGTCGCATTTACTTCTTCCCATAGATTTCACTGGATATTTCATCATCTTCCTAACTAATGGAACACTTGACTTAGGTGTTTTAAGAAACTGAAAGGGCTGGAGAAACGGCTCAGAGGTTAAAATTACTTATAGGTCTATCAGAGTACCAGAGTTCAGATCCCAGCACCCACCTTCCTGTCTCCCAAGTGATGGGATCACAGCGCACACCATCATACCACACACCATCGTGCCCAGCCTTTAGTCAATTTTTCACCCATGGGAGTTAATCATTTGATTCTGGATTTGTTTTCAGTTTTCCTGAGAGATAGTTTTGTCTCTGAGAATGGGGAAGGATGAGGAGAGTTTGTGGTTTTAATTGAGAATTTGTTTTTCCAAAGAAATACACCATGATCCTTGAAGCCATTGAGACAGGCTTTGGTAATGGTACTAATACTTTTTCTATATGTTTTCTCTTTAGTTATCTCTTAAAAACAAAGACCATAGTAAATGCATCTGAGATGGATATTCACAATGTGCCTCTACCAGAAAAGATTGCAGAGGTAAACTTGGTTGTGTAGTTATTTAATATATACAACTTTTTTGTTTTCTTTTTAGAGACAGGATTTTACTTTGTAACTGTGGCTTGGCCCTCATTTTAAGTACAGAGACCAGGCTGTCCTAGAACTCAGCTTTATCCTTTCCCTTGATATAGGCTTTTTTTTTTTTTTTTTTTTTTTTTTGGTTTTTCGAGACAGGGTTTCTCTGTGTAGCTTTGCGCCTTTCCTGGATCTCGCTCTGTAGACCTAGGATTAAAGGTGTGTGACACCACCGCCCAGCTGATAGGCAATTTTTAAATGTATGTGTGTGTTGTGGGTTTTTTTTAAAATAGATTTATTTTTTTTATTTTAAATCTAGTAACATTATAACCAGCAGATTGAGGGTTGAGTGAGGAGTGTAAGAATCCTCAATCTATGTCTCTTCCCAGCTGAAAGAGAAGATAATGGTAATTCATGATCGTTTAAATTCACTGATAGAGATTCTGAAGGAAGTGACTCCTGATCAATCTAATCAAGAAAAGTGAAGAAACAAGGTATGAGTACAGAACTTTCTCCCATCTTCAACAACAGGACCGTTTGTCATTTCTTTCTTTTTTAAAGATCTTTCTGTGGCCAAGAGGCGGTGGCGCACGCCTGTAATCCCAGCACTCGGGAGGCAGAGGCAGGTGGATTTCTGTGAGTTTGAGGCCAGCCTGGTCTACAGAGCTAGTCCAGGAGAGGCTCCAAAGCTATAGATAAACCCTGTCTCGAAACTCCCCAGCCCCCCTCCCCCCCCAAAAAAAATCTGTGTGTTTGTGTGTCCATGGCACATGTGTGCTGGTGCTCATGGAGGCCAGAAGAGAGAGTGGGATTCACTGGAGCTGGAGTTGTAGGCAGTTGTTAGCTGCCTAGCATGGGTGCTGAGGGCAAACTCTGCGTAAATGGGAAGTGCTCTTAGCAGCTGACCCATCTTTCTAGGCCCCAGTGATCCGGTCTTTTCTTGTTGTTGTTGTTTGTTCCTGTTTTGAGACATGGTCACAATGTGCACCTCTAGCTGTCCTAGAACTCACAGAGATCCACCTGCCTCTGCCTCCAGAGTGCTGGGATTGAAGGGGTGCACCGCCACACCTGATTGGTCTTTTATTTTTTAAATACCACTAAGAATGAGAGGACTGCCAGATGTGGTGACACATGACTGTAATTCCTGCACTTGAAATACAGGCACGGAGATCAGAAGTTCAAGATTATCCTTGGCTCCAGTTTGAATTGAGGTCAACCTAAGCTTGATGAGAACTTGTTCCAAAATCCCTACACGCCCCAAATAATAGTTGTTGTTGTTGTTGTTTGTTTTTGTTTGTTTTTTCCAAAACAGGGTTTCTCTGTGTAGCTTTGGAGCCTGTCCTGAATCTCGATCTGTAGACCAGGCTGGCCTCAAACTCACAGAGGTCCACCTGCTTCTGCCTCCCAAGTGCTGAAACTAAAGGTGTGTACCATCACTGCTCAGCCTTGGTTTATTTGTTTTGAGAGAGGGTCTCTGTATACCTTACCATGCCTGGCTCTTAGAAATCATTTTTTGCTTATATAAAATATATATGTATGCTGGGCAGTGATGGTGCATTCCTTTAATCCCAGCACTTGGGAGGCAGAAGCAGGCAGATCTCTGTGAGTTGGAGGCCAGCCTGGTCTACAAAGTGAGTTCCAGGAAAGGCACAAAAGCTAGACAGAAACCCTGTCTTGGGGGAAAAAAAAAAAAAAAAAAAAAAAAAAAAAAAAAAAAAACACGAACAAAGATACATAAGAAGTAACAATGAATAAATTGCATAACAAACAATTTGTGTTTTCTGTTGCTTTTTTTTTTTTTTTTTTTTTTTTTTTTGGTTTTTTTCAAGACAGGGTTTCTCTGTGTAGCTTTGCGCCTTTCCTGGAGCTCACTTGGTAGCCCAGGCTGGCCTCGAACTCACAGAGATCCGCCTGCCTCTGCCTCCCGAGTGCTGGGATTAAAGGCGTGCGCCACCAACGCCCGGCCTTTCTGTTGCTTTTAGACAGGGTCTCACTATGTAATCCTGGCCACTTTGAAACCTGTTATTTGGCCCAGGCTAGTCTTGAACACAGAGATCTACCTGCCTTTTGTCTCCTAGATTCTGAGATTAAAGATGTGCACCACAAGCCTGTTGGGCCTGCAGAGGCTGTCAGATCCCCTGGAACTAGAGTTAAGTCAGTTATGGGTGTTGGAAACCAAACCCCAGTTCTCTGCAATAGCAGTAAATGCTGTTAACTGCTGAGCCATCTCTTCAGCCCCACAGAATGGAACCTAATAAAGTAATAATACATTGAATCATTTTTGAGACAGGATCTTACTCTGTAGCCTATACGGGCTTCCACCGTAGCAATTCTCCTGCCTCAGCCTCCTGAGTGCCTAGTGAGATACAATGCTCAACTGTGGATTTTTAAAACACATGTAAGTATATTTACCTTAAAATTAACATACTTCCTTTATAAAAGCTTAAAAACTGTTATGTCATTGTGTGTAGGTTGCTGGGGCCTCACACAGGGTAGGTGGAAGCCCTACCACTTACTAAATTTCTTTTTATTTTTTTTATTTTATGTACATTGGTGTTTTGCCTGAATGTATGTATGTCTATGTGAGGGTGTCAGATCTTGGAGTTATAGACAGTTGTGGGTACTAGGAATTGAACCCTGATCCTCTGGAAGAGCAGTCAGTGCTCCTAACTGCTGAGCCAACTCTCCAGCCCCAGTTATTTCTGATGTAATAACTATTTTTCTTCTACTTCTTTTTGGTTTCTGTGTTCGCTTTAGAGCCTGTCCTGGATCTCGCTCTGTAGCCCAGGCTGGCCTCGAACTCACAGAGATTCCGCCTAGCTCTGCCTCTTGAGTGCTGGGACTAAAGGCATGTGTCACCACCGCCCAGCTAATAACTATTTTTCTTAATTTCTGGATTTGCCATTTTGGATCAGAGTTTGTATAGGAAATTAAGTGCTTGAGCCTGACTCAGATTAAACTAGGACGCATATGTGTGTATTTATATGAATATTTATGTGTGTGTCCAAGAAATGTATTTTCCCCATGAAATATAGGCTCACTTTTTTAAAAAAGGAGGTCAGAGCACAAGCAGCAGCAGTCAGCTCTGTCCTGCTTTATGAGTCCTGAAGATAAAACTCCGGCCCTCTGGCTGGTAGCTCAACTCCTTTACCTGATCAGCTAGCTTGCTGCCTCTCCCTTTTTATTTCTAAATTAAGTTTTGTTTTTTTTTTCTTTTTTCATTACAGTTGTGTGGGGGCACATGTTTATCAGAGCTCACGTGTGGCCTCAGAGACTTAGTGGCGAATGCCTCTACCTGCTGAGCCATCTCCCTGGTGCCCACTTCCATTTTTGAGAGGCACAACATAATATGCTGGTAAGAGAACAGATTTTAGAAATACTTTTAGCCAGGCAGTGGTGGTGCACCCCTTGAATCCCAGCATTGGGAGGCAGAGGCAGGGGGATCTCAGTGAGGTCAGCCTGGTCAACAAAGAGAATTCCACGATAGCCAAGACTGTTACACAAAGAAACCTGTCTCAAAAAACAACAACAAAAAAAAAAAGAAAGAAAGAAACCTTTTTGATTTAAACTGATTTCTGCTTATTAATTATTAGTAGTCATGAATTGAAGAATTAAAGTCTGTTTTGTTTCTGCGTATAATAGGGATAAAAATAGTAACCACACCTATGGTGAGGATCAAATGAATTAAAGAATACTGGAACAACTGGTTACCCCCCTGGATGAAGAAAAAAACTGAATGTTGTCCTATGAAATCAATCCAGGCAGTGTAAAGATCTACATGTTAAACGTGAAAATAGAAAGCTTTTAAGCAGAACCCTGAAGAAAATCTTCATTATCTCACAGAAGAAAGTTTCTTAAGATAAGCATTAATTGTTTGATGAAGATGACAGTACTTTAAAATACAGAATTTCAACTAAGACAACATAGAGTGAAAAACTGAGCCACAGCAGAAAATGTCACACATAAACAACGAACGTCCATAATACAGCAGCTATAGACCAACTGCTATATATCAGGAAAAACAACCACTTAAAAACTGGCAAAATACTTGTGCAAGCATTTTAGAGAAGGCACTGGGTGGAGGGATATGACTCAAGTAGAGTACTTACTTTGCATCCTGCAGAGGCTCCCACACTACAGAAAAGTGTAAAGCTTGAAAAGTGGTACCCAACTTCACTACTGACAACCAGAAAATAATATCAAATTGGTGAAAATCAAAACATGATGTAAAGATGAGGAGAGAGAATTCCTGTAAGCTACTTGTACGAGTAACACCCTGGCACAGCTGAAGGCCGGTTTAGCATTGCTTGTGGGAACTAAAGACATAATGGCTGCTACAGAGCAGCGACTTAATCCCTAGGCACCTGCACTAAGCATGTAGCAGATGTGTGCCAGTGTGTACACAAAAGGCTCCTCGTCAGTCACATTATCTGTAATACGGTTTGGGAATTTAGCTCAGTAGTAGAGCGCTTGCCTAGCAAGAGTAAGGCCCTGGGTTCAGTCCTCAGCTCTGGGTGGGGCGGTGAGGGAGACAAAATAGCAAAAAAGACCCCCACAAAAAAGGGGGGCGTTACTGGCACACATTATTTGTAATAGACGTGTTGTAAACGTCACGTTGCTCAAGTGTAGAGTGACTGGAGGAACGCCGTGTTTGTGATGTGGACAGATACAGCAGAGCTCTCACCAGTGAAGACTTCTATTCCTTCTTGTCTGTGTTCCTTCTGTGGGTTTGCTTAAACAAATCAGTTTTGTGTCTATTTTATATCTAACTTGGAAGAAAATACACATAAGCACCCAATAGAAGATCTAATGTAATAAAGAATGTTTGTAGCATATAGAAGTGCTCAGTGAAAACTGTTGCCATGTGTATAGTGGTGGGTGCACACCTGGAGTGCTAACATGTCTGAGGTGGAGGCAGAAGGCAAGCCTGGACTAGAGGAAAATCTGTCTCTTGTTAGCTAAAGGAGCATTATTAGCTCTTATATTTCAGTCTCTTAATTGTATCATGAGACATCAAGTGATTGAGCTGGTAACATCTGCATTTGTCCACATACACTTTAAAATGTTCCCACACTGTCACAGAAGGGATAGGGCTCATGAGGGAGGGCCCTTCATTCCGAGAGTTTGTACAATTGATGGTTGATGAGGCAGAAAAAGATATTTATTCTGTTGTTGTATAGACACTGGTTAGGTGCCCATGTTCTTTTAAATAACCCTAATGAAGCTCATTGGGTCACCCCCGCCCCTCCAAAAATAAATAAAGACACGAAAGCCGAGGAGGAGCTATGGGAAAAAGGGAACTGTTTGGGAGGGGGAAGAGGATGTGAATGTGATCCAAATACAGTATGAAAATGTCAAAATCCATTGTATATAATTAATATATGCTAATAAAAGCTTTTAAAGACAAATAACTGTTGCAGGATGTTTGATCACACTGGATCCCGAGATGCCAATATCTGTAACATAGATATTGTGTGGAATTGACCAGTAAATGCTGCTCATCACAATGCTAAAAATTCTCTTCCTTGAGCAGTCAGGTAATAAAAGCCAGTAGCTTGTTTGTTTCTCTTTATTTGACAACAGCCTATCTTGAAGTTTGTAACATCTTCCTTTACTGGATTCCAGGCTGGCTTCAGACCAGTTCCATAGTAAGAATCTGAACTGATTCTTCTGCCTTTACCTCCCAAGTACTAGCATTACAAACACACTACGTCCAGTTTGGAATCTGTTTTTACATTTATTCTGTGTGCATGTCTGGAGGTCAGATGTTAACTTGTGGGAGTCATTTCTTTCCTACAGCTAAGGTCCTGAATATCAAATGAAGGTCAGGCTTAGAAGCAAATGCCTCTCTATCTGCTGAGCTCTTAACAGCCCAATCATCTTTCTTTAAAAAAAGCTAGTGCCGGGCAGTGGTGGCGCATGCCTTTAATCCCAGCACTTGGGAGGCAGAGCCCAGCAGATCTCTGTGAGTTCGAGGCCAGGATGGTCTACAGAGCAAGACCCAGGACAGGCAACAAAACTACACAGAAATACCTGGTCCTGAAAAACAAAACAAAAGCTAGTGTTTGCTGGGTGGAGGTGACACACACCTTTAATCCCAGCACTTGGGAGGTGTAGGTGGGCGGGATCTCGGTGAGTTCATGGCCAGGCTGGTCTTCAGAGCAAGTTCCAGGACAGCTGGAACCACATAGAGAAATCCTGTCTTTTTGTTTGTTTGTTTTTGTTTTTGTTTTTTGTTTTTTGTTTTTTGTTTTGTTTTTTCGAGACAGGGTTTCTCTGTGTAGCTTTGTGCCTTTCCTGGAGCTCACTTGGTAGCCCAGGCTGGCCTCGAACTCACAGAGATCCGCCTGCCTCTGCCTCCCGAGTGCTGGGATTAAAGGCGTGCGCCACTAACGCCCGGCTTAAAAATTTTGTTTTTTTTTGTTTGGTTTTAGTTTTTGTTTTTTTAATCTTTTTCTTCCGGAGCTGAGGACTGAACCCAGGGCCTTGCGCTTGCTAGGCAGGCGCTCTACCACTGAGCTAAATCCCCAACCCCTGAGAAACCCTGTCTTAAAAAAACCACAAACACACCCCTTGTTAAATAACAAAATCAGTGCATCTTATAAATGACTTTCATTCTGGGCCTCAGCATCATCCTCCCTGTACAAATTTGTAACAGGAACATGGAGTAAACAGAGCAGCAGCAAATGCAGAGCCTGAGCAGATGGAGGTGCAAGCAAAGGAGCACCCACTGGGCTGCAGGAGCAGAAATAAGGATGCTGGAGCACAGTGGCCAGTGAGTGCTGGGTATACTGCTGTCATTAACTTATCTCAGGATCTGGAACTTTACCATCTGACAGCAAAGATCAACCCCAGGAAACAGTCTTACTTCAAACCACAGTCCCTGGTAGCCCTCTGCCCTATAGCTGTGGGATCTTGGCCCGGCACTGTTCTTACAGCCAAGTTTAACATGTGTAAGTTGCCTCTTTTGCTGTCTTAGCTGAAGAATGAAATCAACTTCGACATTTCTTATGGGAAGAACTTAGTGGAATGAATAGTTTTATCATTCTGTTTAGAATCTTAACAGAAACTAAGAATTATATCAGTTCTTTCTTTGGACCTCCAGTTCCTAAATAATGACTTATTACTAAGTATGAAAACTTGGCCTTAGCTTAGGCTTGTTCCCAACCAACTCTTGTAACTTAACTCTTTTAATCTATTTTCTGGCACGTGCCTCATCACCTCTCCTAGTTATGTCTGACTTCTTCTAATTCTGGCTGGCGAATCTCCGCCCTGGAATTCCGCCCCCTCCCCACCCGGAAATCCTGCCTAGCTACTGGCCATTCAGATCTTTATTAAACCAATCAGAAGGTGCCTTAGCAGAGATACATCATCACAGTGTACAAAAAGATTATCCCACAACAAAGGATTTATTGAGATGAAACATAAGGTGGTCCCTAAAAGGGAAATAAATTAAAATGTGATGGTCCTTCTCTTCAGATGGTTACCACTGGGCAACACAGACCAAAAACCACCACGACTAAGGTATTAAGAAACCCAGAAAAAAATAAAAATAAAAACTGAGGTGGTGATACACACCTTTAATCCTGCACTCAAAAGGCAGAGGCAAGGATCTCTGAGTTCAAGGCCAGCCAAGGTGACCTTGTCTCAACTCTATCCCTTAAATAACAGAAAGACACCTAAAGCCCACTTCAACAAGGGTCTGTGGAAAGGCCTCTTTTCCCATTGTAACTTACATTATCTGAAATTACCCATTTCAAAGTAACAGCACACAATGAAATTTCAGTGCATTCTCAGCTCATGCTTTATTGCTAAAAACATACACATACAGGTGCAGTTTCAAACTCTCAAAACAGTTCCTTTTCTAAGGAGTCAAATGTCTTCAAAACTCCCAAAGATGCATAGATTAAGAAGCTGCCTTTTGTAGTGCTTCAAACATTCAGTGAAGCTCTTTTACATCACCTTGGATACACCAATGGCGCAATGGAAGATAACAGGGAAGAGCAAGCAAACAGCAACACCTGTGCTTGAAGGGCAGACGTCACTCCACTGTCAGGGAGATTCCTTGAATATTCGTAATCCTTTTCATTACAGGAATGGGTGGGTTAATGTGAATGCCCAGACTAGTAATGTTTAAAGACTGACAACATGCTGGCAGAAAGAATATCTGTTTGATCCTTGGGATGGGGAGTCAGTGCTGAGGACTGGCCTCAGGGCCTAAGTGTTCTCCAAGAGCTAGATCCCAAGCAAAAAAAAAAAAGCACATTTAAATTAAGGACACAGCACACCATTACCAAAGGTGTCAGAATGTTTAGAAAATATCAGTAATTGTAAGTATATTCTGACTTTGAAGGTGTTTATAAGTCTGAGCTCTACCAAATATACATTTAATTTTCCTGTGTGATCTGTTTTAATTGACTTTAGTGGACTATTAGGAAGAGAGTGTTAGAAGAAAGAACTCTGACCTTACATCTTTCTTGGCTAGCGGACATATATATCAGAGGCAAAGAACATTTCTATTTGGGGTACATCACACACCTCCATTCCTGTATTTCAGTCAGAAGCAAACACCACACTGACAACTCTAATTCAGTTCTGAATGATGGAAGTTAGCATTCTAGGTGACGTCCACAGCAAAAGTTAAAATAAATTTCAAACTAGTTTTTCATCATGTAACAGGTAAATTGGATTAAACCCAGGGAAACAGTTTTACTTGAATTCTATTTAGGTCTGTCCCACATTATAAATACTTCTCATTATTTGTCAAAACTATTTGTTGCTTGGATCATTTCCAAGTCAAGAGTCTAAGAGGTTCTTCGCTCCCACCACGGGTTTGGGTAGTGCTGGCAACTGGACCCTTTTCTCAGCTAAATGCTCTCTGCATTAGATTACACTTCTGCTCCTTTCACCATCTTTGTTCACCCAAATACATGTCTTTTTTGGAAGAAGAGAAACTTTTCCTGTCCATCAGGAATCAAAAGTTTTAGGCAAGATCCACACTTTGACCATCTCATCTAGAGTGAAACTGTAGCTCAATGGTTGTAAATGCAGCAACAAGTGCAATCAAAAGAGCAATGGCAGTACTTCCGTAACTCTGCAGAGACCCTCTTAATGCGGGTCCCTTACAGATGGTCCGTATCAGTACCTTCCAGATCAGATGCCTCATTCCTGCAAAACCAAAGTATGTGCACACTGATGCTATACACCTCCAAGATACTAATTTGTCTCCTGCAAAGGAGTCTAGCTATGGCACTAAGGCTGGCTTCTGCCTATTCAGGAACCGCAGAGCATGCATCTGGCTTAATCTATAGTTTTTAAGAAACCCCAAACTTAGTCTACATAAACCTAATTGAAAAAGTCCCATAGCTGGTTGTTTTGCAAACTGAACACATTTCTGAAGTTAAGATAACCCTTCTTAGTCTATTTCCTGACTCTTCTGGAACTCTGCACCATTCTGATTATAGCAGCTTATTCAACATGCTTAGTTTATCTTGTATTTGCAAACATGCTTGGGAATAAATATAGCCAGGAAACAGAGCAAGCATTGCTTGCTGTATTCCTAACAGTTTGAATGTCTTGTGGTTGCCCCTTATTTATCTTGTACTTCCCATTTTTCAATGGAAGTAAGACAATCTTTAATTAGAAAACAAAAATAATTCAAACAATAAAACCAAGCTATTGGTTCAAGTATCTATTGCTTCATTATTGATAAATGCATATAGAAAATTACTAGTAACTACCTAATAATAAAAATTCAACCATGCATTAAAATGTTAGCATTCTAGAATCAGTTATGGGCCTGCTACTATTGCTTACACTTTCAACCAGGCCTGGTTTTAATAAACATGCAAACCCTTTGATTCAGAACTGTGGGAAAAGCAATGATACATGCAAATTCAACTGAATATTGTCAGTCAAATTCCTTAGAGATGCAGTCAGGTACACTTATCTAGTACAATGCTGCTTCAAAACAGAAACAAGTCATATACAAAAAGGCTAAACTGAAGACTTCTATTTAGTTCTAAAAGGCTTAGCTAGAAATCCTGGCCCTTTGAGGATAAAGAATAAGTTGAAAGCCCTGGGAAAAAGAAACTGAGGTGACTGTCTTCAGGGAGCAGTAAGTTTTCTGGGCCACTTACTGAGAGCTGTAGGGGTGGTAAGGATACTTAGGCAGAATGGTTTCTTTTCTGATTCACATTAATGAACAGCTCCCTGGGGAAAGATAGGGAGCTGAGCTACAACAATGTAAACTCAAGCAGTAATGCCCTGAAATTTAGCATAGCCCTCTGCATTTTAAAACTCTTGGCCAAGGGGTTCTTCCAAAATGGTATAATTAATAGCCAAGCAATGTTCTAAATAAACTAGAGACAGTTTGCTTGCATCTACAGCACCATGAGAATGTAAACTCCTGAAGGCTAGGGGGTCTCTTCATATTTTGCATATCACAGGTACATAAAGAGTGAACAAGAGACTACAGAAAGACCGAATACTAATTACCTACATACTTTTGAGACCACAAAATCTTGTAGCATAGTTTTACACTTAGAACCATAAACATGGCTGTTAAGGGTAATTTCTGATGTAACTGAATTAGCCATGTCTCCATGATCATGCAAGTGTCTGAATATTGCTTGGTTGTCCCAAAACCTAACTTGGACAGGACAGGACATTTAAAGAGAAACTACACTCAGTATAGCCTTTCCCCTCCCCTTAGGCTTGTAATAAAATAATTCAAGAGAGAGTCTGAGATCTACAAAACTACTCTTTTAACTTTTTTCCCCTGGGAAAACAAAGGAACAAAGACCCAGATCTTTTCACTGTTCAAGTAGCTACGATGGACATGAGGTAAAGGAAGTTAGGAATCACCCCAGTTCCACTCTTGTATCTTGATGTGAGCTGTGTGATTCCTCAGATCGAGAAAGGAATGAGTTTGCTGGGTTCTCCTTGTTAAAAACTATGCAGTCACACACAGGCCATACGCTTCATTACATACATGTATCAGACATACAGACAACCCCCAGCCTGGGTACTGCCCAGTCATTTTATTTACCTTTAATTCCTAACTTTCTTCATCCTAAGTACAAGGAAGAGCCAGCAAGTTCTTGAGGCTCTCCCGCTTCCCCTGACACACCAATCACACACAAAAACAACCTTTTCCTTTTGGAAAAGTAGCCAGGAAGCCAATGAACAAAGGTTACAAAGCATACATCATTCTACACAGTAAATAACTATTAATAGAAACAATTTAAGGAAGACCCCTACATGTTGGCTTCACTGGGACTGTAGAAGTACATGTGTTTCCGGATTAAGCACTAGAAAGATTTCAACAACTGTAAACTCTAGGGAAACAAAATAGGGTCTTTAACACATATATGAAAGTTGGTATTTTCATATACAAACAAAGATATATTCATATACATTCATAGTTTTAAATGCTTTTTAACTTAGGATGTATTTTCCTTTTGTGGACTCTGTGAGACTGCAGAGGTCCACAAATTCAAATAGTAAGTATTCAACCATACACCTCTGTGAACACAAATTACTATACATGAGAAACTGTTATTGCTACTAAATTCCACCTCCTCAACATTTTTAGTTCATTTATGGCTTTTATTTTTTGCAATAGGAAATATCCTTTCCTATATACTGTGCTACTTTATATGCATTACTTTTTCAAGTTTTTTTAATTTTTCCTTTGTTTCTTAAATTGAAATGCTTTTCAGAAGCAGATTCTCCCAGGCGCTAGCCACCTACTTGATATTCTACAGGGATCCATTCCTGGGTCCCTTACTAGACTCACACCTAATCTGTGGGAAAAAAAGTCACATTAAAAACAGTTTTACATTTTCTATCACACTAATGTAATACATGTTAATAAGTCCTAGACTCTCTTTTCTTTTGGTTTTCTGAGACAGGATCTCATGTAGCTCAGGTTAACCTTCAATTCACTATACAGTAAAGGATAACCTTGAACCCCCGATCCTCCTGACTCAGCTTCCCAAATGCTGGGATTGCAGGAATGCACCACCACATCTGGCAGGCTCTAATTCTAAAATTAAAACAAAACAAAACAAAAAATAACAACCTACAACACTCCAGAAAACTGTTACTCCCAAGTTTCCTAGGCAGCTTTTAGAGGTAGGAATTCCATTTTACTGAAAACTTTCTTTTTTAAAACAAAGCAACTACTTTATTTCCATAAGGAAAGTAGAAAAAAGCCTAGAGTACAGGATACTCCAAACTGCTGACAAGGTTCTGCAATTAACACACATACTGCAAACAGGAAAGGAAATGGCCACAGATTAAACATTCCAAAGCAATTAGCATAGCATCTCAGACATGCAAAATAGAAAATAACTCTCTGGACACAAAATAGGGAAAATGAACCCAAGACATATAATACAGACAATATAAGAACAAGCTAGCTTCAAACTAAGAGAGCAAGACTTAATCATGAAATGAGGCCTTGCTTTGAGGACTGAAAAGCTGCAAAGGCAGTTATTTCTAGCTACCTTGTGAAAGGCTAATAACATTTCCCTAAGCACAATGTTTCTCAATGTGAACCCACATTTCTGTTCAGACATTAGTTGTTTTGGCCTTTATCTCCTATCCCCAGGGAGAATATCACAGATTCATACAAGAAAAAAAGGTAAAGGTCTAGGATTTTCCACTCTTTTTACACTACTAGTTTTTATCAATATTTCATCCTGAAGTTTAAAATTATACTAAATTCATGCACTAACCTCTAACATGGCACTACAATATGCTACCAAGCACTACTGCTTACAAAACTATACACATCTCAAAATGGAAGACATTGGTGATTTTGTTGTTCTTAAACAACTTGTAACACTTGTCCACAAGTATTAAAATATACATATATATATATATATATTTATATTGCACATATCCCGTTTTTGTTTAGTAACTCCAAAAGAAAAACTGCCAGCTTACATGGAGAAGGGAGGAGGCCCGGATACAGATGGAAGCACAGCTCTAAACTGGTAGTTTCTGCTGCTAGTAAGAAAACCCAAGCAAGACTATGAAGTGGAAATGTATCGCACACCAGGCAACCACAACTGGCATGTCCCCAGGTGTGAAATGCCATCTGGTGCTAACAATGCAGGACACTGGAGCATCTTTGATAAAGCACACTCAACACCTGAAGGTTTAAGCTACAAACCTGAAGCATCTGGAGCAAAAGATGGCACCTCCTTGGGGTTGACAGCCCTGCCTGAAGGCCAGATCCCACAAAGTTGCCCAAAGGCATCTATGAGATGCTCGGTCACCAGCTAGTTTCCATTGTCTTCTAAATGAATATATAAGTGGCTGGGGTACTTAAAGAGAAAAAATTGGGTTATATTTTTGTTTCATTTTGAGACAGGGTCTGTCATTCAGGCTGGCCTTGATCTTGTAGCCAATCATCCTGCCTCAGCCTCCAAAATGCTGTGGTTACAGGTGTGGGCTACCAAGCCTAGCAATTTAGGTTACCTTTCACTCTGTATTTCTCTAGTGTTTTATCATTATTTGCTCTCATTAAAAGGTTATTTATAATAAGTATTTTATAAAAAAAAAGCTTTTGTATAAATTCAAATTTGCTGCCCAATCTCAATAACCATTAGAATGTTCAACATTTCCTAATTTTGATCATTTTTATGACTCAACTTCACAGCACTGGGAAATGGTTCCAGAAATCAGCTCCAACAGCACCTTTCCTAACTCTAGCAACCTTAAACTTCCTTCTCTACTGGCAACCACTGAAAACAACAGTTCACTCCCTTGTACAAGCCTGGCATCCCATAAAACAGACTTCTGTTGACTTGGAAGCAAAGAGAGATTTTCATGATGGTTCCTCATAACTGTTAAAGGAAAAATGAGCACACATCACTTCTTACTGGAACTAGTTTTCTCAAGGTCTTCCCAACCCTGAACCTGAATTTCCTCTAAATCTACAGTGACTTGGAACAAGGTCCACACTTCTTATTTGACCCGCTTTTCTTATTTGAAGTTTTGTTCAGATCCTGAATTTCTTCCAAGAGTATAGTGAACCGATCACAGGACTGGGAACATTGCTTCTGAGATCCATTCTCTGGTAAAAAAGTTCAATTCAAACTGGGAAAATTTACCTGAGTCCCAGAATTTCAGCCTTACATTACATTATCACCTAGAAAAATAAATGTCCAAGTACCCATCTTGGGATGAAGGTTATTTATGCTTTTATAACAAATGCAACTACATAATGTAAAAAATCTAAAGTCAGATGCTGCTACATTATACATTGCGGCTTCTTTTTCTCAGAAGAGGATTTACACGCCCCTTTGAGTGATTTTCCTTCACTCCTGTATGTTCAAAGTGGAAGGCGAGTTATACCATAGGGTCCATCACATAACACACATGTCACTTTCCTTCAGCCACAGCCACATGGAAAACCGAAGTCTCATGTGCTACATGAGATTGCAAAAAAGAAAATACTCTCGGAAAACAAGAGTGGTGTTACTGGGCTCATTTTTCTTTTCTTTTCTGCTGTTTTTGAGACAGTCTCACCATGTGGCCAAAGCTGGACCCGAACTTCTGATCTTCCTGCCTCAGCCTCCCAAGCACTGGCCGTATGAGGCAAGCATCACCCCAGCCTGTTCTCTTCCCACTCCGAACTAGCCACAGGCCTAGCTGGTCCTTCCTGAGGATGAAAAAAGCAAAGCAAAACAGACAAAGCTCAAACACTTAAGACCATCAAACTGTCTGAAGCCTTCTCATAAATGACAGCTTTCTTCTCCAAGAGAAAAATCCTGTTAGAAAAGTGGATTTAGACACATAAAAATGTGACTCTGCACACACACTGCAAGGGTTCCACTCCCATAGGAAAGCAACCTTGAAATCTCGACTTTTGCTTTTATCATAACAGAGACTTGTTTTTGTCCAGGAAATTCTGTCAAGGGTGAGCTAGGAGTTAGATAATGTTTCTTTCACCTCCAATTATAATGAATATTTGGAATTTACCACTGCAGTCTCAACTGTGCTTTATAATAGTGTTAAAACTGGCAGACTTAAAAACCAAACGAAATGAAACCTGAAGTCACCCACACTTGGCATTTGTTTAGTTTTGTTGTTTGGAGCTTTTAAAGGAAGAACTCACGATGCACAACCTAAGCACCTGTTTCCAATTAAACACCTTCCTTCCACTTGCAAACGGTGTCTTTCTAATGAAGGAACTGCAGCAGAAGCCTCAGGCCAATTGGTTTCTCCTGGACTCAACACGACAGCTGCATCCCAGACTCCTCTCTGCTGAGGTGGCGTTAAGGAAAGGCAGGCAGGCAGTCTCTCCATTCCAAACCGTGGAGGTGTGTGTAGAAAGACACCCGCATTTCACCAGGGGAAGCAGCTGGATCAAAGAACCAGGACGCCCCACTGAGAAGACAACACAGACATTCCTGGAAAAACATATCAAATTTCAAATAGGAAGATTAGGACAGGGACTCCTATGTAAAGCCACGTTTAAAATCAGTATTTAAAACATACACACACATGTACACACAAATATTTTAGTTAGGTGTGCTGTGTTCACTTGTAGCCTGTAGTACTGAGGCTCAGGCCCAGGGATTACCGAGTTCAAAGCCAGGCTGAGATAGGTAGTGAGACCATGCCATAAACTAACTACATCTTTTCTATCCCTCAAAATGAAACCTCGTGAGGCTGGAGAGGGCTCAGCAGTTAAGAACACTTGTGCCTGCAGTAGTTCAGTTGCCAACATCCAGATGGTAGATTATAACAGGGCACACACACATAAGGTAAATATAAAAATATAAAAATAAAAAATAGTAAAAATAAAATGTTTAATTAAAACAATCAAAACAGCTCTTGGGCAGCACAAGTCATAACTCAATGATAAAGTGTTTGGTTTTGTTGTTTTGGTTTTGGTTTTTCAAGACAGGGTTTCTCTGGGTAGCCTTGGCTGTCCTGGAACTAGCTCTGTAGACCAGGTTAACCTCAAACTCACCGAGATCCACCGGTCTCTACCTCTTTTTTTTTTTTTTTTTTTTTCCTTCGAGACAGGGTTTCTCTGTGTAGCTTTGCGCCTTTCCTGGAACTCACTTTGTAGACCAGGCTGGCCTCGAACTCACAGAGATCCGCATTCCTCTGCCTCCCGAGTGCTGGGATTAAAGGCGTGCACCACCACCACCACCACCACCACCACCACCACCACCACCACCACCACCACCACCACCACCACCACCACCCAGCTCTGTCTCTACCTCTTAAGTGCTAGGATTAAAGGTGTGCATCACCAGTACCAAACTGATAGAGTGCTTTTGTAGCAAGCCATAGAAGCAAGCCATAGAAGAGTTTAAAATAAGTAAATAATAAAAGTAAAAAGTAAAATCCTGCATCCATTAAACACCATTTCAGCAGATTATAGTGGCATAAACCTATAATTCTAGCGCCTGAGAGGCAGAAGCAGGAGGATCACCAAATATTGAAGTCAACCTGGTCTACATGGCAAATTCCTGGACAGCCAGGGCTACAAAGAGAAAAACTGTCTTGAAAAAACCAAAAACCAGCCGGGCGTGGTGGCGCACGCCTTTAATCCAAGCACTTGGGAGGCAGAGGCAGGCGGATCTTTGTGAGTTCGAGGCCATCCTGGGCTACCAAGTGAGCTCCAGGAAAGGCGCAAAGCTACACAGAGAAACCCTGTCTCGAAAAAACCAAAACAAAAAACAAAAAACAAAAAAAACCCAAAAACCAAAACAAACAAACAACAACAAAAACCACCGAAAAAACAAAAACAACCCAGGACCTTGCATCCTAAGCAAGCCATCAACTCCAGTCTTCAGTTCTTTATTTGATTAATATTATTTATTTATGTATGAGTGTTTTCCTGTATGAATTTACACTACATACATGCCTGATGCCCATCATGTCAGAAGAGGATGTTGGATGTCACTTGGGTGCTAGGAGGCGAATCTGGAGGTCCCTGAAAGAACAGCCAATGTTTTTAACCATTGAGGCAACTCTCTAGGACAGAGAATCCTATGTAAACTTACATAGGCCCTACAATGGTCTTTGTTGGCTAGCTGATTGGTTGCTATAATAGGGTCTGTCTGTGTCAGCCAGCCTGGCCTTGAATTTCCAATTCTCCCACTTCAGCCTTTTAAGTACTGATTTTTTTTTTCTTTTTCTTTCTTTCTTTCTTTTTTTTTTGAGACAGGATTTCTCTGTGTAGTTTTGGTGCCCATCCCGGATCTCACTCTGTAGACCAGGCTGACCTCGAACTCAAGAGAGATCTGCCTGGCTCTGGGATTACAGGGGTGCGTTATCACCGCCCGGCTACTGAATTGTTTTTAAGAAGTTTTGGTTTTGGAGACAGTGTCTCACTGTATAGCCTTCTGTAGAGCAGAGGCCTTGAACTCAAGAGAATTGCCTGCCTCTGCTTACCCAGTGCTGGGACCAAGGGCATGTGCCACTAAGGTCCTGGTTTGATCCTTATTACCTCAAAATAAAAATAATAGAACTGAAGTGGGTGCTGAGAACATGGCTTATTTGGTAAAGTACCTGTTGTTCAAATGAGTTTGGACCCCAGCTTCACGGAACAGCACATGAGCATAATCCCAGTGCTGGGAAGAGATGGGAAGATCTCTGGGGCTAACTAACCAGCTGGTCTAACCAAAACTGGTCAGCTCCAGGTTTAGTGAGAAAACTATCTAAAAAATAAGGTGGGGAGAATACGATGAAGACACTTGACATCAACTCCTAGACGCCACAGCACACTCTAACATATATATACGCATACACACAAATAATGCCTAGCTACATTTATTTTTTAATCAGTTTATATTTTTCAATTTAATTAATATGAACGTTTTCTGTACAAAATGAAATTATTGGTTGGGTAAATGATTTATCATCTTACTGTATCTGCTTTGGTTAAAATATAATATAGAAGCCAGTAGTGGTCACATGAGCCTATGTGCAAGTTTGTATGCATGCATGCGCGCGCACACGCACACACACACACACACACACACACACACACACACACACACACACACGATAGATAATAATTATCAATGACTCAGTCTTTTGGTTTTGTTTTTTAAAGCCTTTTTTTCAAGACTGATTATGTATACGGTGTTCTGTCTGTATATATGTCTGCACACCAGAAGAGGGTATCAGATCTCATTACAGATGGTTGTGAGCCACCATGTGGTTGTTGGGAATTGAACTCGGGACCTCTGGAAAAGCAGTCAGTGCTCTTAACCTCTGAGCCACCTCTCTAACCCTCTTTTTTTTTTTTTTTTTTTGAGACAGGGTTTCTCTGTGTATTCCTGGCTGCTCTGGAACGCATTCTGTAGACCAGGCTGGTCTCGAACTCAGAGATTGCCAGCCTCTGCCTCTGATTCCCAAGTGCTGGGATTAAAGGTGTGCCACCACTGCCCAGTGGTCTTTGGGTTTTATTTATTAAAACAAATGTCTTACTATGTAGCCCAGATTACTTTCAAACTCAATCCTCACCTCAACTTCCCAAATCCCAAGTGCTGAGAATAAACATGTGTCATGGTGTCTGGCTTATAGTCATTTTTATATTTATCTTCTGCTTAAGTTAACGGTTTAGTGTTTTAATTCTATTGCTATAACAGTATTTGGAATGATTATCCCATTACTACTTACTTGCCAAGTCCTGAGTTCAGAATTCTGAGCTGAATATAAAAGCACCTAAGGTCACGAAAATATTCATCTTGTGTGCTAAGGTTCCTGAAAATAAAAAGAACAGAAAGGTAAGTGTCCTAGCTTCTTTTCTATTGCTGTGATAAGACACCATCATTTAAGTGAGCTTATAGTTTCAGAGGGTCAGAGTCCATGATGGCAGAGCAAAAGCATGGTGGTAAGAACAGTGAGCTCACGTGTCTAACAGCAAATAGGAAGCAGAGAGAGACTCAACAGGAACGACTCTGGGTCTTTTGGCCCCTCAAAGCCTGACCCTAGTGTTACACACCTCTAAGACCTAATCCTTTCCAAACAGTTCCACCAAAGCAAGGATATACATAGCCATTACTTATACTACAAGTATTCCTATACAACCATTCTAAGAAAAATGCACTCTCATAAGTATGCTAAAAGAATAACCAGCTGGGAGGCGGTGGCACACGCCTTTCATCCCAGCATTCGGGAGGAGAGCCAGGAGGATCTCTGTGAGTTCCAAGCCAGCCTGGTCTACAGAGCGAGATCCAGGACAGGCACCAAAACTACACAGAGAAACCCTGTCTCAAAAGAAAAGGAAAGCCGGGCGGGTGGCGCACGCCTTTAATCCCAGCACTCGGGAGGCAGAGCCAGGCGGATCTCTGTGAGTTCGAGGCCAGCCTGGGCTACCAAGTAAGCTCCAGGAAAGGCGCAAAGCTACACAGAGAAACCCTGTCTCGAAAAAACCAAAAAAAAAAAAAAAAAAAAAAAAAGAAAAGGAAAAAAAAAAGAATAACCATAAAGTCACTTTCTGTCTACCTATGGTGGCACTAATGTTTAAAAACATCAACATTTTTGGAGAGGAAGTTCTGAAGCTTTTATCCAACACTTAGAATTTGTGATACTAGGGGGCTGGAGAGTTGGCTCAGAGGTTAAGAACACTGACTGCTCTTCCAGAGGACCAGAGTTCAATTCCCAGCACCCACATGGCAGCTCACAACTGTCTGTAATTCCAGTTCCAGGGAATCTGGCACCTTCACAGACATACATGCAGGCAAAACACTAATGTACATAAAATAAAAATAAATAGATCTTTAAAAAAGGAGTGGAAGAGCCGGGCAGTGGTGGCGCAGGCCTTTAATCCCAGCACTCAGGAGGCAGAGCCAAGCGGATCTCTGTGAGTTCGAGGCCAGCCTGGGCTACCAAGTGAGTTCCAGGAAAGGCGAAAAGCTACACAGAGAAACCCTGTCTCGGGGGAAAAAAAAAAAAAAAACACCAAAAAAAAAGAGTGGAAGGGCTTATTTTAAAGAAAAATTATGATACTGTGGAGTCTTTCTGGAGGGGGAAAAGTGTAACTGTGCATAAAACTTCCAGCAGTGTATGGTCATCTACTTAAGACTTTTGCTTTTATTGCAAATACACTTTCCTTTCTAAGATGGGGAAGAATGAATGTTATATTCCTTTCCTCTGGCTCATACTTTTTTTTCTTCTTGTGTATCAGATTAAAAAAAAAAAATCAAAACTATTACTGCCAAAGGGTTTTTGTTGTTGTTGTTCTTGGTTTTCTTTGTTTGTTTTTCTGATTTTTTTGAGACAGTTTCTCTGTGTGGCTTTGAAGCCTGTCCTGGAACTTGTTCTGTAGACCAGGCTGGCCTTGAACTCACAGAGTTCGAGCCTCTGCCTCCCGAGTGCTGGGATTAAAGGCGTGCGCCACCACACCCCAGTTCATTTCTGAGACAATGTTTTGGTAATATATATATATATATATATATATATATATATATATATACACACACACACACACACACATACATACATATATATGTGTGTATACACACACACACTCCGGGCCTCTGCACCCACACACCCAGCATATGCCTCACCAATCCAGAAATCAGAAGCACAGATCTGTGTAGGATTTAACTGAGAGCCAATAAAGGGGCCCCAAATTACAGAGATGCCCCATAAAATGAAATAAGAGCCGAATACAAATATGTCAGTACTAATACTTTGTAGTCACTCTAGCTACCCCAATAATATTCTAACAGTATTTCCAAAACTATAGTTCTTAAAAATTTAGAAATTAGAAAAAAAAAAAAAAAAAAAAAGCATCCTAAACCGTTTCCCTTAACTCTGGGTAAGATTTCAACAACGGTGAAATTCACTGTCAGCCGAAATTAATGCGCCATAAGGGCATGATCAGGGCGTCCAAGGACAACGCTGCTCACTATGGTCATGAAAGTTTGCAGGGGCGAGCGGAGGTAAGGGCCGAAGGGCCTGTCTGTACTACACACTCAGAGGGTAATAATACCAGGGGGAGCCTGTAACCTCCCATCTCAAGGTCAGCGCGCTGGGGACACAGGACTCCCAGAGCGGCAACAGGCCTCATTGTTACCTTCACCGATGACGCCTTCGGGAACGGGTCACTGCAGATGTCAAAAGCAACACGGAGATGGACATTCTTAGAGAAACAAGTGGGCGACCAACACTGCGGCTTCCAGACACAGCCCGCGCGAGCGAAATCGGGGAGGGTTGGGTTAGAGCGCACAGCGGCCAAAGCGAAGGGCGCCGGGAAGGGCGTGGGGCGCGGTAACGGAAGGACGCCGCGGCCACACACCGGGAGGCGGCGCGGGCCGACCCGCCGCGGCGGCCCGGGCAGAGCCCTGTGCCGCCCAGGCCCCGCCGGCTCCCGCGTTAGGCCGCTCGACGCCGTCCCGGACCACGCCGCCCACCGGCTGCTCCTCACCCGGTGAACGGACGGCCTTCTCGGCTCACCTCACTCGGCCCCGCACAAGTGCTCTGCCTCTCGCGGGAGGCCCGCCCGGGCCCGGAGCCCGGCTGCCGGGGAACGCCTCACTCCGCCATCTTTGCTCCTTCTCCGATCCGCCACCCCCGGGGCGGGGACGCGGAAGGTCCCGCCCCACCTCTGAGTGCTGATTGGACAGCACCTTGCTCGCGCGCTCTCCTTCCGTCGCAGATTGGCTGGAAGGTACATCAATCAGCGCGCTTTCCCCTTCTGGTTCTATTTTTTTGTTGTTGGAGCTGTATGCTCAGGTTGAAGTTAAAGGGGAAAGTGGGTACTGTAATTCACTTGAGAAAAAAAAAAGTCTGCACGGAGGCAGTCTCATTTTCCAGTAAGATAGTGTGGCAAGGCCGAATAACTATTTTAAACTACCGTTAAAATAACTAGTTACTAGTAATTTCTGTCTTGGTCTAAAGGAGTTTTTTCCCCGGGCTAACATTACACCCAGAAGAACAGTTTCATGCTTTCAGTTCTCCAAATTTTGACCCATTTAGAATCTTAAAAGCCTCAACGTAGCCTGCTGTTTAAAGGTCAACACAGGAGCTCAGTTTTCCTCACCTTAGAGGGCCTGTCTGCTGAGTGAGAAAATGGCAGTTTTGTTTCTTCCAACTGTAGGATTTAAAGATCCTTTAGTGATGGTTCCAGGAGAGGTAGGGAAGGCAAATAGCGTTACATTACTCTTCCATGCTATGACAAGAGTTCTCCTGGGTTAAGCAGTGCTTGCTAAACAACAGGTTTATCATCTGGCCCATTTATTAAATCCAAATTCCTAGGCTGAACTCTGTGGGCTCAGACAAAACATGGTTGTGTATTTCCACAATGTCAGAATCCATTGAATAATAATAAATTCACAAGCTACATTGCTTCATTGGCTGCAACACTACAAGCAGCCTTGATTTCCCTTTGTAGCTGGCAGATGGCAAAGACCTTGTACAGGCTGGCCTCATTCACTAGGTAGCAGGTCATCCACCATACCATGTCCCACATGTCAACTGAGCAACAATGTCCTCAGCCCAAACACATGTTCCTTTTCCAGTGTTAACTGTGTATCAGATCATTATGCTTCACACAGTATTGTGTCTATGTATATATGTAGGCTACAGACCACCGACAAAGGATTACATAAACTTCTATGTTCAAAGATGTTTTTTTTACTGCATCCAGACCGAGCTGGTACAAATGGGAACGAGTCGTACTTACCTAGATATTACTGAACCCAGTTAGAAAGCCATAGCAAACTGAAGTCAGCTGACCGGTGAGCTGCAAAGGAGGGCTATGGTGAGGTACAGGACTGAGTAGGAACACAGGGATGTACAGACAACAGTAATTCAAATGAGCAATTTCAAGCAATGGGGCCTGTGCTAAGCTGAAGCCCAGAGAACAGGCAGAAATAGTCTTGTCCATCCTTAACTCGCTTAACCAGGGGGGCAGATGACCACTGGAGCACAGTGCTGTTTCCTTCCTGTTTATATGGGGGATAGGTGAGGAATGTTCAGTAACGTTCAGTAACTCCTGCCTGATTTTTGTGTGCAGTGAAAACGCAGACCTTCATGCACGTAAGGCAAGCACTCGCCTGAGCTCTCGCCTCAGCCCTCTATTTAATATACCCATATTCATGTTTCTTATCTACTTTTATTTTAAAACGTTTATTTTATGTAAATGAATGCTTTCCCTCCATATATGCATGCACATGTACCACTTGCTTGCTTGGTGCCTTGGTGCCTGAGGAAGTTAGAAAAGGGTGTCAGAGCCTATGATCTGGAGTCACAGATTCTTGTGAATCACCATGTCAGTGCTGAGAATCATCCCTGGGTCCCTGCATGAGCAACAAGAACTCTTTATCTGCTGAGCCATCTCTCCAACACACACTTTAAACCTTCAGCAATCCTCCCACCTCTGCCGTCGGAATCCCAGCTTACTTGTCTTTTTTTTTTTTTTTTTTTTTTTTTTTTTTTTAAATGCATTGGTGTTTTGCCTGTGTATGCCTGCGCAAGGCTGTCGGGAACTGTAGCTATAGACAGTTGCGAGCCACCATGTGGGTCCTGGGAATTGAACCCTAGTCCTCTGGAAGAGTAGTCAGTGCTTTTAACCACTGAGCCACATCTCCAGCTTAATAACTGTAGCGCTGTACTAAGTAATTCTTGAAATTGATTTCTCCAATATCATTAACTTTAGTCTTCTACATTTTTATTCAATTATCATTCAGTAATTTCCTTCTAGTTTAACCATGGGAATGCTATTATTAATATCAATGACACTGTGCCTATACCATTGATCTGACACATATGTACTCTCATTTATTCACTTTTTTTGGAGACTGGATCTCATGTAGCAAAACTGACCTTGAGGGGCTGGAGAGATAGCTCAGAGGTTTAGTGTATTGTCTGTCTGGCAGTTCAATTCCCAGCAGCCCCATGGTGGCTCACAACTATCTGCAACACCTTCTTCTGGCTGCCATGGCGCACAGATGTGTATACAGGCACCCATACACATAAATAAAATTTAAAAGATGATCTTGAAGTTCTGATTCTCCTCTCTACCCTTCCCATGCTGGAATTACAGATGTGTGCCACCATACCTGGTTTTATACAGTGCTAAGAATGGAACCCAGAACTTTGTGCATGCTAAGCAAGCACTCTCCCAACCAAGCTACATCCTCAGTCCTATTTATTTAAATTTTAAATTAATTTTAGATGTGATGGTTATTTTGTCAACTTGACATAAGCTAGAGTCACCTGGGAAGAGAGAACATTCTCAGTTGAAGAACTGTCTCCATCAGATTGGCCTGTGGACATATCTGTGGGGACATTCCTTTGATTAATGATTGATGTGGGAGGGCCCAGCTCACTGTGTATGGTGCCAGGCCTGGACAGGTAGACCTGTGATGTATAAGAAAGCAAGATTACCCAGGTGGTGGTGGCACACACCTTTAATCCCAGCACTCGGGAGGCAGAGGCAGGTGGATCTCTGAGTTCGAGGCCAGCCTGGTCTACAGAGTTGTAGACTGTTGTATAACCCCAAGAAGTGCTCCTCTGAGATCTCTACTTCAGTTCCTGTCCGGACGTCTCTTGATGACGGACTGAAAGCTGTTAAGTTGAAATAAACCATTTCCTCCCACAAACTAGGTGTGGCCAGTGTTTATTGACATGAGGTTAACATCCCAAGGTTTTATTGTGGCAACTTTGTCTGACAAACAGTTAAAAAAGCTTTGCAGGGTTGAAGCGATGGCTCAGAGGTTAGGAACACTTGTTGCTCTTGTAGAGGACCTGGGTTCTGGTCTCAGCCTCCATATAGCTGTTCACACTGTTCATAACTCAAGTCCCAGGGAATGCAATACCCTCCTCTGATATCCATGGGCATCAAACACACACAGTAAACATACATACATGTAGGAAAATACTCATACATATAAAATAATATGTATATGAAATAAATTAAAAAGAGATAGATAGGCCTTGCGATATGTGAAGTGGTGTGACATATTTACTTCTTTGCCAAAACATCAGCCTATCAGTGCTCATCAAATTGTTTTCCACAGCTTCACAAACCACATGGTTTCTTGTGAAATCCTTTCAAAAATATTACAAATAAAAAGAGGACTGTCTCTGGAGTCTACTCTGGACCCTTTGGCACAATTTGGATCTGAGCTTCCCTTTCCGTAGGGAAGGGAGAGAGGGAGGGAGGGAGGTCTGAGTGAGAGAAGTCCTAAGTGAATGTGTAGTTTGACATGGTTCCATAGAACACTTTCTTTTTTTTAAAAAAAAGATTTAATTTATTTATTGTGTATACATGTTCTGCCTGCATGCCTGCACACCAGAAGAGGGCGCCAGATCTCATTACAGATGGTTGTGAGCTACCATGTGGTTGCTGGGAATTGAACTCAGGACCTCTGGAAGAGCAGCCAGATGCTCTTAACCACTGAGCCACCTCTCCAGCCCTCCATAGAACAATTTCACAAAGCTGTTACCCATATGGAAATGGCATAACATTCCTGGGGAATCTGAGAACACGTGTTCATGGAAACTGATCAGTGTGTGCAACCGCACTTTCTCCTCCTAGATGTTTACAGCCTTACTGCCTGCTCCTAAAGAGACTGCCTAGAGACTGGCTAACTCCTCCCCCGTGCTGGACCCCATCCACCCAGACTCCTGGCTGCCAGGGTAGCCTGAGCAGAGCCCTGCCTTGTCACAGCTTCACTGTATGTGTGCATGTCTGTTTGTCCTTCCTTTGTTCCCTAGACGCAGGACCCAAGCCAGCACAGCACCCTTTTCCACTTCTGACTTTATGGTGATTACGACGACAACAGAAATGCCCCTGGTGTTAGGTACGAATGATTTCACAGACCAGTTATCTTTGCAAACACAAATTATCGGCTGTTTCAGCTCCCTAGCCACCAAAAGATGCAGCACGTAACACACTTAAAATAGCACACTCATTCTTTGAAACTGATTCAATTTTGAGAAAATGACAAAATTCCCCATGGCTATTCTCCTGAATGACATCCTACAGGACATATTTTAATGGCAGGTAGAAATTTGTTCTTTGTACTGTAGGCTGAGAAGAAACAACTCCTCCTCTCAGGAAACTGAGCCCCACAGCCAGGAATGGTAGCACACCTTTACTCTACACGAAGAGGCAGAGGCGGTGAATTTTTAAGTTCATGGCTAGTTTGATCTACATCTCGAGTTCCATGCCAACCAGGGCTACACAGTAAGACTCCGCCTCATAAGTAAGCAAGCAAGCAAGTAAATAAATAAATAAATAAGTAAATAAACAAACAAGGAATTCAGCATCACGACAGAACGGGCTTTTTTCAGTGCTGTTCTCTGATTACAAGCTTCCAAGTCTTAGCAACAAAAATTTGTGATTTCAAGGTCATAGAAAAAAAAAAGCCAGACAGGAAATCTCTGGGCTCAATCCTCCAAATATTCAGCAGGAATCTTTCATTTAAGTAGATTTCCATTGGTGCTTAAGCCTATAAGCAGGAAACACATTTTAGATTTTGAATGTTTTTTTTAAGGTTTTTTTTTTTCTTTTTGCGGCGGTGGGGGCAGGGTGGGGTGGGGGGGCTCACAATTTCTGTGAGTTTGTGGCCAGCCTGGTCTACAGAGCAAGTTCCAGACCAGCCAGGGCTACACTGAGAAACCTTGTCTCAAAACAACAAAAGATTTTATTTTTAACTACCTGTGTTTATGTGTCGGGGTGGGTGGGGTGAGGGTTGGGGGTGTTAATTTTAGTGAGTTCAAGCAGAAAAGGCCAGAGCATTGGATCCTCTTGAGCTGGAGTCACAAGCACTTGTGAGCTTACCAAACAAACATGGATGCTAAGAACTGAACTCGGATCCTCTGCAAAAGCAGTGTGTTAACGGCTGAGCTGTCCCTGCAGCCCCGTTGGGGGTTTTTGTTTTGAGCCAGGGTCTCCTGTAGCATAGACTGCACTCAGACTCTAGTGGAGCATGGCCTTGAACGCCTGAGCTCCTGTCTCTGTCTTCTAAGTGCTAGAATCACCGGCTAGCTCTACACAATGGGCTTTGAAGCCTGTTTTATAAATGTGTTGTGAGACCTGTAGGGGTAGGGAACTGCTAAGATTATTGATCTATACTAGAATGTCTATTCTGGATTTTTTTGTTTTCTTTATTCTTTTTTCCGAGACAGGGTTTCTCTGTGTAGCTTTGCGCCTTTCCTGGAACTTGCTTTGGAGACCAGGCTGGCCTCGAACTCACAGAGATCCACCTGCCTCTGCCTCCCGAATGCTGGGATTAAAGGTGTGTGCCACCACCGCCTAGCTTTTTTGTTTTTTGTTTGTTTTTGTTTTCTTTTTTAAAAATGTTGTGTATATATGTGTAATGTTTTGTCTGGTGTATGTATGTGCACATGTGTGCTTGGTGCCATCAGAGCCCAGAACAGGGTGCAGATACCCTGGAACCGGTGTTAAGGAACAGATGGAAGGACACTGTATGGGTGCTGGGAACCCATCCCCAGTCCTCTGCAAGGGCAGCAGGTGCTCTTAACTGCTGAGCTCTCTCCAGCCTCATTTTTTTTTTAAGACAAGGTCTCATGTAGCTCAGGTTAGCCTCAAATTTAAGATGTACCTAAGCTTGAACCCCTTGATCCTTATGTCTTCACCTCGTGTTTGGGTTGTAGGTATGTACCACACCCCAGCTTGCTATCTAATAATCTATCTATCTATCTATCTATCTATCTATCTATCTATCTATCTATCTATCTATAACACTCCTCCTTTGTAAGCAATGCTTCTTGGATTTAGAGACTAGATAAAAGAAACTGAGGGATGGAGACACAGCTCAGTTGTATAGCACTTGCCTAGCAAGCTTAAGGCCCTACCTGAATTCCACACATCACACATCTCTCTCTCTCTCTCTCTCTCTCTCTCTCTCTCTCTCTCTCTCTCTCTCTCACACACACACACACACACACACACACACACACACACACACACACACACACACTCTCGATTTTAGCTGGGTGTTTGGGGTAAACATTTGTAACTATAGCACTTGGGAAGCTAAGGTGGAAGAATTGTTACATGTTTGAGGTCAGCCTGATCTATATGGCAAATTCCAAGCCAGTCAGGGAAATTAAGACTCTGCCTCAAAAATCAAAATAACCAAGTGAAAATGCACTCCACTCCCCCATCCCTTTCCCCAAAAAAACAAAGAAAATATTGGATCTTACTTGGAATTAATAGGAAGGGGTCAGAGACAAAACGCCATGGCTCTTGGCAGACCGGACCCCTAGGTGATTGTCTCTGTCACAGGCCACACAGCAGTACTGTGTACATGCAAATGACACCATAACCATAAATCTGATCAAGGGAGACACCATTCTATTTCAAATTTAGGACACTTGAGTTACATAAAATTGTTATAAAACACATAGATAAAAGTCAACCAAATTCTTTTGTTTTAACGACAATTAATTTATTGATGGATTGAGGAATACAATTTTAATGGGACAATAAGGCACAACTGTGGATTAAAACAGTTTGCTATACAGCTAAGGGGGGTTATTAATCTTAGAAACTTTAAATATGTAAATCAAGAAGCCTCTGAAGTACTTCTCAAACAGATCAATATCAGACAATTCTTCCCTTTTATACAATTTGTATATTACATCATTTGATCACAAAGTCAGACAGATATTCCATATAGAACTCCCCAATTCATGTAGACTCCAGCCATCCATCCTGGCCACTACCCTGCTCCTCACTCTTCCTTTGCAGTGTTTTTGTTTGTTTGGATTTTTTTCACCCTCGGAGCTGAGGACCGAATCCAGGGCCTTGTGCTTGCTAGGCAAGCGCTCTACCACTGAGCTAAATCCCCAACCCCAGTTTGTTTGGATTTTTTAATAGCAATTTCTTTCCTAAAGAACTGTTTACACATCTTGGATAGCCTTCCAAAGCAAAGAAGCAAGCAAGCAAGCAACATCAGAGAAAGCCAGCCCAGAGCAGATTCACACAGACACAGGGGAGAAGCAGCTGATTCAATGAGCTCTAAACCAGCTGACATTAGCCTACAAGTTGAGCCGGGTCACTCAAAGACCTCTAATATCACTTCAGTTGGTGTCACCAGGGCCAGGCCCTATGCTCCTAAGAGATCCGCAATGGTCTACACAAGGAGCTAGGAAGGTCATGTGATTAGGGAGCTCATGAGACAATACATGCAATGCTTGGACCAGGATTATGAACTGACTACATGACTTCCAGCATTAAAATTTGCCAAGTATAAAATTCATTCGGGATTTTGTGCAAAGCTTTAAGACACTGAGGACAATCTAGTTCTTTAGGACTGAGATAAGTCAGGCACTTCCATAACACTAGTCTTTCTGTTTTGGAAATGTAAAGAATCTTCCAGTGTACAGAACACTGAGGCACACATAACCCATGCTGCAGGGTGAATGTGGGCAGCTCTCCAGCTCTTTAGCCTCTTCAGAAAACTACAAGAAGGCCCCTACCATATTGTCAAAACAGCCACTGTTTTGGTGACAATGTCCCAAAGAGAAGCAAACTGGCAAGCGTAAGACTATTTTCTGAATGTCAACACTGTACTCAGAAAAGAAGCCACATAGATACATTGAAAATAAAAAGCCAGAGGTAGAGAGATCTGGGGAAACCAACCACCTAGGAGACACGGCTCTACAAGCCTCACCATGACCACCTTTCAAGAACAACTTGTTCATAAGCCCTGTGCTGAGAGCAGTGCAGGGGACCAAGAGAGTCACGTGCTTCCAAGAGTTGTACTGGTTGCTGAAAGGCTCCTGGATAGGCAATGTCCCAGAGACACAGCCAGGAGAAGGTAGATACAAACCACCAGACCACTCACCAGTCTGTCACATCAGAGACAGGCTTGACAGCAGAGCCCGGAGTCAAGGAGACACAGGGAGGCTGAAAGACCAAATGGACAGAAGGCTGGGCGACAGGGAGGTAGGAAGTAAAGGACACAAGGACACAGGACCATGACAGAGGCTCGATGAAGGGAAGGCAGCGTGGATGCAGTCTCCATCCAGTGGGAGCTTTGCTGGCTGGTTCTTGACACGAGTCCCTATCTCATTTCCGCAGACAGGATGGATGCATGGTATTCAGCAGCAAAACAGGGGAAGATGTCACTTACAAATAGAGACCTGGTGGGTGCATACTGAACAGAAAAAGACTGAGGGTACCATTCTGTAACGCCCTGTTTATACACCAAAGGCAAGTCTGTGTGGACAAGAAAGACTTCAGGTTGTCATGCAAGAGCAGTAGTATTCTGGGAAAGGGGGATGATGGGACAGGGTGGGGCTGGAGGACAGAAGGAAGTTCCAGTTCTTAAATACTAGAAAGCAAGAATAATTTGGTCCCTGTCCTTTAGTGAAGAAACCGGATGCTCATTTTCTGTTCTACATCCACCTTCTCCAAAACCTGGAGTTGAAAAACAAACAAAAATTATCATTAAGATTACGACCATTCTGAGTACCCTTCTAAATATATAAATAATAAAAATGGGTGTCCCCTTTTTCTTCCTATGCATTTAACTTAAAATCAAGAGGTAAGGGGAAAAGGCTCCTAAGGGCACACCCCTCCCGAAGGATCCAGAGAGCTAATGGTTGCTGGGAAGACATTTTCTTCAGTAGTGTAGCCCTTCATAATTCCCCCCATGCTCCTGTGAGTAACCCTAATTAAACTCTTATCTTCACCCCTCCAAAAGACATGAACATAAGTGTTATAATAAACTCAATGTAACTCATATATGCTAATAAAAAGGAACTGAGAGGAAAAAAACCAAAAGGTGGTGGACAGACCTTAACAAATTCTGTAAAGGATATGGCACTGTCCCCGTCCTGATCGGCCTCCTGGATGGTCCTGTCTGCGATGCTGCCCAGCTGCTCATCCGAGATATTCACTCCAACCATCATTCGTAGTACCTACAAGACCAAAAGCCTTAAAGGAGACTTGAGAAAAAGCCACCTCAACTCCCCTTTCCTTAGATTCTTTCAAATTCACCAGCTAACGAAGTGAAATCCTTTGTTTCTTATCTAGGCCATTCTAAAAAAGGAGGTGAGTAGAACTCCAGCAAAGTCACTAAGTGTCTTCTCCATATGGACAGAACTGATTCTTCCTGCTTAGACTACAAGCATGATGTCTGTTGGCACAACAGCCATCCTGAGGCTGTGATACATCATATGTGAATTTATACAAGAAAGCTGGGATACTCAGGTACTGTGAAACCCGACAACCTATCCCTGAGTGTCCTGTTGCATCGGGCAAAGCAGTTCTTTACCGATGTAAGTCAGTTTGGTGGGCTGTTCTGGAATTCAATCCAAAAGCAGTCCTCCATGGGGGGCGGGGGCATTAACAGGCTACAGCCCACATAAATCTCCTTGAAGACAACTTGGGAGGCTGACGTGGGACAATTACAAGTTGAGTCCGATTTGGGTGAACTTAGTGAAGACCTTTTTAAAGATGGGGGTATCTGGGATAGTGCTCAGCAGTAGAGTGCACACCTAGCAAACACAAGGCCCCAGTACCACACATCCACAAACATGGCACCTTAAACAAGATGAGAACTGCACTGTCCTCTTGCCTAATGGCTCACAGGCCTTCCTGTCCCCACTCCTTTACATCCTCTGCAAACAGTAAATGGCATGAGCAGTGAGCTTCTACTTCTTTTTTTTTTTTTTTTTTTTTGGAGCTGAAGATCAAACCCAGGGCCTTGTGCTTGCTAGGCAAGCACTCTACCACTGAGCTAAATCCCCAACCCACGAGCTTCTATTTCTTAACAACTATTTTTGTCAGGGGGCGGTGGCAAAGGAGGCCTGTTTTTTATACAGACTTCCTATGCTGCTCAGGCTGGCTTTAATTGCCTAGACTCCAACAATCTTCCTCAGCTTGTCAAGTAGCTACTACTAATTATATATACTCCCTCACACAGCTGTCAACTACCTTTATTACATAGCTCTAGACCAATTCTTTGGTTTGGTTTGTTTGTTTCAAGATGGGCTATCAACCAATTATTAAAAACCAAAAGTTATACCAGGTGGTGTTGGCACATGCCTTCAATCTCAGCACTCAAGAGGCAGAAGCAGGTGGATCTCTGCGAGTTTCAGGTGAACCTGATCTACAGAGAAAGTTCCAGAACAGCCAAGGCTACACAGAGAAACCCTGTCTCAAACAACAAACAAATACCTTAGAAGTTGTGGCTCAGCGATTAGAGCACTGGCTGCTCTTCCAGAGGAAGAGGGGATTTCATTCCCAGCCCCAACACGATGGCTCACAACTGTCTGTAATTCTAGTTCTAGGGGATCCAATGCCCTATTCTGGCCTCCCTGGGAACCAGTCATGGACATGGTACACAGACATAAGTGCAGGCAACACATATAAACTAAAATACTTTTTTTAAAAAAGGAAGTAGGGCCGGGCGGTGGTGGTGCACGCCTTTAATCCCAGCACTTGGGAGGCAGAGGCAGGTGGATCTCTGTGAGTTCGAGGCCAGCCTGGTTCCAGGAAAGGCGCAAAGCTACACAGAGAAACCCTGTCTCGGAAAAAAAAAAAAAAAAAAAAAAAAAGGAAGAAAGGAAGTAACATTCCCACGTATATTTGGGCAAAGCCACTGCTATCTCTTCCAAATGTGAGTAACCAAGCAGATAAATTGATCCCCCAACCACAGCCTCCTCAGATCTCAATTCAATCAGTCCCTGAGGTGTTTTGCTTGGAGAATGAAAAGCACTTAGGCTATGGAAAGGATGTAAGGAGCATGCTGCCTAACGTGTGAGTTCCTGGGTGCCATCCCCAACATCACACACACAAAAAGAATTATAGTTAGAATATATATGTGTGTCTGTGTTTGGAGGTGGACAACAGTGGTGTGTGATAAACACCTTTATCTGGCCTTTTACTGAGGAGGAGGTGCAGAAGTGGTCTGACCCAGGGCCCGTGAACCAGTTGACAGCTGCTGTGTCTCCAGGCCTCGGTTCCCAGGCCAGTACTTCTTCCATTTGTCTAACCACTTACTAATCCACTTGGAAGTGTATTAGCCAGTGGAAATTTACTGTTATTTAATTGTTATTATTTAGTTTCTATAACATGTTCCCTTTTGTGTGTGTGGTCTTCTCAATTGAACCCATGGCCTTCCATGTGGCACAGTCGCATTCTGCCACCGAGTTACACCTCAGCATTCATTTCAGAAGAGGGCACTGGGTCCCTGAACTGGAGTAATAGGTGGTTGTGAGCCATCATGTGGGTGCTGGAAACAGAATCTGAGTCTTCTCCAAGAACAGCCAGGACTCTAAACCACTGCGCACCTCTCCAGCCCTGTGTTTGGAATTTTTAAAAATCCAAAAAGAAGGGTCTGACTGGCATTTTTCTCCCACTGTCTTTATAAGGTTCTCATATCTGAGTTATGCTAGCCTCATGAAATGGGTCTTGAAATAGAGCAACCCTCTCTACTTAAAAGTATAACCGACACATGACATAGACTATACACACGTATTCACCAAATGCTTTAGAAAATACAGCGCCTAGAAACTTGGTTCTCTTCTACTTTGGAAAACGTCTCTTCTTGATAGGCTAAAGTTTGTTGCCTGAACACCTCAACAGTCCAGGAGCACATGTGGAACAAGGCCGTTCCTGCCCCAGTGACTTTCCTATCCCATGTCACACGATTTCTTAGAAATCCTAGTTAACAGAAAATAAACCAATTCTCCATTCCAAAACCATCTTTCTGGCAGCCAGATCTGGACCAGAGGATGAAAATATATAACTGAAGGGTGGTTGCCTCCATCTTTTAAGCCCTCAAAGGCCATGGGTATAATTTTCAGTAAGACAGTATGCGACTCACTGGAAAACCCTATTCCCATCTCAAAAGCAAAGGGCAAAGTCAACATCCAGTATGGATGGGGAGGGGATCATGAGACCCCCACCCACAGCTGAGGAGCTATTGGCAGGTGGCTGCTGGGGGTGGAGTCTTTTTCTCTCTCTCTTTCTCTTTCTCTCTCTCTCTCTCTCTCTCTCTCTCTCTCTCTCTCTCTCTCTCTCTCTCTCTCTCCCTCTCTCCCTCCCTCTCTCCCTCCCTCCCTCCCTCCCTCCCTCCCTCCCTCCCTTCCTTTTTTTGGGCCAGTTCCTCTGTATAACAACCCTGGCTGTCCTGGAACTTGCTTTGTAGCCTAGGCTGGAGTCATTTTAACTGGGGGTGGGGCCGTGCTCCAATGGATGGTCTCTCATCCACATGCACATCGTCAGCACTAACTGCACTCAGTAAGTTACTTTTTCAAAAAGAACAGACATTAGGAAAGAGGTGTATTAGAGGAAATAAGAGAAGTGGAGGAAGAGGGCATATATGATCAAAAATATCACATACATGTATAAAATTCTCTAAAGAATAAATAGTAAATATTTTGTGTATTTTTTTAAAGCAAGGGCCAAGGTAAACTACCATTTGCTTCCTGTTTCAAGTTTTCTCATGAAATGTAGGAAGACTGAGTTGGTCCTTAATCTGCTCAGAGTAGGCTTCAACTTGGAAGTTTTTTGTTTTTTTTTTTTTGTTTGTTTTTTGAGACAGGGTTTCTCTGTGTAGCCCTGGCTGTCTGGAACTTGCTCTGTAGACCAGGCTGGTCTTGAACTCAGAGAGATCCGCCTGCCTCTGCCTGTGCTGGGATTAAAGGTGTGAGCCACCACCTCCGGGCAACTTGTAAATTTATTAAAGATAAAGATTTAGGCCAGTCACTTGGGGAGTTTGAGGCCAGCCTGGTGTACAGAGCAAGTTCCAGAATAGGATCCAAATCTACACAGGGAAACTTTTTCTTGGAAAAAAAAAAAATAAATAAATAAATAAATAAATGAAATAATGAAATGAAAAAAAATTTAGTTCCAGTTTACTTTGAAGCAGAAAGTACTTCCCCTTTTAGACATATCTTGAAACACAGCGCTTGTCCCATGGAAATTACTCGATGTGCTAGCTCCCTGGAGTCTTCCAGAGTCAACAAAAGGGACAATTTCCTACTGTCCAAAACTTAGAAGAGATCGTGCAGTATGTCAGTCCCAGCTGGGAAACAGGGGCACATCCACTGTTGCTGCCACAACCGGGAAGGGTTAACTGGGCAGATAGCGGCCACAGCCGTCCCTTGACTCTGACACCAAGCGAGACTGAACAGCAGAACTTACTTCAGAGTCCTTGGAATTAAAGGATGGCCAACAAGCTGGCCTGTCAGTAAGTACGCCCTTTGTCACGGAGCGCCGCCGCAGACAGGCAGCTCGTAAGTGGTGGAGACTGCCCATCCGTGAAGACTTAGGGACCCACTCCCAGCCTTCTCTGCCTTTTATCTGCAACAGGACTCTTTCCAAGGCAGGGATTAAATGAATGTTCCCGAAAAGAAAGAACAAGTGCTGCCCATAAAAATGAAGTCAGGGCCCCCAACACACACTGTTCTGAAACTGTCCCACATACCTGTAACAGCTCATCGCGGGAGATCTTGTCATCTTTATCCAAATCATAGAGTCTGAAAGCAACTGGTAGGAAAACACAACAAGTCAGTGGGCAATTTGCAGTCCTTTGTCCTTTCTCAAGGAGCTGAGCACACAAAGGACAGGAGACAGAAAACTGATACCCAATATAGACCTGTCCGAGTTCCCGTCCTACTCTTCTTCAGTAAAGAGCTGCGATTTCTTCCTCTTTTTGCTTTTTGAGACAGAATTCTCATGTGGCTGAAGCTGGCCTTAAGCCTGATAATCAGCTACAGCTGGCCTTGAGCTCCTGATCTTTCCATTCCACCTCCTAAGTGCTGGGATTACAGGCATCCCAGTGCCCAGCAAGGACTGGAGTTTTCAATAAAATCAACAAGACTCGGATGTCTATAATCCCCACCCCACTGTCTAGAGCTGGGATTATGGGTGTGGACGGTATACCTGACTTGTCATTCAAATGGGCACCTAAACTCCAGTCCTCAAGACAGTGCAGCAAGTGCCCTGAGGCCCCCCCCACATCATCTCTCAGTCCCTGCCCTGCCTGTCTTACGTTTCTCTTTCAGAAAGGCTACACAAAAACTTTGCTTATGTCAATATAAGAGAGAGAATTCAGAAGAGTAAAACCTAGTCAGTTTTTTTTGCCATGTTGTTTAAGACCTACTGTGTGAACGGTATTTTGAGAACACTAGGTAATTTTGTAAGAATAAGAGATGAATTCACTGAAGTTACTGTTACATAACTGAATTCAGGTAGTTTTTAAACTACTTCAAGTAAGCCACTGTGATTTCTGGTTATTTATTATGTCTTTTGACCTAGGGTCTTGCTCTAGAGCCTACACTGGCCTGGAACTACGTGGCCCAGGCTGGCCTCAAATTCACAGCAATTTCCTGCGTCAGCCTATGGGCTTGACCTACCATGCCTGGACTGCCAAGCTAGGCAGAGTAATGCACCCCTGGAACCCCAGAACTCGAGAGGTAGAGACAAGAGGATCAGGAACATATAGCCAACCTCAGTCACACAGGGTGTTTTAGGCCAATCTAGGCTACAAGAGACCTTGTCTCAAAAGAAAAAATAAAATAAATAAAAGAGCGCTGAACCCAGGTCCTCTAGAAGAACAACGAGTACTCTTAACTGCTGGGCCACCTCTGTAGTTTTTTTGTTTGTTGTCTGTTTTTTGAGACAGGGTCTCAGTGTTGCCTAGACTAGCCTTGAACTTTGAACTAACAGAGATTTTTTTTGTTCTGCCTCCCAAATGCTGGGATTCAATTCATACTCGATTGTGCCCAGCTCTTAATTTCTTGACTAGGCAAATGGAATGAGGATTTTCCTACAATCTTAGTCGACTTTTAATTTTTTTGGAGACAGGGTCTTATGTAACCCAGGCTGGCCTTGAACTTACTGTTCTTCCAGAGAACTAAACACACACTAGGAGGCTCCCATCCACTGGTTTCCTCCAGTTCCAGGGGCCCCAACACATTCTAGACACACGTGCATGTGTACGGACACACACAGAGAAGTAAAAATGATTTTTATTTTTTTAAAGAGGAGGGGTTGGGGCGATGAATCAAGAGAGCAAGAGCAGCCTGAAGAGCAAGCTTTCAGTGAGAGCCTGTCTCAAGGCAAGAAGGCAGAGAGGAACAGAGGAAGAGCCCCAGCACCCTGCTCTGGCCTCCTTACTTACATGCACTCATGACAACATGTCCACACCATGAAAGAGGAGGAGGACCAGTGTGTGTGTGTGTGTGGGGGGGGGGGGGGGACAGCAGCAGCAGCAGCAAACTCAGAGAAATAGTTTCATCCTTTCGAACCAAGACTAAGGGGAAAGAGTTCCCATGTGGTCCAGACCTTTCTACTACCCATGTTTCTAGTATTATTCCCATCCTGCCTTAGGATGGGACATTAGATAAAATCAGCAGGACTACTGGTGCATTAGTATTAACTGAAGTCCACAGTGTACGTTAAACTTGACTGAGTCTTGACAAATGCATACCTGGTATTACGCCATACAGAATAGTTTTACTCCCCTCCAGTTCCCATCTTTACCTCCCCGCCCTCGAAACAATCCCATCTAAGGCTTCTGAAAGAGAACTCTGCAGACCACACTCCCCAGGTACTAGGTCCTCTCCTAACCCAAACAATCTCGATCAGTTTGCATCCGTCCTCTCCGTCTTCTTCTGTCCCCGCCCTAAAACAATGTATTGAGCTGTGGCAATAAAATACAGTATTCTGAAAGGGCATAGCTGTCACCCCACTGTATGCTAACAAGAACAATTTGGGAACTGCAGTTCATTTTCTATCCCAGAGATACACTAGAACTTTGAAGATACCGAAGCCTATCAGTCATTATAATAAACATGTTTGTTTTGTTTTGTTTGACACAGTCTCACTTTGTGGCTCTGACTGTCCTGGAATATACTAGGTAAACTAGGCTGGCCTCACAGAGACTAGCTTGCTTCTGCCTCCTAAATGCTGGACTATAGGCCTGTGCCATCACGCCCAGTCAACACAAAGTCTGACCCTTGTTGTTGTTGTTGTTTTTGAGACAGGGTCTCTTACATAGCCCTGGCAGACCAGGAACTCATCATGTAGACCAGACTGGCCTCGAATTCAGAGATCTGCCTGCTGTTACCAAAGGCAAGTTCCACCATTCGCTGTAGGTCCCTGGCCCTTTTTTAATGATTTTTGTTTTTTTCAGACAAAATATATATATGTTGCTTATCTGGCTTTGAATTTGTGATCCTCCAAGGATTCAGAATAATAGGTACACACAACTGTGACTGACTGATTTTCTTTTTCTGTGTATATAGTAAAAAAATATAACAAAATTTGCAATCTTAACTATTTTAAGAGTATAGTTTATTAAGTATACTCATATTGTTGCAAACCAATGGCAAGGAGATCTTTTTAAAATTTAATTTTTATTTATCTATTCATTTATTTATTTGTTTTTCAAGTCAATGTTTCTCTTTGTAGCCCTGGCTGTCCTGGAACTAACGCTGTAGAGCAGACTGGCCTCAAACTTACAGAGATCCTCCTGCCTCTGCCTCCCCAATGCTGGGATTAAAGACGTGCATAACTACTGCCCAGACAACATAATTTTTTAATAATTTATTTATTTTTACTTTATGTGCACTGGTGTTTTGCCTGCATGTATGTCTGTGTGAGGGTGTCAGATCCCCTGGGACTGGAATTACAGATAGTTGTGAGCTGTCATGTGGGTGCTGGGAACTGAACCTGGGAACTTTGGAAGAGCAGCCAGTGCTCTTAACCGCTGAGCCATCTCTCCAGCCCCTAGAACTATTTTTGTTTTGTAATAAAAGTTTATTATTTAATAGGTATGTGGGGTTTTTTGGTTTGTTTTGTTTTCCCTGCATGTCTGGTTGTGTACCACGTGCATATCTGGTACTCAAAGAGGCCAAAGAAGGCTCTTGGATTTCTCTGGGACTGGAGTTACAGATGGTTGTGAGCTGCCCTGTAGGTGCTGGGAATGGAACCTGGGTCCTCTGGAGGAACAGCTACTACTTTTGTTTGTTTGTTTGTTTTTCTAGATAGGGTTTCTCTGTGTAGCCCTGGCTGTCCTAGGACTCAGATATCCACTTGCCTCTGCCTTCGAAGTGCTGGGATCAAAGATGTATGCCACCACTGCCCCTCATAGCTAGTGCTTTTAACCTGTGAATCATGTCTCCAGTTTCTGGTGAGCATTTTCTTGTTTGTTTGTTTTGTTCAGTTTTTTAAAAAAGAGTCTCAATAGGGTATGGTGGTGCATGCCTTTAATCCTAACAATTCAGAGGCAGAGGCAGGTCTCTGCTGAGTTTGGAGGCCAGCTTAAATTTGGAATTACAGGCCAGCCAAGGCTACATAGTAAGACCTTGCCTTAAAAAAAAAAAGAAAGAGAGGGAGGAGAGAGGGAGAGAGGAAGGAGGGAAGGAGGGAGGGAGGAAAAGAGGTAGGGGAAGGGAGAGAGGGAGAGAGAGATATCAATGTTGATATATAGGCAAAGCTGCTTCAGGAAAAGCTACAATTCTCTGAGGTTCTTGTAGAATATCCTTTCTAGACCCTGGGTCCACAGACAAAGGAATTCATGACTGCGGAAAGAAAAAATGATCTTCTCAAAATGTCTACTGGATAGGTACCTGTGACTCTGAATGCAACACAAATGGATGATGATTCACATGCACATATTGCTGGGTTCTCAGTTGACCATCTGTGCTCCGCATCAATTTAAGGTTTAAGATTGTTCTTTGACCAAATACCACATCCTGTTATTTAATGTATAATAAAAGCAGATACAACTTCCATCAGCAGACCCACACTCAAGAAAACAACTACTACCAAGCTGGGTGTGGTGCACGCCCTTAATCCCAGGGCTCGGGAGGCAGAGGCAGGCGGATCTCTGTGAGTTCCCTGTCTACGGGACAGCCAGAGCTACACAGTGAGATCCCATCACAGAGAAATAAAAAAGAAAAGAAAAAGAGAACAACTACTGGTGGCCGATGGTTGTGCACACCTTTAACCCCAGCACTAGGGAGGCAGAGTTCAAGGCCAGCCTGGTGGGCAGAGTGAGTTCCAGGAGAGCCAGGGCTGCACAGAGAAACCCTGTCTGGGAAAACAAGGAAAAGTACACAACCACTGGCCCAAGGTCACTAAGAACGAGTGCTTAAGCAGCTTAAGGCAAAGGAAAATGGTGAACCATGTGTACTTTCCTAGGATTCTATGCTTCAACTGGTTTTCCAATTATGCATTAACTCCTGGTCTCAAGTCAGGCAAATCCATTTTTACTATATAGTATCAACATCAGGTGGGCATACACTAGAAATCTGCTAAAACACTAATCAAAGCTGGCCGTGGTGGCACTCAGGAGGCCGAGGGGAGGAGGACCGTCCCAAGTTTGAGACTTGCCTGGATTACACACTGAGTTCCAGCCTGGACCACAATGTAAGACTGTCTAGAAAACAATTAAAAACAACATAATAAATAAAAACACCAACAACCCACAGACAGAAGGCTTTGCATGAAGCAAACAGTACTGGGTCTTGAAGGAGGAAAATGTGGCTCACCAGTGCAGTCTATAACAAACATGAGGATAATGCACAAAATTGTTGCTGTATTCAGCTTTGTTTCTATTGAAATTTCCTGCCATTTGTCAAGCACTATAATGTTGTGGTAAAGCTCAACAGTAATTTAGTACTTTTGTTCAAGAATCTTCTCTGGCCTAAATAACAAGATTCACTTCAGTGATTCTCAAACTGGCCATTAATGCCAACAAAAGGGAACTCATACTCCTCCCAAGAAGATGAGCAGACAAAGGCCAACAGCCACAAACTAAAACTTCATGGGGCATTTGTCAAATATTTGAAACGTAGCATTATGTAATCTAACTTATTTGTATCTGTTCTAATATTTAAAAAGTTTCTAGGATCTTTAAATCATCACGGGCTCCATTTAATCTGTGGCTGCACAAACTCCTGGGCACCACCATGCATTATTTCAAGGCAGAGTTGGGCTCAATCAGTTTCATACAATTTCAATATCAACTTGTGTTGAAAGAAAAGTAGAAATTCAACTTCAACTTCCTGGAAAAGTGTTGTAAAGGACTGGGCAGCAGTCCATGGCCAACAAGGGCAGAAGGAAATCGGGTATCTAAAGAAAGGAGGCAAGAGGCAACAGGCACAGGAAATGAAACATTGCCTCTGTTACTGGAACTTCAGTCAAATGCAGAATCCACCAATTCCTGAACAGACGGAGATTCAGCATTATCTCACAGGCAGGGCCTGGGCCTTGCTCCCATGCTCCCTGTTGTCACTCTAGTACCTTCTACAGTGCCTGGCCTACGAGAGATACTCCATTATAAGAGCAGGTAACACTTAGCGTATATACAAGGTGCTGTGGAAAGCACCTGACATATATTAATTCTCACAACAGGAAGAATCTCTTAGTGGGGACTACAGATGTGGCTCAGTAGTAAGAGTGCTTGTCTGGCACACTTTATGCCTTGGGCTTTACCCCAAGCCCCTCAAAAATAAGGTGTGGTGGCACATGCCAGTAATCTCAGTACATGGGAGGTGGAGACAATGGAAGTAGGAATTTAAGCCAGGCTTGGCTTGCCTAGGAAACATGTGATTCTGTCTCTAGCAGCAACCAAAATCTCTGAATGAGCTACGGAAATGATGTATAAAAGCCCTTAATATCTCATTTCACACAAGAGAAAACTTCAGCCCAAAGACCTCAGGTAACCTGTCCAAAGTCTCATAGGCAAAAAAAGGTAAACCGGGAATTCCAACTCAGCTTGGCTCCATGGACTGCTTTTATAAATGATGAAAGAGTAAATGAGCAGAGATGATGGGGGAGAGGAGGAAATATGCTAAGCCACAGAACGGATGCTCCTTACAGTGCAGTTTGTTGCTTCGGCTGTTGAGTGGTTCAGGTCCATTCACATCTTTGCTCTTTTCGTTATCCTCAATGGGTCGGAAATGAGCCAAAGTTCTCATGAATCCTCGGAAGTTTACCTGGTCCTCTCTGATTAGGAAATAGAACAGAACACCATGTCAATCGGGGTGGGCTCTTCTGTTTGTATGTTTTTTTTTTTTTTTTACAGTGTTTAGGGATCAAACTGAAGGACTTCCCAGTCAGGTAAGTACTCTGCCACTAAACTATATTGATTCATGGTGACTGTTTATGATGGACACAAGAAATGGCCAACACCTCGGGCCTGATTAGCCTGAAAGTCCATATAACAACTTTCTTTCCATATGCATGCATTGCACCTCAGGGCTTACACAGTATCTCCATCCAGAAGCCTCACCCCAACCCTGCAAAGTGGTATATTGTTCTCATTTATTAAATGATTAACTAGGCTGAAAGAAGGAAAGTACATAGCTATGGTCAGAGTTATCAACTGAATTTACTTATCTTTTCCAAAAATCAGATGTAGAGTAGGGCCAGCACCACACAGGATAAAACTCTTCTGCTTTGCATTCTGGAACAGCCACCATGTTAATACAATAAGGTATGCCTAAAGATATTCTAAAAAATCTTGCTTGTTTGTTTACTTATTCTACGACAGTCTGACACTGTAGCCAGCCTGGCTTTGAATTCCCAGCGGTCCTGTTTCCGCTTCCCAAGCGCTAGGCTAACAGGTATAAGCCTATTACCATGCCCAGTAACTTTGCTACGCTTTCCTCCCTCTCTTCCTCCTGTAGTGCTGGGAATCAAACACAGGGCTTCAGCTACACCAGGCAAGCACTTTACCACTGAGCTATAGAGCCAGCCCTGTGGTTTTCTTTCTTTTTAAAAAAATAAGTTTTTTTTGTGCATGGGTGTTTTGCCTGCATGTATGTCTGTGTACCACTTGCATGCCTGGTGTCTGTGAAGGTCAGAAGAGAGCAACCCATTCCCTGAACAGGAGTGAGCTTCCATGTGTGGGCTGGGAATTGAACCTGGGTCCTCCTGAAGAGCAACCAGGGTTTTTAACTTATTATCCATTGTTCCAGCCCCTAGCCCTATACTTTGTTTTGTTGACAGGATCTCACCATGTAATCCTGGTTGGCCTGAAATCTACTGTGAATACCAAGATGCCCTTAATTTTTGAAAATACTCCTGCCTCTGCCTCCCAAGTGCTGAAATTACAGGCATACCCATCACTGCCTGACTCCCTTTTAATCTTAAAAAAGAAAAAAAATGCTGCAGTAAAGATAAACATTGCAGTAAGGCATGGCAGATAGAATCTGTAATCCCAGCACCCAGGAGGCAGAGACAAGGGACTGCTTTGAGTTTAATCCAGTTTAGGCCATATAAGAGTGCTAGGCCAGCGAGGTGGTGGTGGCACACACCTTTAATCCCAGCACTTGGGAGGCAGAGCCAGGCAGATCTCTGTGAGTTCAAGGCCAGCCTGGTTTACAGTGGAAGATCCAGGACAGGCACCAAAACAACACAAAGAAACCCTGTCTCAGAACTCCGCCCCCCCCAAAGATTTATTTACTTATTTTATTATATATACAGTGTTCTGCCTGCATATATTCCTGCATGCCAGAATAGGGCATCAGATGCCACTATAGATGGTTGTGAGCCACCATGTGGTTGCTGGGAATTGAACTCAGGACCTCTGGAAGAGCTGCCAGTGCTCTTAACCTCTGAGCCATCTCTCCAGCCCAGCAGTACCTTTTCTCAAAACAACAAGAACAACAAAACCAATCAAACAAAATAACAACAACTAAAAGGGCTAGCGATACAGCTTAGTTGGTAAAGTACTTGCCTAACATGCATGAAACCCTGTGCTTAAACGCCTAGTACCACATAAAATTGAGTGTAGTGGTTCATGCCTATAATCCCAGCGCTCATGAGGCAGGAAGAAGAGAACAGGAAGTTCAAGGTCATTCTTGACTACATAGATTTGGGGATCAGCCTGGGCTACATAAGACCCTGTTTCAAAAAAAGGAGGATGGCAGCACTTGGGAGGCAGTTAGGTAGATCTCAAGTTCAAGGCCAGTCAGAGTTATATAGTGAGGAAAAAAAAGAAGTTTTAGGCTGAAGATGTAGCTCAGTCAATAGAATGCTTGCCTAGCATGCACAAAGCCTTGAGTTTGAACTTCAGCACATGGTCATAGTGGTGGACCCCTATAATCCCCTCCACTCAGTGAGTAGAGAGAGGAGGATCTGAAATTCACGGCAGCTGAGCTGAGAAGCCTCAGCAGGTAAAGGCATTTGCTGCTAAGTCTGAGGACTGAGTTGAGTCCCCAGAACCCACAGTAGAAAGAGAACTGACTCCTGGAAGGTGTCCTTTCACCTCCATGTATGTGTGCCTACAACACACACACACACACACACACACACACACACACACACACACACACACACACACACACAGAGAGAGAGAGAGAGGAGAGAGAGAGAGGGGAGAGAGAGAATGTAGTAAAAATAAAATAGCAACAACAAAAGGGAAATAATTCTATATTGAATAAATGAATTGTTTACCAGTTACATACAGGGTCGCCCATGTGACTTGTTTAGTTAAGACAATCCTATCTGTCTCAGGTGACCTGCTTCCCAGAGCTACCTAAAAACATCCTGCCAGGCATAGTGGCATACACTTTTAATCCTAGCACTTGGAGACAGACAGATCTCTATAAATTCAAAGATAGCCTGGTCTACATAGTTCCAGGCCAGCCAAATCTACACAGTGTGAGAACCTGTATCAAAAAACAAAAACAAAACAAAATCCCAGTCTTCTCTGGGTGATCCCAGCATTTAGGAGGCAGCAGTGGAAGGGATTCTGAACTTGAGTTCATTTTGTACTGCAAAAGGGACCATGTTTCAAAAACAAAACAGAGTTTAAATAACCTTCGGTCTCTAAGTGTCAGGCAGACACAGTTCAGAGACCTACTAACGGGAGAGATCAGGGGAAGGCTAACTGGAAAGGGTGAGCTTTGCTTCCCTCAGGAAGCCACCACACCCCTCATGGAGTAGGATGGTATCTGTACCAGAATGGAGGCTCTGCGCAACCAAGCAACATGGAGCACCTGGGGGGATGTTATCACACGATGTCTATAACAGAGAACCAAACATCCAGGTTCTACTGTCAAATTTCAGTCTGAAGAAAAGAAAACCCTCCCTCTTTAGGACAGAGGAAAAATACAAGCCTGGGAGCCGAGCAGCACGTCTGGTAGGGACAGGAGGCAGGCATAGGCTGCCTCTGCCCGGCTACAGAGGACCGGAGGAGACGGCAGGCAGTAAACAGAGTAGAGGAAAGACAGCTTTGCCTTTCCAAACAGACTTCCAGAGCAATTCCAGGGGCCAGACAATCTGAGTGCATTCCCCAGAATCCAACTGGTGCAAATGAGAACTGAGTCCTGAAAGTTGCCCTTTAATTTAAATACACACAAAATAAATACATGTGAAGAAGAATAAGGATAAGAATAAGAATGAGAAGGAGAATGAGGAGAAAAAAAGGAGGAGGAGGAGAAGAAACGAAGAAGAGAAAAGAAGAAAAGAAGAAGAAAAAAAGAAGACGGAGGAAGAGGAAGGAGGAGGAGGAGAAGAAGAAGAAGAAGAAAAGAAGAAGAAGAAAGAAGAAGAAGAAGAAGAAGAAGAAGAAGAAGAAGAAGAAGAAGAGAAGAAGAAGAAGAAGAAGAAGAAGAAGAAGAAGAAGAAGAAGAAGAAGAAGAAGAAGAAGAAGAAGAAGAAGAAGAAGAAGAAAACTTCTACAGGATGTTTCTCCAAGTAATTGACGGCGACTGAGGAGCTTGGGAAAAGAAGTTCCCGAAATGACTCTAGTGAATGACTTTCCACTGTGAGTCTGTGTAAGGCACATCTGTGGACGGGGTGCAGCGCTCTGCAGGCTCTCAAAGCACTCCTGACCACAGTGCTCAGGAGGCAGGAACGGAGGAAGGGAAGAACAGAAGAGTGCTCGGTTCAACAGGACTCTGAATGGAGTGTGTCTTGGTCTGACTGATTCCTGCCACCCTTCCTGATCTAACTGGTTTGAGTTTTCTTATTCAATTAAAACAAAAACAAAACCTTTTATGTGTATGGGTGTTTTGCTGGCATGTATGACCGGACCATGTGTGTACCGGTAGTTTTTAGATCAACTTGACATAGGCTAGAGCTGGGAAGAAAGAACCTAGACTGGCCTGTAGGCATGTCTCCCAAGTATTTTTAAAGCTAGTGATTGATGTGGGAGGGCCCAGCACAGTGTGGGTGGGGCTACCCCTGGGTAGTATAAGAAAACAGGATGAAGCCTTGGTGGTGGCTCACGCCTTTAGAGGCAGAGGCAGGCAGATCTCTGAGTTCCAGGACAGCAGGGATACACAGAAAAACTCTGATTGTGGTGGGGGGCGGGGAAGGGGGAAGAAAACAGGCTGAGTAAGCCATGGGAGAAAGCTAGTAAGCAGCACTCGTCCATGGTTCTACTTCAGTCCCTGCCTTCAGGTTCCAACCGTGAGTTCCTCTCCTGACCTTCGATGACGCGATGGACTGTGATTTTGAACTGTAAGCTGGAATAGACCCTCTCCCCCATCAGTTGCTTTTGGTCATAGTGCTTTATCACAGCAATAGAAACAGTAGCTAAGACAGCCACCATCACCTCAACAGCAAATTCCTTTGTTCTCAATTCAGAATCATAAAATTTCCTATCTGGGCATTTTATCTGATAGTGCTAGCAGTTCATCATCATCATCATCATCATCATCATCATCATCATCATCATCATCGTCACCGTCGTCATCTTTTGTTTCTGAGACAAGGTCTTGCTCTACAGCCCAGTCTATCTTCAAAACTGGAAGCCATCTATTGTGTCAGCCTCCCAACTGATCATGTTATAGGCATGCACCATCATCCTGCTCTGTAAGTGATCAATATTAAATTTTAGAAGGGATAACTTCTAAGCAAACATATACAAAGCATTCAGAGATAAATGAATGCAATTTACCCACAAACAGTTAAAAAATAGAATTATGTGAACACACACACATTTATGTAATATATAATGTGAACAAAGGATATGTGTGCAGCCGGGCGGTGGTGGCGCACACCTTTAATCCCAGCACTCGGGAGGCAGAGGCAGGCGGATCTCTGAGTTCGAGGCCAGCCTGGGCTACCAAGTGAGTTCCAGGAAAGGCGCAAAGCTACACAGAGAAACCCTGTCTCGGAAACAAACAAACAAACAAACAAACAAACAAAAAACAACAAAAAAAGAATATGTGTGCATGTATTATATGTAATCTCATATATATGAGAGGGAGAGGACCAAGGCAGGAGGCTAGGGAAATGGCTCAGTGGTAATACATTTGACCAGCATATATCAATACATATGCTTGTGACTCAGCCCCACCAAAAAAAAAAGCAAGCAGGTATATGGAAGGGCATACCTTTAATACCAGAACTCAGGAGGCAGAGGTGTGCAGAACTCTGTAAGTATGAAGCCAGCCTGGTCTATGTAATGAGTTCCAGGTCACCTAGGACTATACAGTGAGAGCTCCCATCTCAAAAACAAAGGAAAAAAAACTGAAATAGCTTGGAGGGGGAGGAGGTATTAAGGGAGAAGCAAATGACCACAAATGCAGACTGCATTGTCCAACACTTTAATAGCCAATAATGTGTTATGTGCTGTAAATTATGAACTAGACTTCCACAATTCCCGTTCCAGCAGATCTAATACTCTCTGATGGCACTAAACAGGTGGTGCACACACAGACACAAAAGGAAGTAGAAGAAAAAAATCAAGGTGGGTAAAACACAAGAGATAATCTAGATATGAAAATTAGGGATGTCCAATTTAACTCTGGACAACCACGATCTGAGATGACAACTATCATTATTCCATTATACATTATTGTTATTGTTACTACTATAATTAGTCTACATTAGCAATTATGCAGGCTAGACAACAAAGGAAGGAGCCAAGACCAAGGGCTGTGCAACAGCAGCAGCCATCCCAACTCACCCCTCTGAAAAGAAGGCATTGATGATCCGGTCCCCCAGGGGGTTGATGGCAAGTTCTGGAATCCTCTGGAAATCTTCCCGGCTGCCAAGAGAAACACCTTAAGCTAGAGACCACTGGCCTTTGGCATGAACTCCTTTAAATCCAACAGAGTACAACCCGGTAAGAGTATTGCCTCCTGGAATTACTTCTGTGGCAAATTATACGAGTCATTAGAATATCTGCCAAATGTGTTTTGTACCAACTCAGGTGTGAATGAAGCAAGATTTAATCTTGCTACATTCCAGTAAGTTCAGCAAACAGGTCATGTCAATAAACCAAACAATGAGCAAATAGTAAGCTGTTCCTTAGTAAATGATTTCTTAGACATTACCATTTTGTAGTTATTAGGTTTGGTGCTGTGAACAGCAAATACACACAATCATCTACCACAGAACTTGAATGTAGGAGCAGGCAGTTGGAGGAGCCTGAAGACGCTTGCTTGGGAAGGGCTAAAATACCTAAGAAATTCAAGAATCTCTCTCTCCTTTTAAGACAGGGTTTCTCTGTGTAACAGCTCTGCTCTCTCTGTCCTTTTAAGACAGGGTTTCTCTGTGTAACAGCTCTGGCTAACCTGGAACTCACTGTGCTGGCCTTAAACTCACAGGGATCCACCTGGGAGCAAAGGTGTGCACCACCACTGCCCAGCAAAATGCAAGAAATTCTTGAGATGTTTCCATTTAAGAAGAGAACTACAGGGCACAGTGGCTCACACCTATGGTCCCAGAACTTGGAGGCTAGCCTGAACTGTAAGTGAGTTCTAGAACAGTTTGAACTAGAGTGAGACCCTCACATAGTTTCCCAAGAAACTAAGCCCCCCCCCAAAAAAAAGAGAGAGAGAAAAAGAAAGAAAAACAAAGGGAAAGACTCCTCTCATGGACGAGAACTGGAGAAGATTTAACCTTGAACATGGTAAGAGCAGTCAGCTTCACATAACATGGTGGCTGTGATACCATTCATTATACATACATCCTGTGCTGCTCCAACTTGATACAGTATCACTCTTTTTCTCATGCCATGCTTTATCTGTGCCCTTGTAGAGCTGAGGAAATTGAATTAGAGAGACAAAGTAACTTGCCCTTGCCACAACTAAAGGGCAGAAATGGTTTAAATCCAAGACTTTAAGTCAAAATATGTTTTTTGTTGTTAAAAAAAAGTTTCTCATATTGTTTTTTGGGTTTCTTTGTTTGTTTTTTGTTTTTGTTTTTTTCAACACAGAGTTTCTCCGTGTAGCTTTGGTGCCTGTCCTGGATCTCACTCTGTAGACCAGGCTGGCCTTGAACTCATAGAGATCTGCCTGCCTCTGCCTCCCAAATGCTGGGATTAAAGGTGTGCGTCACTGCTGCCTGGCCCCATATCGTTTTTAAATTATTATTATTATGGCATTGTAGCTGAGGATGGCCCTGAACTTAACTCTGTAGCACAGGCCAGCCTGAACACATGATTTTCCTGCCTCAGCCTCTGAGTACTAGGACACCAGGCATGTACTACCACATTCAGCCCACATTAAACTTTTTGAACACTACTCTCTTGGTATTTCTCTAAAACTTCTTTGCTATTCTCTGTGAAGAATACAAAACTGTCCATGATTTAATCTTCCAAAGTATCAGTGTCACGGCGGACAGGGAAGAAGAGCTAGGGTTTCTGTCAGCGGTAGAGCCCATGCTCAGCAAATGAAGGCCCCATGTTTGATCTTAAGCACAACCCCACCCAAGCGGTAGAAGACTGCTAGAGATCAAAAGAGACTGAAGAAATTAAGACTGGAGCTAGGGATACAGCCCAGCTGAGTGTTTGTATATCATGAAAGAATCACAGGTCCAATCCCAGCACCACATAAATCAGGCAAATGGCACACGCCTGAAGTTGCAACAAAAGGAAGGTGGAGGTAGGAGGATCACAAGTTCTAAGTCATTCTTGGTTATGTAATAACTCAAGGGCAGCAGGGATACACGCAACCCATCTCCAAAAACAAAACAAAGAACAGCAGGGCCTGGTTAGATGGCTCTGTCAGTAAAGTTCCTGCCTGCCTTACAAGCATAAGAACCTGAGTTCAGATCCCAGCACTCATGTAAAAAAGCCAGATGTGGCAGCGCACATCGGTAATCCCCACACTGGAGAGATGGAGACGGGCAGATCCCTGGAACTCATTGGCCAATCAGGTTAGCAGAATTGATGAATTCGAGATTCAGTAAGACCTTGTCTCAAAAATTAAGATTGGTTGGGCCAGGTAGCTCATGTCTTAATCCCAGCACTAAGGATGATGAGGCAGAGGTAGCCAGATCTTGGGAGTTGGAGGCCAGCCTGGTTCTACATAGTGAGTTCCAGGCCAGCCAAGGCTAAGTAGTGAGAACTCTGTAAAAAAAAAATTAATTAATTAAAAAATAAAAAGGAAGAGGGGGAAAAAGACACCCACCCAATGTGGATCTATGACCTATGAATTCTACATCCACATATACACATCCATACATAAATTCGTGCATACACACAGGCACATCCATACATGGGGGGTGGGGGTGGGAGCAGTAACAATGAAATATACAAGAGATGATTCATCAGATAGAGCATTTGCCATTAAGACTAGGTTTAATCTCCAGTACCAACACGGTGGCAGGGAGAGCCAACTCTTTCTAGGTTCATTTGCTTTTACTTTATAAGTGTTTTACCTATGTATATGTATGTGTACCACTTGCATTCCTGGAACTTGTGAAGGTCAGAAGAGGGCATTAGATCCCCTGGAACTGGAGTTACACATGGTTATGACCCACCAATTAGGTGCTGGGAATTGAACCCAGGTCCTCTGCAAGAGCAACAACTGGGGTGGCGGCAGTGGTGCACACCTTTGATCCCAGCACTTGGGAGGCAGAGCCAGGCAGATCTCTGTGAGTTCGAGGCCAGCCTGGTCTACAGAGTGAGATCCAGGACAGGCACCAAAAACTACACAGAGAAATCCTGTCTCAAAAAACAAAACAAAACAAAACAAAACAAAAATTTGGGGTTGGGGATTTAGTTCAGCGGTAGAGCACTTGCCTAGTAAGCGCAAGGCCCTGGGTTTGGTCCTCAGCTGGGGGGGGGGGGGGGGAGAGCAACAACTGCTCTAAATTGCTCCAGTCCTCACAGAGTCAACTTTTTCAAGTTGTCTTCTGACCTCTGAAGGGAGCAAGCAGAAGTACCTTGACTTAAATACTGCCATTTTGACTTCAGACTCCATTTACCCATAGGGTGAAATAAAGTTCAGGTTCCCAAGTACTAGAGGAGCTGAGAACTTCCAATGGCTGACTAACCGCCTCCCTAAACCACAGGAATAGTTGTTATGCATCTTTAGTTCTCTAGAAACATTATGGTTGTTCCTAACAACAGAAGGAACAAATGAATCTGATTGGTTGGACTGAAAGGCTTGCATTGTTTGTGGGTTGGCAATCATGGACCACTCAAGGTAGCCCCTAATCTCTAAATCCTGATTGGTGAACACTTTAACTGTAACTCAGCAACATGTTTGTAATTTTTGTGCTTATAAACCCCACTTCTATCCCTGCTCAGGACTGTCAGGAAAAACAAGGCTTCTGAGTCCTTGTCCGGTAACCCTGACCAGTGATCCACTTATGTGGTGATTTAGTAAAATCTTTGGAACCCGTAAGTATTGTCTTTTCCCATTCTTGTGGCACATAACGGGCTAGGTGTAACAGCTGGAGGGCCCACCGTGATGCCTCACTGAGGAATAGGATTGTGGATTACATAATTTGTCCTACAATACAAAAGTCTATCTGCCTAACAAAATGTAGTTCCTCTTGTCTAACAAGAGGGTGAAAAATAATCCTCGGGGATGGAGAGATGACTCAGCAGTTAAGAGCATTTGCTGGTCTTCCAGAGGACCTGGGTTCAATTCCCAGCACCCACGTGGCAGCTCACGCCTGTCTGTAACTCCAGTTCCAGGGGATCTGACACCTTCACATAGACATACATGCAGGCAAAACACCATTGAACATAAAATAAATATTTAAAAATCCACACTTTTACATGAAAACAAAGGCTTATTTTTGAATTCTATGATCACTTTTTTCATTTCAATAACCTAACAACATTAATTTTATCTGAAAGCACATACCTATAAATAATAGACCTAGTATCAAGTAGGGTATACAATCTAGCCAGAATCAGTTCATACTCTATAATGGGACCTAAGCATGGACTTCTAATGTCATAAGGACCCAAGTCTTGTCTTTCAATACCAGCTTTTTTTCCTTTTTTTAAAGCTAGGGCCTTATTATGTAATAGCTACATAGTGAACCCAGGCTGCCTCAATTCCTCAAGTTGGAATTACAGAAGTTCAACACCAAGCCTGACCCATCTCTTGTCTTAATACCCAGGTGGCCACAGAGGTGTGGAGGGTATTAGATCCTCTGCAGCTGTAGCTATAGGCAGGCAGCTGTAAGAAGACTGATGTGGGTGTCAGAACAGAACTCAGGTCCTCTGCAAAATCAGCGTGTGCTCTTAACCACTGAGCCATCCCTCCAGCCCTAGTGCAGCATGGTTCTCGGTCACGGTGCTACTGAAGGACAGCCGACTACATCTCAGCAGAGCTTCCCGATCATGACCATCAGAACTGCCTCTGGACCTTTGTCCCTGGGTGGTAAGTCAGCCTTCAGATGAGAACCGTCAGTCTAAACAAAACACTGAACACCTAGTCCAGCATCAACATAATGTGATGTTCCCTAAGATATGGGTTGGGTCATGAGAGACAGTAGAGTAACCTAAGCCATGTATGGGTCAGTTTTATAAAAACCAATGTGTTTGCAAGGGCCATGGGAAAATGCTTGTGAAGAAAGAAGGCATTTAAAAAAAAAAAAAACCCAAAAATCCTAATTCAGCCGGGGCAGTGTTGGCGCATGTGCTTGAGAGGCAGAGGCAGGTGGATCTCTCTGAGTTTGAGGCCAGCCTGGTCTATAAAGTGAGTTCCAGGACAGCCAGGGCTACACAGAGAAACCTTGTCCTGAAAAACCAAAACAAACAAAAACTTTCTAGGACTGGAAGAGCAGCCTCTAAACTCGAGAGAGTTGGAATAAAGCGGCAGAAGCCTAGCCTTGAGTTAGTATCACTGTTCTGCTTATTTAACTCCTCGGTGGACCAACGATATGTAGGCACTGTCCAAAATGGTCCTTGCCCTCAAAATGCAAGACACTTAGTGTGCCTACCCTTGGGATAAAGCCAGCTGCTAGGGAGTTCTTGGTTTCTGGGAGGGAAAGAGTGCTCACCTGAGAGTCCCATTCTCCCCTTTGTCCAGGCTGGTGAACCGGCTGTACAGGCGCGTGATCTGACTGTGGGAAACTAAAGAGCACAAAGTTAGTCCCAATTAAAGCAGTAGACATGTATTCACACTACACCCACAGCCCATCACATGTTCCAGTGGGAGAGATGGGAGCCAGGCAACTTTTTCTAGAATGTCAAAACAGCAAATTAAAACAACAAAAAACTAAAGAGTAGGAGGAGCTGGAAAAGAAACTAAATCAAAAGCAATGAAAGCTGGCTCTGAAAATGAAGTGTAGGTGGCCGGGTGGTAGTGGCAAAGGCTTTTAATCCCAGCACTTGGAAGCAGAAGCAGATGGAGCTCTGTGAGTTCGAGACCAGCGTGGTCTACAAAGTGAGTTCCAGGACAGCCTGGGTTACACAGACAAACCCGGTCTCAAACAACAACAACAACAACAACAACAAACAAACAAAACAAACAAACCCAACCAAAAGTGTAGGTGTATCATTTCCAGCGCGCACACACACACACACACACACACACACACACACACACACACACACACTCATGCCATAAAAAACACAAAAATCTTTTTCTAAAAAAAAAAAAACAATTGCTGAGTGGCGGTGTACACCTTTAATCCCAGCACTCAGGAGGCAGAGGCAGGCGGATCTCTATGAGTTCAAGGCCAGCCTGGTCTACAGAGTGAGTTCCAGGACAGTCAGGGCTGTTACACAGAGAAACCCTGTCTGGAAAAAACAAAAAAATAAAATAAAATAAAAACATAAAAAAAATACGTCGGTTGTGGAGTACCTGCTTAGTAGTATGATCCCTAGCAAAACACACACACACACACACACACACACACACACACACACCCCAAATGAAATAAAGCTAAAGTAAAAAAAAATCCAACTTAAACTATTAGCTAGTTTGGCTCTTCAGACTGGAATTTCTAAGTAGATAATGCTGAACTAAATATTGGGGGCACCTCAAACAATTCTGTTTTTAAAGTCTAGTTTCCTTCTGCACCAAACATCCCCAATGTCGTCACTTTTTCAGGACTTTATCAGGTGACAGACCACCACAACCTGGGATCAGCTTGTTTGCTGGGACAAAGTGGCCATGCTCTGACCAGATGATATCTACAAGAGAAGCTAATTGCTCCTCATTTTGGATCACCTCCGTGACCTCCAGCACAAGCTGCCGGCTAAAAGCAGTTTATAACTGCAGGTGTGTAACACAACAGTGAAAGTGCAAAGGCATTTCTGGGAAGCAGTTTAGTGTTCCAGCAGGTGGGAGGCAAGAGGATAGAACAGGACCACGTGAGAAAAGACTACCGCCCCAGTAGGCAACAATTTCCGACTTCATCTCAGCTGCACCTGTTAGGTAGGCATTAAGGGTTAAGTGTGGTTCTGGTGGTTGTCCTCCTGAAGTCAAGCAACAGCACTGGACTTGCTGTATTAGGAACAATGAAGTAAAGTAAACAGGCAGGAGGTGAAACAGGAAGTGAGTGATCGGGCCGAGACAAGAGGACACACCAGGCAGCTGTGACCTCTTCGGCTCTAGCTTCATCTCTCAAGTGGAGCTCTAAGAACTCAAGTGTGCAGAGAGAGAGAGCGAGCAGAGAAGGCGCTATAACTGCCCCCTTCAGGCAGAACAAGCAGGGTATGGCGGCAGATAAAGGCCTCCGGTGGGGCCTCTGTGCAAAGGGTACACACTATGACGGCCATGGTACCACAGGGTGTAGGGGAATGGGATTGTGAGGAGAGGCTGAGAGGAAATGCCTGGCGTTTGGAAGGCACACCAAGCTAACTGTTAGCTTCACCTCAGCATCCCTTCAGGAGAGCCTCGAGGGGTAGATTATACTGCTATGCTAACTCCTCTCTACTTTCCTGACCATGCCAGTCACAGCTGCTTTCTTTAGGAATCGAATCAATTTATCCAGGCCTGGCATCTGGCCTCAAAGGCCACTCTTGTAATAAATTCCTTAGTTGAACAAAACTAATAAGTCAGTTAAAGAATAACTACATTTCCCAAAAAGTTTGGAAAAAAGAAACCCGTGTTTACCATCTCAACATTCTTTTCCATTTCTTTAATATACAGTCTAATATCATTTGTGTACCTAGATCCAATAGCTTAATTTTATTTTTATTTTATGTACATTAGTGTTCTGCCTGTATGTATGTCTGTGTGAGGGTGTCAGATCCTTCGGAAAAGGACTTACAGACAGTTGTGAGTTGTCATGTGGGTGCTGAGAATTGAACTCAGGACCTCTGGAAGAGCAGCCAGTGCTCTTAACTGCTGAGCTATCTCTCTAGCCCCTAATAGCTTAATTTTCAATTAGTAGTTGATAATCTTTCATATTGGTGTTGAGTATTTTAGAAATATGTTTATTTTTTAAATTATGTTTCTAGGTCTGTGCAAGTGAGTGCTGATGCTCTCAGAATCCAGAGGAATTGGATCCCCTGGAACTAGAGCTACAGTGGTTGTGAGCCATCCATCAATGAGTGCTAGGAACCAAACTCGGGCCTTCTGGAAGATCAGGGTGCATTCAACCACTGAGCCATCTTTTCCATCCTGGTTTTACTTATTTTTACACTATTCTCTCTGTGTGTAGTATGTACAGTACGTGTAGTGTGTGCGAGAGTACATGTACCCATGCACACACAGGTAAAAGCCAGAGCAGGGCTTCAGGTGTCTTCCTCTATCACCCTCCAACCAGCTGCCTTGAAACTGAGTCTCTTAAGAGAGAATGGAAGCCCACTAATTGGCTAGCCCAGCTGCTTGACCAGTGAGCTCCAGGTATCTGACTCTCTCCACGTCCCAGTGCTGAAGTTACAGGCACGCCTGCCTCTCCATGAGGCTGGGGACTGGAACTGAGGTCCTGCTTGGAGAGCAAGCACCCTTACCCACTGGGCTCTGCGATAGCCCTACGGGAGTTTTAAGTATATATAATGTTTAGTTCACTAGGTCAGTTTTTAGTGTTCAGAGTCTCACATTTCAGATTGGCTAAGATGAGGAATGATCAAATTATATTTCTTTTTGTATTAACTTTAACATATCAATTTAGAGTATTTTATATTTATATATTATTTTAACGTTATATGCATGATAAAATGTAAATGGAACAAAACAATATACAATGTAATTTTCCTAACACCCAAGTCCCCAATCTCCCATGCTAAAACCATGAAATGAATAGTTTACTGTGACCCTTACTGGGAATTTCTTGTGTATGTATTTGTGTGTGTATAGAGAGATTTATACAATTTTTTTTTTTTTTTTTTTTTTTTGGTTTTTCGAGACAGGGTTTCTCTGTGTAGCTTTGCGCCTTTCCTGGAACTCACTTGGTAGCCCAGGCTGGCCTCGAACTCACAGAGATCCGCCTGCCTCTGCCTCCCGAGTGCTGGGATTAAAGGCGTGCGCCACCACCGCCCGGCGAGATTTATACAATTTTTAAATTAAGGCATATGTCACAATCTAATCCAACTCCTAAAATTAATAAATGAATTATTAGATCATTATTATAGAAGAATATAAAAGCCCTCTTGTAGTATGTATGTTTTTTAAAACTCCTTTGGTAAGGACTTGTGTTATTACACTCCATATTTTATAAAAAAAATCAGTTTATAGCTTTTGGAAGTCATAATTTGCCGATATATAAAAAATAACTACGCGCCGGGTGGTGGTGGTGGTGGTGGTGGTGGTGGTGGTGGTGGTGGTGGTGGTGGTGGTGGTGGTGCATGCCTTTAATCCCAGCACTTGGGAGGCAGAGCCAGGCGGATCTCTGTGAGTTCGAGGCCAGCCTGGGCTACCAAGTGAGCTCTAGGAAAGGCGCAAAGCTACACAGAGAAACCCTGTCTCGAAAAACAAAAAAAAAAAAAAAGTAGCTTTAAAAAATAAGAAACTTCTAGCCGGGCGGTGGTGGCGCACGCCTTTAATCCCAGCACTCGGGAGGCAGAGCCAGGTGGATCGCTGTGAGTTCGAGGCCAGCCTGGGCTACCAAGTGAGCTCCAGGAAAGGCGCAAAACTACACAGAGAAACCCTGTCTCGAAAAACCAAAAAAAAAAAAAAAAAGAAACTTCTACCTTCAAGACAAGCTTGCCCATATGGGAATCAACAGCAAAACGTTAGAAAATGGCAACTATTAACATTCTCAGTATGCTCATATCTGAACCTATCACCTATATTTTGGATGTAATGTTATAATGATAAAATTAAACACAGCTTTGTAAATATTAAGGTGCTAACTCGGGAGGCAAAGGTAGGCGGATCTCTGTGGATCTCTTGAGAGCGAGGCCATCCTTTCTACAGAGGGAGTTCCTGGACAGCCAATGGATACACAGAGAAATCCTGTCTCAAACAACAATAAAAACAAACAAACAAACAAACAAAAAAGGGTGCTAAGTCCACTGGGACAAAGAACATAAAACAACCTTCAGTGTGTACCAAAGTGTAGAGCTGATCGTGAACTCATTCTTTCACACAGGCTATCCTTAAACTTGCAACCTGCCTCAGTTTCCAGAGCATCAATATTACACACGTGGACCACCACACTGGCTTCATCTACCTTTAAAAGAGCTACACAATCCACCTGCATAAAAGTACTAGAACTGCCAGGAATAAAGGCAGGACATGTTTCCAGTAAAATTAAACTCACTGAAGTGGCTAAACTAACCAGACAGGCACCTAAAACCTTAACACTCCTGGAAACGCAAAAGAGATCTTAGGAGTCAACAACTTCCCTTAGAATAGACTGTGACTATGACTATGTCCTGAATGAAGGTAGCTGTAGTCTCCCCTGCTCATGCAGGGTAATTATTTTATATGACGAATGAAAAGACCCTGTTAACCCTGAGTTCAGAGCTTCCTATCATTTCTGCCTCGTGTTCACGGACATGAAAGCACCAATGTGGACTGGCAGGGGGAAGCGTGAGAAGTTAAAGATAGGTGAAATTATTTTGCTATCACTTAGAGCCTATCTTAATGATGAGGACAACCTGGGTTAAAGCGTACAACCGCAGGCAAGAGCACCTCTGGGGAAAGCTGTAGAGCTGAGCCTGCTCCTCTAGCCTTCCTTTGAATGCTTCAAACCCCGACGTTTCTCCAATATAAGGACTTTAAGATCGAACCTATTCTCTTAAGAATTAAAGGAGACCACTGGGTGGTAGTGGAGCACGCTTTTAATCCCAGCACTCTGAGAGGCAGAGGCTGGTAAATCTGAGTTCGAAGCCAGCCTGGTCTACACAGAGAAACCCCATCTAGAAAAACAACAAAAAGTGACCAAAAAGGTATTTTCTAAAACAAGCAGGGGATGGACATCAGTCGAAATACTTCAGAGCATGTTCACAGGATGGCTTCCAACCCTAGCCCAAGAAAAGAAGAAAGTGACCCAACCAAACAACGGACAAAACGCACCTTCTCAGAACAGGCGACCTTTACTATTACTGACCAGCAGGTGACAGAAAATCACTCTCAACTTTCCTAGGAACCGTGACAGTACTGAGGTTATCAACTGTTTCCCTCTTCCTACACAGCACAGGAAAGTAAGGGTAAAGTAAAGTACTGTGAGTTCCAGGTCAACCAGGGTGACAGGAAGACCCTGTCTCAAAACAAAATCAGGGCTCGAGGTGGAGCTCAAGGGTACATCCCCTTCTACCAAGTATTCATAAAAGCCAGATGCTGCTAGGTTCAGTCCCTTACACCAAAATAAATACATAAACAGATTAATGAACAGGAAACAGACACAGGAAGCAAATGTGGCAAAACTATACCAACAAATGTAGTAAATAAAACAAGTATTGGTGGTCATTTACCTCAACTTTTCTGTGAATTTGAAAGTTTACAGTACAAAATCTGAACTCTTGATTTTGTTTGAGACTCTAAGATTTATTTCTTTTCATTTATTTTTTTATTTTATTTTGCTAGAATGTATGTATGTGTAGCTTGTGTGTGCGCTTAGTGCCAACAGAGGCTAAAAAAGGGAGTTACAGAGAATGGTGAGCTGACATGTGGGTGCAGGGAGCCAACTTGGGTCCTCTGTAAGAACGGCAAGCACTCTTAACTGCTGAACCACCTCTCCAGCTCCTTCCTTTTATTTTAAAAATTATAGTTATGTGTATGTGTGCACATATGTGTCCACATGCATTTGTGCCACAGCCCACATGTGAAGGTCAGAGGACAACGTGCCATAGTTTCCACCATGTGGGTCCTGGGAACCAAACTCGAGACGTCAGGTTTGGTGTCAAGCACCTTCACCGGAGAAGCCATCTGGCCTGCAAAAGGACAGTATCTTGCTATTCAGTTTAATTTTGCTATACGGTCTATTCTGGTCTTGAACTCATAACCCTCTGATCTTAGCCTCCCTAGTGCTGGGGTTACAGGCATAAAATAAGCTACCACATCTGGTATGAATTCTCATCTTCCGAATCTGATACATTCAGGCCAGGTCATGATACATTTGCCTTTTCCTATATATAACCTAAGATATCTGCTCTGGCTCTTCCATAATAGTGTTTATTGCTTATAACACGTGTATTACTGTTTTGAGCGTAATGTTTTTCTGCTTAAACCCAGAAGACAGCTTCTATCTCTGCAGCTGCTTCTAGGGGCAGTGAGTTTCTATGTAAACTTCCAAACAGTCTATGTTCTGAACCCCCTTCCTCATTCATAAGGTTCTACTCCTTCAGAGCTCTGTTCCCTATCCTGACACACAGTTCTCCTTAGCCCTTTCTAGACAGAAATTGGAACTCTGGGAGAAAACTAAAGGGTAAGGAACCTTACTAATTATTCCAAACCTGCTAAAGATATCATCTACGCATTTCCAATGCAATAGGAGACCGGCAGGAGGGTCCTGGGCACCCACAGAATCAATGTGGTGTGACCGCGGGAGGGCAGGGGGGCCCAGGAGGAGGCAGCAGCACCCAGAAGCTCACATTCCAGAACTGTTCTCAAGCAGCTGCCTCTGTCAGGGTTGTACTCTGCTGGAACTGGAGACCCACACCTTTCATAGCATCACTACACCCTTCCCAACAAACAAAACTCACTGGTCTGTACAACTCACTTCTAACCCTGTACAACACCCTGCCCAAACACACACACGACACACTGAGGGCAGGAACTAAAAATAAACCAATCTGTATTCACCACTATTTAGTTGGCATAACCTTTGCTCAAAGTTAAGATTTCTCGCAATCTACAGCCAAGCTCTTCCTATGGTTAAATGAACTAAGGGTCATTACAGAAATTTCTAAGACACTGTGACCTCCCTCTAATTACATCTTTCATTCAAATGTACTGACTTATAAAAATGTAGAAATGTGAAAGAAGTGATAGAACAAAGGCTAAATATAGTAGGTGTTTCTTTTCGTTTTGAGACAGGGTCTCACTGTGTAGCCCTGGCTGGCCTGGAACTTGGGAGATGCACTTGCCTCTGCCTCCACATCTGGCTCCCCCGCCCCGCTTTGGTTTTTTCGAGCAGGGTTTCTCTGTGTAACCCAAGCTGTCCTGGAACTGACTATATAGACCAGGATGGCCTTGAACTCAGAGATCACCTGCCTCTGCCTCCGAGTACTGGGATTAAAGGTGTTTTGTGGAGTTGACACACCTGTAATTCCAGTACTTGGGAGGCTAAAGCAATAGGATCTCAAATTTGAGGCCAGTCTGGGCTACACAAGAACCTGTCAAAGGTAAAAAAAAAAAAAAGAAGAAGAAGAAGAAGAAAAGGAAACAAGCCTCTGCTAAGGGTACTAAGGAGATAAACTCACAGCTTGGTCTTTAGGGTAGAGGGCTGACCCTGTAGCCAACAGGACTGACTAACAGTTGCTGGGACACCCTAGGTTAACTTAGCCAAAATTAATCCATTATGTGTCAAGATCCAACTCCTGTATGCCACAAGGCCAGCTCACGACTCTTCCTTAAATTCTGAAGGTGGGTGCTGCAGGATTTCAGTTTCCTTATGTCCTGATGCTAATCATAACTCTCTGGCTTATCTCCCCAGCCAGGCTGTGGGTGTCTTTTGTCACCATCTGCTCTGAATATCTAGCATAATATTACATAGATGCTGCAAAATTTCAGTACTTGTTTCGTTGGGCTTTCCCAATCAACACATACACTGGTTTTGGTGACAATCTTTCTCATACTTGAATCACTCTTGGGTAATCAGGATAATAGTTCAAGTCTGTGATTACTTGGGTTTGTCCATGAGTCACAAGGTAAAAGAACTCAGCCCTACAGCCAGGACTTATGAAAAGAAACTGGAATGATATTACTGTTCCATTCACTCTGAAGCAAAAACAGCTTTTTCCCCAGTTGGGCATAATGGCTTATACTTAGAATCCTAGCACCCAGGAAGCTGAAGCAGGGGAACGGACATGAGTTTGAAATTAGCCTGGGCTATGTAAAGAAACTTTTTGTTTTTGTTTTGTTTTTTGGGCTCATTTGTTTTGTTTTGTTTTTGGAGACAGGGTTTCTCTGTGTAGCTCTGGCTGACCTGGAACTTGCTCTGTAGACCAGGCTGGCCTCCAACTCACAGAGATCCACCAGCCCCTGTCTCCCTGGTACTAGGATTAAAGGCCACCATCACCTGGCTGTTTTGTTTTGTTTTTAAAAACAGGGTTTCCCTGTGTAGCCCTAGCTATTCTGGAGCATGTTATGTAGACCAGGCTGGCCTTGAACTCAGAGATCCACCTGCTTCTGCCAGGACTAAAGGTGTGCTGTGCATCACCAGGCCCGGTTTATGTAGTAAATTCCAAGCAAGTCTGGGCTACAGAATAAGACCTTGTGTCAAAAGAAAACAAAACAAGAGCTTGTCCCAACTCACTACACTTCCTCATGATGTGACTCTGTGCTTGAAACACAGATGCTTTAATTTGGTTGTCACCTTAGATGTAAAGAAGTCATTATGTTTACAAGTGTGGTCAGAGGTCATGGCCACAAAATGTAGTAAAATGCTTGCTGAATCCAGCTGAATCCATTTCTACTCATGGAATCAGAATAAGTCATGAAATGTCCATAAAGGTGAGTAGCCAAACAAAAGCTATAAAAAGTTAAGTAATTTCTGTCATCCACTCAAAATTGTGACAAGGATCACCTTGGTTAAGGAGGCAGGTCGGCGTGGTTCAAGACCTCGGCCAGGCTTGGCAGCCATATGTGTTAGTAAGGCACTGCGGTAGAGGAAGCAGACCAATGCGGTAGGAGGTGGGGCTAGATAACATCTCTCCCAACTGGAATACTCTAGAAAGTTGAACTTGTCAGACAGCCAGGACAACTTTTAATTTATCCAAGGACTCCATTCCTGGAGCATTCTGTAATTCGCCCAGCAATCCCTCAGTACTATTTGCCACTGTGTTACTTGGTGCTCACGTTATCGTCAACACAGGTACCATGAAGACACAGCTTAAGAAACTCACCAAAGTCACAAGGATCACTAAGATAGCAAGGGAGCAACACAACTGTGTCATACACTATCAAGGGCTTTTCAGAGGTTTGGTGGTGTTCTCAGTGCGTCTGAATTCCTTAAGCCCTGTTGCTCCTTTGTTCAGGTTAATAAAGAGGAACCCAGAGTATATATTTAAAAAAAAAAAAATCTGTTCCTGGTACAAGCTCACAGATTTTGGAATACATCCAGTTTCAATGCATAAGATACAGCAACACAGCAGAAATTAATATGTATGAAAATAGGACAAGTGTCCTCATTGTATCTTTAAAAACCTGGTCACTATACCCGTGCTTTTTCTCCAACAGTTCAGATTTAGAAGTCTCAGGTTTTCGGACTCCTGATTGCTTAGAGGTCTCCAGTCCCTGGTCACAAGCCTTACTATACGATCTTCTTTCCTGAGTCTATTCTTCCTTGCGTGTGATTTTAGCAGTTCTAGGTCCTTGCCGAGAAACCTCATTGGTGTGTACTACGTTTGGATTTGCTTCTGCTTTACCTGCTGTTCAGGATGTAAGAGAGGCAAGGTAAAGAAAGAAAATTCGCGGACTTTCGTGGGCAAGAGTGGAGTGGTGGTGTCTGTGCTCCGTGGCTGGACCGAGACTCCGGGCTCCTGAGGCAAGACAGCACCTAGAGGAGCCACTTCCCGGCTCCGAGAAGCTACAGATGAACGCCCGGGTACCCTAGCCTTCGGCTACCCCAAACACCAGAGGCTGCACGGGACCCTCCCAACAAAGCCACCGCACCCAGATCGAGACCTCAGCGACAACCGCCCTCAATACCGAGGCCAGCCGGAGGCGCCCGGCCGCCTTCCCACCCCCCCAACCCCAACTCACAGCCAGTCTCCTTCTTGATCTCCTCGAGCTCTTCGTCCCGCAGTAACGTGGAGGCCCGAGACCCCATCACCGTGGCGGGAGCTCCTTCGGGAGCGGCAGCGCCAGAAGCTACGGCGGCAGGAGGGGAGGAGGGAGGGAAGGGCCAGGGGTCAAGAAGGGAGAGGGCACTGTTTCTCTTGCGGCCCGGGGAGGGAAACCAGGGGTGGCGCGCGGGGGAGGGCGGCCCGGCGCCAGCCAATCGGGAGCGAGGCCGCGCCCTGCGCAGGCGCCAACGTCAGAGCTTGGCGCTCGAGCCCGGAATGAATCAGCCCGGCGGCTGCGGGAGTCCAAAGGCAGGCGGGCCCCGCCCCCGGAACCACCGCCGCCGCCGGCCTTAAAACGGCGATGCCAGGGCGGCGCTAGCGACCACCATTAAAAGGGCAGTGCCGCCGCCCGAGCCGCCGTTTTTCCGACGCACCAGAGGCAGACGCTCAGCGTCACCCACAGGTTTCCCGGAGGACTCTTAACGCCAGGAATCCCACCCTCCAGGTGACAGGCATGGAGGAGAAACAAAAGCGACAGAACGAGCGGGGGAAAGCCTAGGGTGGATCCCCCGCCTGGGCCTGGCGCGGTCTTTCCTGCTCTCTCTCAGTCTCTCGTCCTTTTTCCTTCCCCTGGCCACGGAGTAGGTTGGGGTTGGGGTGGGGGCCGCACGCCGATTGCCTGCGTCTTTCCTGCGCTTCCCCACCTCCGGCCGCTGGAGGGCGCTGGCAGCCGCCTCGCGGCCGCACGCCTATTGGCTGCATCTTTTCTGCCCTCTCTGCCCTGGCCGCTGGAGGGCGCTGGCGGCCGCACGCCGATTGGCTGCGTCCTTCCGGCGTTCCGCCGTAAGGGGGTGCTGGCCGGCTCGGGGCCGCAAGCTGATTGGCTGCTCCGGGAAGCTGCAGGTCGTTCGCCCCGCGGGCGTAGTAGGCTCTTGCGGTTTCGGCGGCTGGCATTGCGAGCTTTCATCCGGTTTGTGTCAAGGCTGTGCCGAGATAACTCCCAGATTTCTTCTCTAACGGTAGTTCCTCGTCAATTGGAGGAACTCACCATCTGACTGAAATTAAGGTCCGGATTCCCCAAATTTCTTTGCCCGGGGGTGAGTGGGGGTGGGTGGTAGAGGACCCTAAAGGTGAGAAGGTGAGGGAGAGAGAATACCTCGAGCAGGGACTGTCATTTACACTTCGAAATTTATCTTGTTTTAAAGGTGAGGATTTTTAAACCGTGAGCCAGCATTTGGTAGGTTTCTCAGGGAAGTTGCGAGTTGAGCAAAGCCTAAGAAATACTGGGAAGTCCTGTTCTAGGAGTTTTGTTTGTTTTTTTGCCACTCATTGATACCATGCTTGTAATCCCAGGAGGTGGAGGCTGGAGGATTAGGAGTTGATGCTGCAGGTAGCGAGTTTGAGGCCAGCCTGGGCCCATAAAACCCTTCCTAGACGCGGGGAAATACTTTTCTTTTTTTTTTCCAGAGGAGCCCTGGCTGGTCTTGGTCTCTTAAATGGCTGGAATTACACACTTGAGCCTCTATGCGGGTCTTGCATTTTATTTCTCTCTCTCTCTCTCTCTCTCTCTCTCTCTCTCTCTCTCTCTCTCTCTCTCTCTCTCTCTCGTTTTTTGTTTTTCGAGACAAGCCCTGGCTGTTCTGGAACTCGATATGTAGACCAGGCTGGCCTCGAACTCAGATATTTGCCTGCCTCTGCCTCCCCGAAGGCTGGGATTAAAATTGTGCACTGGGATTAAGCGTGCGCCACCACTGCCCAGTTTGCGTTTTATTTTATGGCATTTTTTTGTTTGCTAAAGAAAAGGTTAAAAGTCGCATCTTAGTATACACCCTCTCAAGTGAAGCAGTGGTCTTACCGCGGCATCACCTGTCTTGCCCCTTGACCCCTTTGTTTAGAACCAGCTTGAGAAATGGAAGAAGTTCTCATCAACTTAGTGCCGAAATATCGTAGCACCTTTCTCAAATTGCCTCAGGCTCCTGGCTTCAAAGTTACTTAGGCCATTGCAGCTCAGCCTTAGTCCCCAAGGCCCCTCTGCCCACTGAAGTTCTAGTCTGACTCAGTTGTTTCCTAATTAACCCCTTGTCTTACCCCATCTGAGATCAGCCTTCCTGTGATCATTTTGGATGTGGCAGTCTTAGAAGCCCATTAATGTGGTGTGGAATCTTGATGTCATACACATGCATAATCCCTCTCTTGGTTGGCCTGGAAGCTTATCTCTTCATCCTGACATTTTTTTCCTCCTAATTTCTAATATAAATTTTGATAACTATATCCAGTTAAACCCTTTGTGTGAGGTCTGGTGGCTAATGTCTATAATCACAGCACTGAGGAAGCAGAGGCAGAAATATCTTTGCAAATTCAAGGTCACCGTGGTCTAGATAGGGCATTCCGGTCCAGCCGGGGCTACTCAGGAAGATGTGTGATATTTTGTTTATCTTCTGACAAATAAGGCTTGCCCGGAGATCAGAGAAGCAGAGCAGCCAGCCACCTCTTAACCTCTCTGAATGCTCATCTCCAATAGGGGCAAGATCCTATCTATGAAACCTCAGACTGTCTCTACCCACCTTATATTCCTGTCTGATTCCTGCTTCCTCCTACCAAGTACTGGGATCAAAGGTGTGTGCCACCACTGCCTGGTCTCTATGATTAACTAGTGGCTAGCTCCGCCCTCTGATCTCCAGCAAGCTTCATTTGTCAGAACACAAACCAAATATACAACAGGAAGATCCTGTCTAAAAACAAAAAGCAGTAACTAAAATTTCTTTGCTATGTGGGATTTTTTTCTGATTTGTTTTAACCTTTAAAAGTGGTATTTGTGTGCTGGGCAGTGGTGGTGCACACCTCTAATCCCAGCACTCTGGAGACAGAGGAAGGCAGATCCAAGTTTGAGGTCAGCCTGATTTTAACAGTAAGTTCCAGAACAGCCAAAGGTACACAGAGAAACCTGTCTTGGGGAAAAAAAAAAAAAAAAAACTTAAAAAAAAAAAAAAAGGCCAGGGCGGTGGCGCACGCCTTTAATCCCAGCACTTGGGAGGCAAAGGCAACCGGATCTCTATGAATTTGAGGTCAGCCCGGTCTACAAATCGAGTTCCAGGACGGCTAAGGCTACACAGAGAAACCCTGTCTCAAAAAACCACACACAAAAAAGATTACTGGGGCTAGAGGCTGCTTGGCATTCAGGTCCCAGTACCCATTTGATGACTCACCATTTGTAACTCCAGCTCCTTCTGGCTTCTGAGGGCACTACATACATGTGGTTCACAGACATACATGCAAACAAAGCACCCATACATACAAAATGATAATAATAAAGGTCCAGTGTCATGGTACATGCCTTTAATCCCAACACTCTAGAGCACTCTTTGTGAGTTCAAGGCCACCTACCCTACAAAGAATCCCAGGCCAGCCAGGGCAACACAGTGAGACCCTGTTTCAAAAGCACAATAATAATAAACTAAAACTTTTAAAATTAAAAACAAAAATAAATAAAAAATTTTAAATAAAAGAAGTAGAGTGAAAAAAAAAAAACATAGTACCAGGGCTAGGGCTGTGTCTCGGTGACAGAGTGCTTGCTTACCTATGCAAGGCTCTGGGTTCAGTCCCCAGCGTCACAAGTATAAACAGACAAAAGCACTTGGGAGCTGGGAAGTCGGCTCAGTGAAAACCAGACATAGCATATTTCTTTAATTGCAGCATCCAGGATACAGAGGCAGGTGCATCTCTATTGAGTTCTACTCCAGGCTGGTCTTTATAGCAAATTCTATGCCTTCCAGGGCTATACAGTAAGACTTTATCTCAATAAAATAAGGAAGAAGCTTCTATTTAGCTATGATGAGAAAGGGGATACCATGTCCATTTTTTAAATTGAAAATGGTTTTTCATATAATACATTCTGATTATGATTTCCCCTCCCTTATCTCCTCCAGATCTTCCCCACCTGCTACACTTCCAATTCCATTCCTCCTTTCCCTCGTTCTCTAGAAAACAAACACGCCTTTAATCCCAGCACTTGGGAGGCAGAGGCAGACAGATCTCAGTGAGATCGAAGCTAGTGTGGTCTACAGAGTGAATTCCAGGACAGCCAGAGCTACGTAGAGGGACACTGTCTCAAAAATACAAAAACAAAACAAAAAAGCAGGCAAATAAACAAACTAGAATAAAACAAAAAGAACAAGAAACACACCAAGTCCATAAAAACACAAAATTGGAAACCATAGTATACAAGCAAAAGTCCAATATTTCCAAAAATAACCATTGAGTTCATTTTTCATAGGCCGTGTACTACTAGACCCAGAGTCTGCCTGCCCTTAAATGTGGTTTGTATACCCAGTGAGACTTCATTGGAGAAGCTAATGTTTCCTTTGTGAGCAGTTGTCAACTGGAGACAGATTCTTAGAGATGGGAGCTGGTGTCCACCCACCTCTCAGTGCTGGGACCTGTGCAGTCCCTGTGCATGATGCCATAGTCTGTGAGTTCCTATGTTCCTCAGTCCCCTGGTGTCTAGAGTCATCTATCCCCTCTGGCTCT